>NC_137819.1:52149957-52362457 GCF_963921795.1 Nannobrachium achirus | reverse complement strand
AAGGGTCCCTTTGGAACACCCTCGAGGAACCCTGAGGGACGCCACTTTGAGAACCCGTGTTGGTGTGTGTGCATTTGTGTGTGTGTACGCGCGCTCATGACGTGCGAAGCATCGTGAGCTTGCAGAGCTATTTTCGGTATGCAACACCAATATAAATCAAGCCTTAGTAATAATGTAACATGCTTGCCCTTGATACTGTTATTTCAACAGCAGGACTGGAGTATTACAAATGATCTCCATCACACTTTTACAATCACTTAAAGTAAGCTAAGGCAGTACGCTAGCTAAGAATAGGGCGAAGGGGATTTGATTAAATGAACAGATTAACCCACGCAGGCCCTGGGCTAGGAGGTAACCGAGGCCTAGACACATCACACAATGTCAGTCCATCGCCTGCAGGGCTTTATTGTTGTATTATTGTATTATTGTTGTATTATTTTTCTGACTTTGATTGAATGAATACTTTGTTAGTCAGAAATGAAATGAGCATGACGGTACAGTGAAACATTAAGGCTAAAAGGATAACACAAAAAAGTCTGTTTCCATTGTGGTCCTATGTATTCAATTCATCAACATGGCATACTAAATTAACACAATAATCAACAACCACATATAATGGGGAAATTACATTTACCGCAACACTTCGTATTGTGGCCTCTGTATTATGATATGTAGCAATTATGAGTGTACTGTACATTTTGTTAGCTTGAATGTTACAGTATATGAAGACTCTGTGAAGACTAGACTGGTACTGCTCCTGAAGAAACCAGGTAACTCTGTTACCTCAGGGACATTCAGTAAGGTTCATATTGAGAGCTGCCAGCTGACAAATGTTTTTACCCTTTTTTGTACATCTAAACAATGTTTGAGGTCACTAATTGCGACCGTGAGGTCGCAGTTTAGTATCAAAACCTCCACCGGCCGTCCGTCCGTCCGTCCGTCCGTCCATCGGTCACACGTCACACCTTTGCCCTGCTCATATCTCCGCATCAGTATGACATCACACTGCTTGGTGTGTGCCGTCAGGGTCATTTGTGTACGGTGTGATGTCATACTGATGTCAGCAGTGTGATGTCATACTGATGTCAGCAGCTATGTCTCTATATATGGAGTTATATGTTGTTCGTGTCCAAATATGGGGCTTGTGAGGTCAGACTTAGTGAGATTCGTCGGTTATCTCCATATATGGAGGGAGAACCAGCTTATGAGCCGATGAGTTGTGTCAGAGTCGAGATCCTGCTTGCATCTAATCTGTCGGTAGATAATGCCGGTCTTATATAAGGGTCATTTGTGTACGGTGTGATGTCATACTGATGTCAGCAGTGTGATGTCATACTGATGTCAGCAGCTATGTCTCTATATATGGAGTTATATGTTGTTCATGTTATATATATATATATATATATATATATATATATATATATATATATATATATATATATATATATATATATGAAACATTAAGGCTAAAAGGATAACACAAAAAACTGAGCTGATTCTGTTTATTAGCATTTTCACCACAGTCACTGTCGCGGTGGCCCCTGCAGGCTATGGGATATGTAGTCGCAGTCTTGGCCCCATTGCCCAGACAGATGGTGGGTGGAACTGCAGGCATGGACTATTACTGTACATAATAAATAGTGGAAGCAACAAGCAGGCACACTCCAAAAGTGAACACACTAAGGCGGCGTTCAGACGATGCCGCTTCCATGAGAAATCCGCTAAAAGAAATGTCAGATATGCCTTCCGTTCAGACAACAACGACATTTTGAAAAAGCAAATGAATGCTATGAAGCCTTTATTGCTGTACTAACAACCAATAACCATAACAACCAATAACCATAATAAGTGAGAATACAATCAGAGTTGTCACTCAGAGAAATGTGTGAACGCCATATGATGCTACTTTGAATCCTGTGATCACTGTGCGTTTACTGAATGCAACATATTGTATTATAAGCCTATGCAAGCAACTGCTGAGGTGGTGTGTTAACTTAATTGTTATGAGAACAGCAGAGGCTTGCGTACTGTACTGTTCCTAACTTCCTCGGACAATGGTTACACAGTAAAAGCATGGGTGATTATTCAACTCTTGAGTGTAGAAATCAATTGGAACACTCCCAGAGTTGAATTACGGAATAGTTTACACTTTACGGTGAACACTAGCACTAGTCAGCACCATAGCTATAGGACTATGAGATGAGAGTACAGAGAAGTAAGACACTGTTGCAAATAACTCAGGGTTCAATAATATTATTTATGGCAATGATTTCACTGGTGGGCTTTGAGGGCATTGCAAGTGGGCTGATAATATAACATTAATATTAGAAAATATTATTTCCTTAAAATCTTAAGAAACGTGTTTTCAAAGTACCAATATATAAGAACTTCCAAGTTTACAACGTTGGTTCCATTTAATTGATCAAAGCCAGGACATAATTGATCGATTTAGCATAAAAATAAACATCCTCTAGATATGCACTCGGCCCACCCACCTGACCATTTAACAGTTACAGTAAGTGGTCAGATGGGTGGGCCGCGAACGCTTTCAAGATTTTCAAGATGGCCCTGACCCAGAAAAAGGTTGAGAACCACTGATTTATTAAAGGAAATAACAAACTCACACACAGGATAACTGAAGTGGTCAAGAGCTACATAATTATACTGTTCTCGCTGTTACAACTCACAACCTTAAACAACAGAAACAACACAAGACACACGGTAGAGATTCACATCAGGCTTCACATCCAGAGGCAAAACACTGACTGAACATAGATTAACAGCTTGAATCCCATTAGTATACAGAGACTGCTTCTCAGTCTGATAATCAGGCTAGGCGTAGATACTGTAGGTTTTTGCCACCAACTAAGCCAGTCATGAATCAATACATCCACCAAGATCCACAGTCTTCAATTCCAAGTGAACATTTGGAATCGATGGCTGTTAAGCCCAAAACCTATCCCTGTTACAACTCACTACCTTCAACAGCAGCGTTCAATTCCAGAGCCAGAAACAGTCACTGAACATTTTTCATTGCCACCCAGTCATTGGGTCCCAACATGACAGCAATAACAGCTTGGATCACATCACTATACACACAGCTTACAACACAAGCAGCAGCAGCAAAGCACAAATAAGGGAAGGTTCCTACCTTGACTTCATCTCTCCCTCTAGTTCATCCCCTGACGAGCCCCTCCAGCGATGTCTCCAGTCATCAGAATCATCTTTATTGTAAAAAAAAAAAGACAAAATGAAAGAAAGACATCTAGGTATCTACATATTTAGCTGGAAAAGTTGCAGGTATGGCATGACTTCAACCTAGGTGGCATATAGTCAACTTTATTATTTCATGGTCAGATTAATATAAGCATCTGACACCCTGGGTGGGGAAACAGCCCCCACCAGAATCATACCGGGGGTTAAAGTGAGCTAGCCTGTTTTATACCTTGGGATAGCCTATCTTCGGGGCTATATAGTCTAAGTCTACGAATACCTGGGGTAAAAAGGTTAGCCCAGAATATAGCTACCCCTCTAGCCCAGACTATACCCTCTTATTGTTTTTTTTTGTTTGTTTTTTTAGATATTTTTGGCTTTTTCGATGCCTTTATTGCGACCGTCAGGGAGCAGTTTACTATGAAAACCTCCACCGGCCGTCCGTCCGTCCGTCACACGTCACACCTTTGCCCTGCTCATATCTCCGCATCAGTATGACATCACACCACATTGTTGCTGGTCTGTTAATGTACGTTAGCAACCACCTTAGCAACCATGGTTTTACCCTAGCAACCAACTGTTTACCCTAGCAACCAACTGTTTACCATAGCAACCATGTTTTTTTACCCTAGCAACCAACTGTTTACCATAGCAACCAGATACGCAGAGCAGGGATCTCCATATATGGGCATAAACAGGTGACATCACACTGATGTCAGATACTCAGAGCAGGGATTTCTCCATAATATATGGGCATAAAAGGGATTCTGTTAGGGATCTCCATATATGGGCATAAAAGGGATTCTGTTAGGGATCTCCATATATGGGCATACAAGGGATTCTGTTAGGGATCTCCATATATGGGCATAAAAGGGATTCTGTTAGGGATCTCCATATATGGGCATAAAAGGGATTCTGTTAGGGATCTCCATATATGGGCATAAAAGGGATTCTGTTAGGGATCTCCATATATGGGCATAAAAGGGATTCTGTTAGGGATCTCCATATATGGGCATAAAAGGGATTCTGTTAGCTGTTAGTGATCTCCATATATGGGCATAAAAGGGATGCTGTTAGGGATCTCCATATATTGGCATAAAAGGGATTCTGTTAGGGATCTCCATATATGGGCATGAAAGGGATTCTGTTAGGGATCTCCATATATGGGCATAAAAGGGATTGTATCCCAGATGATGCCCTGTTAGGAGATCCACACTAACAGAATCCATATATGGTCCTACCGACAGCTGCTATAAGCCAACCCTGGCGATAAGGTCTGAGTCGAAGAAATGCTTCTTTCCTGGCAAGAATTGCCCCTTTATACTGTAGGGCTCGTTTGTGTATTGTATGACATCACGCCACATCATCGGCTGAGGACTGTGTGATGTCATCATATCTCCATATATGGAGACATAAGTTGCTCATGCCCAAATATGGGCTGGTGAGGTCAGACTTAGTGTGATGCGTAGGTTATCTCCATATATGGAGATTCAACTTCAATGAGTAACCATGGCAAACTGTCAACTGCCCGTATGTCTTGATAATTGGTAAAACAAACTTTTGGCCTATTTGTGATTAGGGAGTCTTACTGGTTGATAGTGAACAGTTAGTCTGACAGAAAATGGGGAGAGACACGCAGCAAAGGTCGTTGGGATCTGGAGTCATGCGGTCAGGCTGGTGTCTGGACCCTATAGCTGCCCATGGCCCTCCCTTGGGTTTTTCATTTATTATGTTTGTTTATGTTTATAGGCCTATCATAATTCTTTTAGTAGTAACATCTCTCAAGTCCAGATTACAACCCCCTTGTGTTTCTTATACATAAATACTTATGACAATCTAGATTTCCATTTTGTGTTTAGTTTTTCATAACTGTAAAATGATAGATTCCTCAAACTGACAAGCATATTCTTCACCTCGTCAATGCACAGCGAACCCACAATCGCACGCCCACAGAATCTGACAATGTTATACTTTTATAACTTCTCAAGGTAACTGTGGGCTATTAGTTTCTCGGCGGGTTAAGGTTTTGTCTTTTATAATGTACAGTATGTTCTCTACCTGATGGGCACATCCTGAGTTGGCGCCCCGATTCCACTGGCAATTTCACAAAAAACACTAGAGCTAACAAACTGATAGATAGACCAGGGGCGCTGGAAGTGGGGTGCTGAGGGAGCTGCAGCTCCCCTGGTGGTGGGGAGGGGGGGAAAAAAAGTTTTTTTTTTTTTTTTTTTAAATAAGCCTACACACACACACAGAGCTATATTAAAACAATAATGTATTTGACTTTGGGGAATAAAATATGTTGAAAAAAGGTATTTGATTATCACATGGTGACCTAATCACATGGTCACCTTGCCACTTCCGGTCAGAAGGGAAGTCAAATTTAAATCCCGCTTTGATGGCACACCAAAGTCTATTTATTTGAGAACTAGAACCCGTCTATAGGCTCATTGTTGCAAACTAACACTGTTGTATACGGGGAATAAAAAACAGTAGAAAACTGTTACAAAAATAATACCCGATTTTGTAGTGTGTGCGTGAGTGACTGTGTGTGTGCATGCGTGCTGTGTGTTGCACTGTGTGCTAAAATAACTAGTAACTATACAGCTCCTTGTTACACCGTTGTGCGGGGAATAAGCACCCGAAACCGTAATAAAAATAACCCAAAACCGGATAAAAAACGTGAATTTTTCGGCGTGCGGCCTTTGACCGCACGCATGAACTCCTCCAGGCTCAGCTCCCCTTGGGATTTGGGAGTTCCAGCGCCCCTGGACGGACAGAGTGCTGTATCTTTTTTCCCTCTTCACTCATTGAGGTGAATTTAAGGAGGGGTGAGCCTGTTTCCTCTTGCTCTGCTAATTTCTCCATCTCTGTGTCTATTCCCTGAACAGAAATAAGTGCTGACTGTGTAGGCAAGTCGCCGTCCCACTGGCAATCTAAATTTGGCCAGCTCAGGTTGGTGTATTTAAGAACAGCACCACCTTCCACCACCCCTTCTCCCCCCTCCCCCTCCCAAGGGCCCAAGCAATGAGGCAATTATAATGTTCACCATTGTACATTTCCTTAACGTCACATAAGATGAACAGCTGGTGCGATACAGTTCATGCACCCAAGCATATATACTCTTACAAGCATATAGGCCTAATACAAGTACACAAAGTCATACTTGAATCCATAGAAGCAGTGTACAGTATACATAAATCTACCCCGTAAACTAGGCCTATAACAGTTAATTGAACTAATCGATTAAATAGTAAAACTAGAAGCAGTGCTCTTCCGATCACAAGTCTCCACCAGGCCAGGCGTCCTGGTGGTGCTACTGTATAATAGGCCAATGTAAAAAGGGTGGCATATGTTCTTCACCTTAGACCTTTCATGGCAATCGGACACTGCATGCATTTGAGGCATTGTGTTCCAAAAATGTGTTTTGCTAAAGTCTACCTGCTGATGGCGCTATAACAGGCCAATGTGAAAAGAGTAGCATTTGTTCCTTGACATAGTGGGAATATGTGTGGCAAATGTCACGGTAATCGCAAGCTGCGTTGATGATTTGAGGCATTTTGTTCAAAAACGGAGCAATCCTGCAAACTTTGGAAGCTAATATAACACACACACACACACACACACACACACACACACACACACACACGGACACACGCACGGACGGACGGACGGACGGACGGACGGACGGACGGACGGACGGACGAAGGGGGAAATATACTCTCCCCCATGCTTTTGGCTGGTGGAGACAAATATATATATACGAAATTACAAAACTTTAAAGAAAATAGAGTAAAAAATGTATGCAAAGAGCTGCTCTACTATAGCAATACATCACGATGCAGTATCATATTTCCACAATTTTTTTGTCAAACCGTTGTATGATGAATACAAATCTAGGCTTTAGTAGGTTGATCATACTGAAAGGTTTAGTTATTATTAATAAAAACAAACATTAGAATAAGAATGGTTTTCCTGTCGATTAGTTAACTTAATACGGTATATGAAAAAGAAATACAATGAACATGCTTCTCGATTATTCGGTTAATCAAAAAGGTATGATTAATAATCGCTAAGAACATAATGGATAGTTGCAGCCCTAAACCACACTAGTAAACATGCAGCCCTGTCTTTCTCTCAGGCCAATCAATCCAAATGATCCAGTGGTGAGTCACCGTGGCGCACACACACACACACACACACGCACGCACGCACACACGCACACACGCACACACGCACACACACACACACACACACACACACGTCTTAATACCAGCTTAGCTTGTCTAAGGGCTACTGACCCTGCTTCAGACCAGTGTCCTTCAACAGAGATTCCAAGAACACTGCTCTCCCCACAGCTGTGAGTCACACAGTGAACCTACATGTCCACCTCCATGACGTAGCTAGGCTTATGTAAGGCTCCCTCCCTGTCCCTGAGGCAGCCACGGTGACAAGCCATTAAGCTGCTGCTGAGCCCCGTGTGTGAGCAGCAGTTAACTGGCTCTAAATGCCATGCTTTAAGTTGACCGGGCAGCGGTACACTGACCAACTGAAAGAAACACCGCCGACACGGGTTTAGTCTGCGGTGCATGGGGTTAGTTTGGCCTCTCTGTGTGTGTGTGTGTGTGTGTGTGTGTGTGTGTGTGTGTGTGTGTGTGTGTGTGTGTGTGTGTGTGTGTGTGTGTGTGTGTGTGTGTGTGTGTGAGTGTGTGTGAGTGTGTGTGTGCGACGTGCGTGCGTGCATGTTGAACAGGCTTTGGGGAGATACACAGCAACCCTGTGGCTAAGAGCAGCTTTTAACCACCTATTGTGGGTAGCATATTGGCCCAAAAAAAGCAGCCCTTGGTGAAGATATTTGGTGTAGATGAACAAAAGAAAAAGTGGTCCAAGTACAGTTATAACTCAGGTCCATTTTAGTAGGAATAGAGGGTTTAAGTGGTTAAGGATTTGGTCACGGCAAGACACACACATTTATGAACTCACCATTGAAACCATTACATGGCATGCATGCTGACACCAGCATCAGCCCTCTCTCTCTCTCTCTCGCTCTCTCTCAGTAGAGCAGCCTCTTGGGAATCAGAAAGGTCCTCGGTTAGATCCCTCGGCTACCCCTTGGGTCAGTGTTGGGTCCTTGGGCAAGATACCAAACCAGGTTGGTTGCCTCCATGGAAAAGCACTTTTGGATAAAGGTGCTATGTAGCCTAAATAATGCACCATTTACCATCTTTCTTGCCTCATTCCCAGACGTATCTCCAAGGAGATAAAGTCTAGAAAAGAACTAGGCTACAAGCGAAAGTACAGTACTGCTTGGCTTCTGGTTAGACCTGCTGAAGCATTGTGTGGTTGGAGTGCTTAAAGAGTAGTTTACCCCCCAAATGACTTTTTTTCTATTGATTACTCACGCCATGGAGACTTGAGTTCAACAATATTTTATGTTTTTTATTGCATTCCTAAAAAAAAAAGAATTTGATTACAATAAATTTGCATCCATTGAATCCATGAAATGCATTTGGGCCCCCATCCAGAATCAGTGGTGGTAAATTGACTCTCAGGAATGCGACAAATCAATTCTCCATGGCGTGAGTAATCAATAGCAAAAAGGTCATTTTGGGGGTGAACTACTCCTTTAACTCCAGCCAGACAGCACCACATTGATCATTCCCCTTTTCTGTGGCAAAGACAGCAGCATCTCGCTCCGGGCTCAGTCTGAACACTATGTGAAAATCAAACTGATCAGGAGGTTCACCACGTCCAATGGAGCACATCTGGACGTCATCCACAATCATTAGGATTCTAATGAATCCTGTTGACGCACGCTCCATCTGAAGTCATTAGAATCTCTATCCTTCCCCCAGTGAGAGGCCACACAGAGTGGCCCTCATTTATCAATGGAATGTAGAAACCAGAGCACATCGGAGCGCAGGAATAATCTCATTGTGACGGCCCTGCCCCTCTCTGCCTCACTGTTGGCTAGGCGCCTGCCTCGGTGTCATGGCAGGGAGGGGCAGGCCGTCAGCTCATTTGCGCACACCTTGGAGGGGTGTGGTCTGGGGAGTATAAAAGGAAGGCCTCCTGCCCAGCTCACACTCTCTCTCTCTCTTCCCAGGAGCAGGTCATGCTCAGGGAGCCACATGGCCTGTTTGGGGCCTAAGCCTTTTGTTTAGTTCTCTTTTACACACCTTACTACAACACGCACACGGCACACTACACTGACAAAATGGGGGCTCGTCCGGGATGAACTCCCGGACGAGCCCCCATTTTGTCATGCACCAGGAATAATGCAGTACAAAAGAGGGAGTCCACACAAGTCAAAAACGTTTAAATTATTATTTATTACTTAAATTAAATGAAATAAAGCAATGGTCAACATAAAGGCAAGTGAGGTGTGAGCAAGTCAGTAGTCAGTGGTGTCTGCAGTGTATGCATGTGTGTAGTGTGCCGTGTGCGTGTTGTAGTAAGGTGTGTAAAAGAGAACTAAACAAAAGGCTTAGGCCCCAAACAGGCCATGTGGCTCCCTGAGCATGACCTGCTCCTGGGAAGAGAGAGAGAGAGTGTGAGCTGGGCAGGAGGCCTTCCTTTTATACTCCCCAGACCACACCCCTCCAAGGTGTGCGCAAATGAGCTGACGGCCTGCCCCTCCCTGCCATGACACCGAGGCAGGCGCCTAGCCAACAGTGAGGCAGAGAGGGGCAGGGCCGTCACATCATGAAGTGTGATTTATTCAACGTTCGTATCCTGCCAATCACAGCATAAGAATGTTCGAGTGCTGATAAATCTGGCGGCTTGAAGATCTGCTATTTTCGGGATGGGGCGAAAAGCGGCGAGGATGCGCCATATGTCTTGGCCATCTGTCTTGGCCATATATGGATTCTGTCGTCTGACATCATACATACAATCCCTTTTATGCCCATATATGGAGATCCCTACTCTGAGTGTCTGACATCACTGTGAAGTCACCTGTGATGTCACAGTGATCAGTGTCAGCCTTTTATGCCCATATATGGAGATCCCTGCCCTGAGGATCTGACGTCACATGTGATGTCACATGTGATGTCACATGTGATGTCACATGTGATGTCACAGTGATGTGTCAGGGGAACCACAGTGTCAGGCGTTACAGACAGCGATACGGTCAAGCTGTGACCGTTCGTATACTAAACGGCGACCTACGGTCGCAACTATTAATTTACTGACGTCACAGACTGGCCTGGACATGGAACACCATATATGGGCATAAACGGGTGAAACAGTACCCAGATTTCTGACATCACTGATACAGTTGCGCATGCGTACCCGCCATGGTAACAGCCGCATGCTGAAACAATGCCCACATTTGGAGATGACTGACATCACTGATACATCTGGGTTCTCCACCATTACTTCTGAGACTCCTACATTCAATCCCCCCCCAGGCAAGGACTAGTAGAGCATAAATTAAGCATTAGAACGTTAAGGAGGAAAGTCACAACGGTCTGAATGAGCTCTTATTATGAGCCTATGTGAGCATGGCTGTTCATGAGACCAGACTGAAGACAATGGGTGAACATCATCACTTTGCTGTCAGTTCTCCTCTGCTCTGGAACAACCTGCCTGGGGAGCTTAGGCCTGACGAATCACTACTCTTCTTTTAAAACCCTTCTTAAAGCATCATTCTTTATCAGAAGGCCTTGCCATGGTTTACCATTTTGACATTTTATTGTTCGATTCCCCTCGTGTTTTCATTTTTCAATGCACTGTTGTCATTACAGCGTCTGTCTGAATTGTCTGTGCCACAGACAAAACGATTGTGTAGAGAAGATGTCAAAAAAACGCTTTAGTGTGGAATGGCTATTGTGAAAAATATACCAGGGAAAGTTTATATCAGAAATAACTTTTGTTTCATTGAAAAAGTTGAACAGTAGGACTTTAAGTTTTATGCAAAGCACTTATTTGTAACTCTGGTTTTGATAAGTTCTTTACAAATAACGCTTATTTTCTTCTAAAGATGATGAAGGCAAGGCAAGTTTATTTGTAGCCTATAGCACATTTCAACAACTAGGCAATTCATAGTGCTTTACCCAAAACATAAAGACACTGAGCATTAAGACATTGTAAAAGGACATTTGAAAACAATACAAATTCTTAGTTCTTAATAGAACAGCAAGATGAGAGAATAAAATGACAGTCCATAAGAAATAATGAGTAAAAGGCGCTGGCAAACAGAAAAGTTTTCAGCTTTGATTTAAAAGAAGAAAGTTGTAGCAGACCTGCAGTGTTTCTAGGAGTTTGTTCCAGGTAAGTGGTGCAAAATAAAATCAATGATGCTTCTCCACCTTTAGTTCTGGCTCTGGGTTCAGAAGGCAGACCTTTCCCACTTTTGTCCACTACATTCATTCAATGTAATCTCTCTCTCTCTCTCTCTTGATTACAATAAATTTGCATCCATTGAATCCGCACGCACGCACGCACGCACGCACGCGCGGCCGGCGGAGCACCGCGCGAGTTAAGAAGCCGTGGTGAATGCAATCGTGCAAGCGCACGATAAACGCATGAATGGGATGAAGATCGCTTGCTTTACAGTCTGTTGGAAAGGCTCCCCCACCGCCTTATCGCTGCACCGCCCAACTGGGACTAGCCCAAACAATACCTGGCTATGAATCTGGACTCATTCTAGCTCGAACGCAATATCCAAACTGCACTCACAGGTGACACATAATGAAAATCTAAATGATATTATGAAAATAACTGCTCAGAAACAGCAAGTTACAGAGATGAAATTTCATGCTGGCTACCCATGTCAATTTGCCATTTTGGCTATTTTTGGACGCATTTAGTCATATTATGGTGATTCAAGTTGTTGAGTTTGATGGCTGGAAAAAAAAAAAAAAAAAGCTTGTGTACCCATTTATAAATGTGTAGACAGTTTTTGAAATTGAACTATTCTGTTTTATTTTCAAATGGTTTATTAAACAAAAATAGCATGTTTTTTCACCTCTGAGGCTGATAAATGGGATGATGACTCAACTTTCAAACACTTCCTGCCATGTGAATTTGGAGAGTTCCCATACGTGTTTTGTAAGACGGAAATGGACAGCTTCCTTATTCTCATAATGATGTGATGTTGTAATTACAGTTACAACTGTAACTCACAGTTATGTTGTAATTATGTCTTGGTCAGGTCTCACTTGCAAAAGAGGTTTTATTGCGACCGAAGTTCACACTTTACCATGAGAAATGCCACAGCTTGTCCGTGTGTAGACGTGTAGTCGTGTACACATTTTTACGGTCTATGGGTTTGCCGCTCTGACATCATGCTCTGATGTCACTGTGATGTCAGGGGATGGAGATCCCTGATGTCCACATCACTGTGACATCACTGTGTCATCACTGTGACTCTGTGCCACATCACTGTCTGTGACTCAGACTCATCAGAATGGTATATATAAATTAGCAATGACTGAATGTGACTGTGATATCAGGGGAACCACTCTTAACAGAATTGGTTTGCCGCTCTGACATCACGCTCTGGCTTGATGTCCCTTTTATGCCCATATATGGAGATCGCTGATGTCATCACGAGTCACACTTGCAAATTAATATTGTCCTTGTCCGTTTTATGCCCATATATGGAGATCCCTGTCCCGATGTCATCAATATTAAGCGCAGATCTGGGAATGCCCATATAGCGTGAATCAAAACAGCATCCCGGTTCCAACAATGGAACAAGGGGGGAGCGCTTGTTTTCGGTGGAGATGGCAGAGGCGCGCCAGCATTATATTATAAACACAATCTGATCTAGCTATAACAACAATGACATAGGCTATTTATTATAATCACTAATTCACTATGAAGTGTCTTTATGTGATGTGTTAGTCCAGAGGCAAAATAACCCACTTTTCCGAGCCTATATTCCAAAAATTACAGATTACAGAAAAACCACTGAATGTTGAATGTTGATTTCTTTTGTAATTGAGGTCAGAAAACATGAAAAAAGCCACACAAAATATATTTATTTTAATTTTTTTGATGTCATGACCCCTTTAAGGAAGAAAGAAAGACCTGCAATGTGTTGTCTTTATTTCAAAAGAGGAAGGCAGAACAGACCAAATAAAAGAGGAAGAGGCAAAGAAATAAAAGACACAACGCACATCTCAATAGTGTGCCGTGATGAGGTGGACCATACATACCTTTACCTCAAACCTTCAAGAATTACATTTCATAAAGTCAGGACGATCACTTCGATATTGCTGACGCCATGACAACAGCGAGAAGAATTGAAGCTGAAATTACCGAAGAAGGCCCTTATGTCAACCTTGATGCTGAAACCATGACAGCAGCTAGAAGAATTCAAGATGAAATTACTGAGGAAGGCCCTTATGCCAACCTTGACCTCCAACAGATAGACGACGCAACCTATGAAACTATTGAGACCAAGAAAAAGGAAAATACACAGAAGATACTGCAGTCTGGTATGATATGACTAAAAATCACATAAATAAATAAATACTTTTTAAACTTTTAAACAAGAGGTTCAAATACTTAACTGACCGCGTGTGTGTGTGTGTGTATGTGTGTGTGTGTGTGTGTGTGTGTGCGTGCGTGCGTGCGTGCGTGCGACGTGCGTGCGTGTGTGTGTGTACGTGTGTCCTCCAGACAGAAGACAGAACAGGCAGGTTGGAGTCGGTGTTGGATTGCTTTGTGCTGTTCTAGCTCTCCTCAGCATTGCTATCCCACTCTATCTCTGTAAGTCAGGTTTCACAACAATATGTTGATCTGTGGCGATCCAACATGGTGTTTTCAATACATAAATTAGCATAGATGATACCTCAAAATATACTGCATATTATTAGTTGCAGTAATAGTTTTAGGAGCCGCAAAAGTAAGATGTAGCAGCATTAGGAGTTGGACATTATATATTTTTTTAAATGTTTTTTTTTTTTTTAAATAATGGATCTCTCATTTTACAGATCAGTCCAACAAGGTGGAAAGACAACAACTGCTGAGCAGTTTCGACAAGTTACAGAACAGACGTGACAACCTGACTGCAGAGAAAGGCCAATTACAGACCGGTTTTGACCAGTTACAGACAAGACACAACCAATTGAGGGAACAGAATGCCCAGTTACAGAGCAGTTGTGACCAGTTACAGACAAGACATAACCAGCTGACTGAGGAGAAAGGCCAGTTACAAAGCAGTTGTGACCAGTTACAGACTCGTTTTGACCAGTTACAGGCTAGTTTGGCCAGTCACAGGCCAGTTTTGGCCAGTTACAGGCCCGTTTTAACCAGTTACAGAAAAAATGCAACACAGAGATTCAACTGAATAAAGGCTAGTTACAGACTCGTTTTGGGTACAATTATGGATTTAGAGATAATTAGAGATATTTACCAAAGCTATGAAGATAATCTGCCATAAGACTCACCTCTTCAGACCCCTCTTTACTGTCTTTGGCCCGTAGCATTTGACCTAGTCTTGACGACCATATTATGCAAATGTTAAAATGTCATTTAGACAGCATGTCATTTTAACTGAAGTATAGGTTCATTAGTTACCTGGCAGGGACGTGCAGAGAATGAGGCAGGGGCTGAAATTTCTAAAAGGGCCTTTTGGTGGAAATATCGAAAATAGCCGAACTCAAGCTCACAACGCGTCACAGCGCAACGCGGTGTGAGCTTGGAGGTCGGCTATTTTCGGTGCTTGATACCACAATAAACTAAGCATAATCAAGTCAATACTGGAGACATAAGATGCTGCATTCATCTTCAGGAGAGTTTGGACAAGGCAATTCTCTCGAATGCCGCCTTCAGGTATGGCATGGAAAGAGGGCATTTGCTTCTCAAGCCCCCTTTGATGTCTATGTGTGCACTTTCCTATAGTTTCTGTAGTTTCACTGTGTGCAGATTATAATTCTTTGATGTTAAGGCACATTTTTTAGATTGATGGTTTGCCTTTGAGCCTAGATTACTGAGGCACTCCACTGTCTCTGCATGACGTATGTGTTTAACTGCTTACTGTAAGTCATTCTGGATCATGAGTGTCTGCTAAATGCCTCTATTGTAAAGCTTTGCAAATAGAGTTGATTGTTTACATATATTAGGGGTCTTCAACAGGGGGTCCAGGACATCTAGGGGGTCCTCAGAGTTACTACAAGGGGTCCTTCAAATCTTTGTGTGATAACACTTTTTTTTCTCCTTTCTCCATTTGAACCCTATAGCGTCCATATACTGAGAACTTTATCCAAAAATAGCAGATCTACAAGCTCACGAGCTTCTAGATTGCCTATTTTCGGCAAAGAGGTTTGGTGTAGAGGGGAAAAAAGAGCACAAAAAGTACAGAGTGATAGGTCACGTTTATTAAGTATTGATGGTTCAAGTGGTTAAATATCTGAAAACACAAATTGACACGAATCCAAAATACACTGATGATCGTGCTGTCAAACGATTAAACTATATGGAACCTACGAAAGGTAGTGGGGGGTCCCTGCTTCATCTCTCTATCAACTAAGGGGTCCTTGGCCTGAAAACTTTGAAGACCCCTGACATACAGTATACTGTATATTGTTTTAGCGTTGCCTTCACCTTGTTGTGATTTTACCTCTTGTAAGTATACGTTTATTTTTTATTTTATTTTTTTAACACAGATGTAGAGTTTGGTTCTATTGCCATTTTCTTTAATGTTGCTTGAATCTGTTTTCATATGGTTTCATATGTTTTATGTTCCTTTTTTGCTCTGTCCTGTGATTGTTGCACAGGCCTGTTTTTACTGACGCCTTCCATGTACAGCACTTCAGTCAATTTCTATTGTTGTAACTTGTAAATGTGCTATATAAATACATTTTGATTTGATGTGTGTACTTTATATATTGTTGCAATATCTCGTGCTATGTACATGGTGGATAAAAACTACGGATACAAATTTGCTAAATTGCATCCTTGCTAACTCCCAACGACAGACAACAACCTGAGAAGTCTGAATGGTTCATGATAGAGGCCCAGCGGGCTCAAGATCACAAGATCAGACATTTATTTTGGCCCTGAAAATGATCACAGCTTTATAAACCCACAGTACCACTGTGAAATTGATTCTTAGATAAATCAGCTGTCAAGCTGTCAAGATGACCGTTACAGAAGTTGAGACTACTGAAGATAAATACATGGACAATATTTTCCAGACATGAGTCCTTTACTTTTCGTTTGTCAGGCCAAGGACCATTTATCTGAGACAGAGAGACAAAGCAGGGACCCCTGCACTACATTGTTATTTGGTTTTCAAGAGGTGTGTGTGTGAGTGTGTGTGTGTGTGTGTGTGTGTGTGTGTGTGTGTGTGTGTGTGTGTGTGTGTGTGTGTGTGTGTGTGTGTGTGTGTGTGTGTGTGTGTGTGTGTGTGTGTGTGTGTGCGTGCACAGTGGTTCCACTCTGTTCTTATATTGCTGAATATTCATTTTGCTCATTTGCGGGTGCTGGATCTGGTGACATACATACATATACGTATATCTGTCTGCCTTTCCTGGAGTGTTCGCGTGCGTCGTCACACACCATTGTGGGTAATAATCTTTGTATTGTAAATCAAGTCTGTGGGGCTAGTTGCTGACACATGCACGCCTGGCGAATGATAGCTGATGGGGAGATAATGATGCGTGTGTGTGTGTGTGTGTGTGTGTGTGTGTGTGTGTGTGTGTGTGTGTGTGTGTGTGAGTGATGGCTGCCCCGGGTGTTTCATGATTGTAGGGTCACATAATAGCCCCCCAGCTAGGCTTTGTAAAGACCGCAGCACCCCCCCCTACAGACACACACACACACGCACACCTCTTAAGTCCCCTGGGAGAAGAGGAAGCTCAAACAGCGCTGCACACTTCCAGCTCACCGAGGGGTCAAAATACACCCGTGACTGACTGTGTGCCTGTGTGACTGCGTGCACAGCACACACACACACACACACACACACACACACACACACACACACACACACACACACACACACACACACACACACACACACACACACACACACACGCACACACACACACAGGCACTCATGCTTATTATACTCAGACACAGAGAGAAAATGCAGACGCGTAAAAAAGGTGCGTGTACCAGCCGAGCTGAATAACAGCACACACACGCGCACGCACTCACACACACACACAGCAGACAGAAGACAGTGATTAATGAGGCTGTGTTGTTCCTGTGTGTAACACCACATCTGCTGCGGCAGGGAACCACGCAGCACGAGCCGGAAACAAAATGGCCTCCTCTGCCCGTTACAAAGGGGCCAATCACATCTAAACCCATGAGCACGCACACACACGTGCACGCAGCACACACAGCACACACATTCACACCCCTGCCCTCATTACACTGGCAACAATCAACCCCCCTCTCCCCTCCTCACACACACGCAAGACCCCTGCAAACGAAGACACATGCCCATTGTACTCCTTGCGGCCCCCCTATGGTCCCTCCACCCTGCCACCAGCCAGCCCCACCAGCAGCACCACACTCTGCCTTCAGGTCTCCTCTCAAGTGTTTTCACGCAAGGAAGGACCCCCACATTGATACGTGTTTGGCTGCTGATCCCCAGGAGTTTGTGCCAGAGACCCCCATAAGAGAACATTTTTGTGTTGTTAAAGGTGATACACCATGAAAGTTCACTTTTCCTATTTTAAAACCTTTTTTGGGGTCCCACTAGCACCTTCTATCCTCACAAAGTCCCATTTCTGACCGTTGTGTCTTTCTCTGGTTTTGAGAAGGCGAAGGTTAAAAGTATACCACAGGTTCTCAAAACAGGCTATCCAGATTTGCTGCCGATTGTGACGTCATCATAAATAAAAAAAAAGAATAAAAACAAGAATTGACACAGTCAATATATAAGCTGGTCAGATGAAAAAAAAAATGTTTTTTGAAAAAAAAAAAAAAATGTTTTTTGAAAAAAAAAAAGTTTTGGAAAAAAATGTTTTTTGGAATAAAAAAGTTTTGAAAAAACTCGGGCGTGCTCAAACAACAGTAATAACTGCGTATTACCTTACTGTACTTTACTGTACTGTATACTGTACCTCACTGTACTGTACTGTACATATTCTGTGTTCTATATCTATGAAGTCTGTGTTCTAGATCTATGAATTTTGTCACTCCCCCCCCCCCGTGTATGTGTGTGTGTGTGTGTGTGTGTGTGTGTGTGTGTGTGTGTGTGTGTGTGTGTGTGTGTGTGTGTGTGTGACTTTTACTTATAACTGAGTACATCTACAGTGCAGTATTGATACTTTTAAGATACTTTTAAAAAAACAAGTGTAAAACATTTGAGTACTTTTTCCAACAGCTACTTTCCCCCATAGCCTGGAGGACTCCTGCTAAGTTTACAGTTGCCATATAGCCTATTACTCTATAAATCTATCTGTGATGTCTGATTTTACTAAAACTAGCATGCTTATTAGGCAGTAGTGGGAAAAGTACTCGCATTCTTTACTTAAGTATCATACAAGTGGAAGACTTGTATTCAAAATTTACTTGAGTACAAGTATAAAAAGTATTTGTATTGAAATGTACCAAAAGCAGAAAGTACGCATTATGCAGAACTTAATGTAACCAAGGTGTTCAAATAAGTGTATTGATTGTAGGCATTTTCCAAAATCTTGTGGTATTTCACTGCTACATATCGTTCTAAATATATGCTTTCTTGTCATTTAGTACAATGAATGTGTTACCGTGTCTCTAGAAATGTGCTCATTATTTGTGAAGATACTAACTGTAATTCTCAAAGACTCGCATTGGTTCATTCAGCACATCGTTTTTGCTCTGTTTCATTTGATATTAAAATGCAACTCGAATGAATCTACTGTGTGGACACTGATCAGATGACAGGAAGAAGCAGCTCATCAATGAATGTACTTTGTGTTGCTTTTGTAAATTGTGTAGGGTACGATATTTTCATGACTTCACACCAAAGCCCATATCATGGTCATAGAGTTAAATCATTGACAACTTGCATACTCGTTCAGTTCATATGTTAATGCAGATGGTATGCAGATGGTGTGACACATCACCTACTACAGCCTACAACGATGCCCAGGGCAACACTGCATATTGTCTATAAATGGCTCACAGTTTAAATAACGTACGGTTTATTTGGACAATCATCTGTAACAGATGAAGTATAATTAAATACGACGTGATTAATGTTTGTTTGACATCCTCATCACAATTACATTGGATGCATCGCGTTGATTAAAGTGAATGGCTGCTATAGTTTTGCTAGTTTTCATCACCTAATCACCTTCCTTTCATAACCTAATCTCTACGTTTAGAATTGAAAGAAGAAAAATAATGTTAATGTTAGTATGAAGCTAATTATAAAGCTTAAATGGATGATGATGTCAACAATGACTTGTGAAAATCAAAGAATGATAGCCGATCTACAAGCAATCATACAAACATTTTGTACTTTGATGCCAATACTTTTGTACTTTTACTCAAGTATAGACCTCTCTTTTCTTCTGTTTCATTTATCACAAGCAGGCTGGCCACAGGCACCGCCTCAGTGTGAAGGAATGGTGCTCCCTGCTGGACAAAATATGTCATTACAGCAGTACAGATCTGGAGGGCCTGGCCAATGGATCATGAGCTCGGTGACCATGTGACATGGACAGCCAATCGGCAAATAGGTCCCCTAGGTCCCCTGAATGTCTCAGGACAATGTAATCTGTTTAAAGAGCTGGTCCTGCTGACCAGCTAAAAATGCTCTGAGAGCCATTCAAAAATGAGAGCGGCTCTCTATTCAGGAGTGGTAATTTAGCCTCAAACCTTTTGAAAAACGTTTTTGGGACAAACAATATGACATAAATACTTTTTAAATGCATGGTGTATCACCTTTAACATAGTTTTGCAAAAGTTTCCAAATTGTTTAAGAACTATAGGCTTATATAGAAAGAGAGAGAAACCAGGTGCTCGCCAGATGATATAATAGTAAAACCGAGTATAATGGTGCTCTTGGATCGACGGGATCAAGTCATCAAAAAAGAAAAAAGTGATCCAGGCACTCTCTCAAGTTTAAAAAGGAGGAACAGCTTTATTTCATAGTATTAAAAACCGACATGTTTCGACCAAGAACTGGTCATCATCAGGGCGTGTAGTACTGATAGGCTTATATAGTTGAACATGTTTTGATTGATTGAATATTACGTGATTTTGCTGGGGACCCCAACCCCATTAAGGTCCCCCATGGGGGTACCCGGAATCTACATTGCTACACCTTCCTGTCACAGCTGCTCACACATCTTGCTGCTGTCTGCACTGTGTTTGCACATTGTTGCCCTTCACCCAATAGTTTTTTTATTTTATTTGTCATGTTTACTTTTCAAACTCTCTTTGCGTGTAATCTCTGGGAAGTTTGTGTCTCAGACGGGCAGGGTAGAAATTGTAACTCGTTTTCCACCACATTTTGTGTGCGTTATGCAAAGGTGCACAGCCTGTCTGCTCTTGGGAGACAGGGTTGCCTGTGGTGGACTTTCTCTACTGCAAGGCTGTGTTCTCTGACTGAGTCAGAAACTAAAGAAAACTTCCCTTCGTTTTGAATCAGTCACCCTGCTCAGGTATTCTGTCACTGTATATTGCCTATTATTTAGGGCCATTTTCTTCTTTTTTGTTATAGTCTGGTTTGGTGCAGTGGATTTTCTTTTTGGTGGCTGTGCTTGTGTTTGTGCACAGAGTCCTCGAACCAGCTGGCTGAGTGGGCATCCCTGTAGGTGAGGGCTTTATTATGGTATGGAGTGTGCCTGGTTTGTCATTTTTATAATGAGTATCGTCCTAATTCTGCTCTGCATGCATTGTTTGTTGTTTACCGTTGGGTGCAGAGAATGGATTTGCTTCAGATTAAGTTATCTCTCTCTCTCTCTTTCTCTCTCTCTTCACTGTCCTGTCTCAGTAAAGAAGAAGAAATGTCCTAAACTAACCTTTAAATGGTGTTTGGCACAGCTCTTCCTTATTCTCTCCAATTCTCTCTCTCTCTCTCTCTCTCTCTCTCTCTCTCTCTCTCTTTTCTCCTACCATAGGGCAGGCTGTGGTCAGATGTGTGTGGGTCTAAGTGTGACATATGCATGTGATGTGATTGTGACCAGGTCACCTTGTGTGTATGGGTTTGGTGGGGTTGTGGGTGGGGGGTGTCATTCGTATGGCGACCTCTGTGGGGGGGGTCACATCGGAAACACAGAACTTGCAGCCAAATGGCCAAACAAAGGCGGGGCGGAGCCGAAAGCGTTATGGAGCCTGAAGGGTGTGTGCGCGCGTGTGTGTTTGTGGGGGGGTTGGTAGTGGTACGCGTGTCCACAGGGATGAGGAGATACACCCCTGAGGGCAATCGAGAGCAGGTGTGGCAGCTGCCTACAGAGGAATTATTCAAGAAACAAATTAACATTTCGTCCTGCCATTTGGGACATTTCACCCATTAACCCCACACAGCGGTGGATGGGTTTACAGTGAGACCTTCTCAGGAGCACCAAATATCAATGCATAATGTTTCTAGAACGCAAACAAAACAGACTGACAAGAGCCGTCATCTATCTCCATAATAATATTATTATTATATAGGCTGGACAAGATATACAGCCGAAAGTGTCTAACCTATGCTGCGCTACAATGGCAGAGTGCAGTAACTACGTTTTCAGACACACCGACTTATTTGTGTTGCCCAAAGGTCAAATAAGCCTTTGTGATATTAGGGGATGAACAATTAGCTCAAGAACAGAATATACAATCAGTGTAATATCACTTTAATGCCTTTATCTCATTTGACTGACCATTTGTAACAGTTTTAAACCAATTTTTTAATGACATTCTTGTACGTAGTTACTGCACTCCATGGCCATATTATTTTCAAACACCGAAAATGGTATAGCCTACCTTACCAAGGTATATTAAAGGACAACTCTGTTTTTGTACAACAAGGATTCATATTTTAGATAGTCATTAGAGAAAAGAAAAGATGAGTGTTCTTTCTTTCTATCTTTTTAGTGATTTTAACGATTTTGATCGTTAAACGATTTTGATGCATGCCCCCAGGTTGGGGGCATGCATGCAAGTGTCTTTTTAGACACGATAAGCCCATTCCCAAGATGCACTGCAATCCTTCATGGGCAGATGTGACTTATGGGGGCTGGTGTAAATAGTAAAAAAGATATTGACAGCTTATTGTGTCAAAAAATAAGTCCAGCAATTTCTGTGTTAAAATAGCAGGGTTTACCCTTCAAAGCTGACGTCAGCACCAGGAAGTTGCTGAGAAATTTGCTGAGTGGGCGGGGGCGTTATTGGGACACTTAGTTTGAAGCCAGAAAAATCATTATTGAGCCGGGATGTTTGGACACCGTAGTAGTCTGAATGGATTTTAATGTACAGGGCTACAGGAAGTTAAAGGCTGGCCATCGCATCTTACTTCCTGTAAGGTTACTTAACTCATTTACTGGCCCAACCCGAGAATCCAGAGACAAGGCTGTTGGTCCAGGCTGCTCCGCCCGAGAAACCAGAGAATTTAATTCGATTTTATTTATAAAAACAATCCAAAAATCGGAACGCCGCTCCGCGGTTACCAAGTAACCTCGAGCTAGTGCTTCCGATCTTCCTGCTCTTTGTAAACATCACTGCTGCTAGCTAAACATAGCTAGCATGGATTAAGCTGGGGTCTTTTGTAATCACACGCGCCCACGCTAAAAGTTACGAAAATCGTTGTACTTTCCTGTTCTTTTCCAGGCTTTATCTCCCTGTGACAGGGAGATAAAACTGTTTACTAGGTTAATTCTTATGTATGGATATCCTCACATAACCCAACGCCTGAGGCCAAAACAGCCCCAGGCCGATACTATTATGAGAGCAACAAGATGCTTCTTAGACAAAAGTGAGAATCCTCGCTACCCAGTTTCCCATCCACTGTTTCAGGACCGAACATAATCTCTTGCATGGCCTCTTTTATTTGCTATTGTGAACCTTGCCACGGCGATACTAAACAGGGCAGTTAGGCTATCTATAGTCTACTTAAATGCAGTGTGATATTTGTCGCCCTTTGGCTACAAAGATATAGATTACGTGAATGGAATCGGATGTTAAAAGCAGAATAGAACATTTCTGAATAGTAATTCAAGAAGGCTATGTGTGCGAGGATGGCATGCTACAGCAAATTAGGCATTGCACAGTAAAATCCTCAGTCCAGTATAGACTTGATTATGCTTAGTTCAGTGTGGTCTCACACACTGAAAATAGCCGACCTCCAAGCTCACAACGCGTTGCAGCACGGCGCGTTGTGAGCTTGGAGGTCTGCTATTTTCGGTATTCCCACCAAAAGGCCCTTTTAGAAATGTCAGCCCCTGCCTCTCTAACATTCTCTGCACGTCCCTACACACACGCCAGTTTCACCTCTAACATTTAACGAGGACCACGAGAGAGAGAGAGAGAGAGAGAGAGAGAGAGAGAGAGAGAGAGAGAGAGAGAGAGCTGGGCTGTCTACAAGCTCAGATAATTAAACCAGAGGGAAATTATAACAACTAGGCCCCCCCCCCCATTTCTCCCTCTCCATCTTTTCCTTTCTCCCTCTCTCACTTCTGTTTCTCTCCCTACTCCCCCAGTCTCTCTCTCTCTCTCTCTCTCTCTCTCTCTCTCACCCTTGCACTGTCTGCACGTCTCTCGATCTTTCTCTATATTTTCCCTCTATCCGTCTCCTTCTCTATCTCCATCCCTCTGTCTCTCTTTCTGCCAGTCAGGCACATGCACACATAGACATCAAAGGGGGCTGGCTTGAGCCCCTGCCCCTTTATCCGTCTGTAAAAAGTGCTCTCTGCAGACCATGAATGCAGTTTTTACTATGATGAAAGAAATGCAAATGCCCTCTTTCCATGCCATATACCTGAAGGCAGCGTTTAAGATAATTGCCTTGTCTAAAATAATCTCCTACACTTGAATGCAGCGTCTTATGTTGAAAGAATTGCCCTCTCTGTGTAGAAATCCATGCCATAAGCTCCAGTATTGACTTGATTATGCTTAGTTCAGTGTGGTATCAAGCACCGAAAATAGCCGACCTCCAAGCTCACAACCAGTCGCAGCGCGACGCGTTGTGAGCTTGGAGGTCTGCTAGTTTCTATATTTTCACCAAAAAGGCCCTTTTAGAAATGTCAGCCCCTGCCTCTCTAACATTCTCTGCACGTGCCTGCTGCCAGTCTCTCTCTCTCTCTCTCTCGATTGCTCCCCTCTCTCCATGTCTGTCTCTGTCTCTCTCCCTCTGTGTCCCTCTCTCTCTCTCTCTCCCCCCTCTCTCTCGCTCTCTCCCTCTCTCTCTCTCTTTCTCTCCATCCCTCTCAAATGTCCCTCCTCACCGCTTGTCAGCTAATCAGTGTGATTGCAGATTAAAATGGCAGCCCTGAGTGAGCAACCGAGTAAGAATAAGAAGAAAGAAAGAGAGAGAGAGAGAGAGAGAGAGAGTAGAGGGGATGAAGGGCGGCCTACAGATGGAGTGCAGTGCATAACAAAACAAAAACAAAACGAAGTGAGCTTTCAAAGTCCTGACAGTCGAGAGCCGAGCGGAGCCGGATTGAAAATGATATTTTCCATCTATTAACTTCCATCTGCGGCGGTGTTATCAGTACCATAACTTGGTGGCGGCGGCAGACAGTACGTGCTTCTGTGTTGGAAGGACGGGGGGGTGGGGGAAGGGGGGGGGCAGCATCATGCATTCATTTCACCAAGTGGCAGACAGACATCGTTGACTTAATTTATAGTTTTCATTTAGTGTCTTTATCATCCCATTACCGGCTGCTGCTGCGCACTTCTGCAGATGCAGTCGCACATGTGCACGCACACACACACACACACACACACACACACACACACACACACACACACACACACACACACACACACACACACACACACACACACACACACACACACACACACACACACACACACACACACACGTGCAATGACACCCCTGGGTGGGTACTGAAGGTACAATTGCCCATTTCCCCGGTAATGTGTGTATGTGTGTGTGCGCACGTGTCACTCACGACACAATCAGCCGCCACTCCATGCCGCAGAGGGGCTGCAATAGAGTTGAGGCACAGCGTGTGTGTGTGTGTGTGTGCATGTGTTCCTGTTGTAGGGGCCATGAGTGTGATGCACGTGTCTGTTCCCCACCACACACACACACACACACACACACACACACACACACACACACACACACACACACACTGGTGGTTGGAGGGCGGCGGATGGAACAGGGTATGGGATGGGAGTGCGTGGGGAGTGGGGAGGAGTGTTACCATGGTGACCCTTGGCGACAGAAGGGAGAGAGAGGGGGCCCGCCTGGTGTCTGCCTGCCTCCTGACCCTAATTTATACCCCGGTGCACCGCCGACCGGTGTCACACCACGGAAATAACTGATTCCTCCTCCTCACCCACACCCGCCCTCGTGTGCCGAGGAATAAATCAAGGCTTTAACGAGAAGGTGACCGCCCGGCCGCACTAAAGCTGGGCCTGACACAACCTTGGCAGGGCAGCCGCTATCATGGTCCCCACAGTGCTGGAGAGGAGAATATCGTCGTTTTTCGGGTGGAAACCTTGTATGTCCGAGACCGTTCGTTTTGTATTTATCATTTTAAAAATGAACTAAACTAGTGAAAACAGCAGTTCTAAAAGCACACAACGCCTCGTGTACTTGTAGATAGGCTGTTTTCACTACTTTTGTGCGACAGTCTTGTATGATGAAGCAGGGCTTTACTTTGCGAAAAAATGTACAACATTTTGAAACTTGGAGATACGAGGTCTCTCCCCGACAGTGACGATATGTTCACACAACGGAGAGAAGAGAGAGGGGAGGAAGGGAGAGAGAACGAGAATGGGAACGAGAGGGGCACTAGATGGGGGCTAGGATATGGTGACCAAACATCAGACTGTAAAACACACATTTCCCGGTTTTCAAAATTCACCACCAAAGTTTTCATCACAATTGAAATAATAGAATTGATTTGCTCATCAAAAAGAAAAGAAAAAAGAAAAACTATAATAGTTGTTTTAAGCACACAACATAGACTTTTATCATGCCCTATTCTGTTGAACAGGTGCAGTCATTAGGTGTAGCTAAGCGCAAAAAAGTATGGCAACCCATCCTTACGAAAACCGTATCACAACTTGTTGTGGTCTTTGAAAAAATATGGTCACCCATAGGCTGGAGGGAAACAGATCAGTAGCCAAAGCAGTGAGCCTGGGCAGTGTGCAAAGCCCCAGCGGTCAGTCAGAAGCACTTAGTATTAGCATCAGAAAGACATTATGCTAATAGCATCAAAGGCGGCAGCCCCCTATAGCCACCATTGTGTTTCCTGCTCCTCAATAACCCAAGGGCACGGGGAGAATTTTACATTTCAACCGACGCTTTTGGCCCCTAAACTCCCTAAAGCATCGCCACGAAGCAGTTAAAATGTCATGCATTTCACAAACGGTGTGGCCTAAAGCACCCGCCAAGCATCTACAATGTGAAGCCAGGGACTGCAGTGCCTGAATCACAATTAGTGGTACTTTTGTTCGCAGACAGGAGAGGAATTAACTAACAATAGATAACCTAACACTACACCAAAAAGCCCCACCGCAGTGATACCCACACTTCTCAATTAAAATACGTGCATACATTACTAATTGCCCATGAAAACCGACATAGTACGTTATGTTACTAATGTTCTAAACATCCTATGTAGGCTACAATATGTATGGGGTGTAAAATACAGAACCAAAGTATCAAACCAAATGGCCCGTACCGAAATCCGCAGACCCAAATTTTGGAACCACTGCCCTAGAAGTTGGGCACATAATTGGGTAAACTAATTTCAAAGAAATCAAGGATGTTTCTTATTTTTGTATCATTTTTTGTATCGAAACCTGACACCAAAAATCCTATGTGTAATGATTACTTATTACAGCAGCCCAAGGTCAGTGGCTCACTGCATTGCAGAAGTCATTTGCAGAGCTTTTCAGTTTGCAACTGTCCAACAAATTGGACAGTTGCAGGCAAAATCTCGGGGCAGATGGAGTTTACGAGATCTCTGGACAATATTTTCTCCGTCCTGGGTATTGCTTTAAAATCTGTCAGTGTCAGTCCTTGTTAAATACCAATCAGGACGGGCCCGTAAAAGAGCCACGCAGAACAATCCATCCCCCACAATGGATGGCGTTTATAGGCCTACAGTACATCCATCACTCAGTGTCTCACACTGTAGCTATACCACTCCTCATTAAAGGACCCTTAACCACTTGAACCCCTATTCAAGTGGTTAATACTTGGCCTATTCCGGGGGGAGTATTTGCCAAAAATAGCCGCTCTACAAGCTCGCAACGCGCCACGAGTGGGCTTGTAGATCGTTGGAAGAGATTTGGGAAAAACACGGTCCAAGTGTAGCCTGGAAACCTTGTAACTCAGGTCCGTTTTACTAAGACTAGACTAGAGAGTTTAACTCTGAAATGTCTATAATGCATTATAAGCATAAGTTAATAATGCGTTACAATCTGCTTATAACTGTATCATTATTGTCAAAAGATGTCATAAATACTCTTTATGCTTAATAATCAAAACACATTTTAAATAAAACACTTTATAATGATTGCTTGAGTGATGTATAACTGTAATTATACAGTGTTATAAGCAGATTGCGTTTATACTTGCAAGTCATTCTAAAGTGATGTTATAAAGCATTTATGAGTTCTCATAACTATAATTACCGGTATACATTGTTCTAAGCACATTATAATGCATTATAAGAATGTTTAGAGCACATTATAGATTGTAGGGGCGGCTGTGACTCAGGGGTAGAGAAACAGTCCTAGAACACGGAGGGTTCCCGAAGGGTTCCCAGTTTGATCCCGGGCTCCCCCAGAGTTAGTGTCGAAGAGTCCTTGAGCAAGACTCTGAACCCCTAGTTGCTCCCAGTGATCAGGTTGGTGCCTTGCATGGTTTCCTCCGCCATCGGTGTATGAATGTGTGTGTGTGTGTGAATGTAATGCATCTCTGTAAAGTGCCTTGGATAAAGGCGCTATATACAGGGTTCCCACACATTTTTACCAATTAATTTCCAAAACCTTTCCAGAATATTTAACCCAATTTCCAGGACTATAGAACAATAATTCAGCTCAATAACAGGTCACTATGCGCAATGCCCAAAGAAGGTAGTGTATGCCAGCCAGTGGTTCTCAACCTCTTCAGGCCGTGACCCCCAAAATAATCATGTTTTAACCGGCACCCCGACGAGCACTAAGAGTTGAGGAATTTTGCATAACACGGTTCTATTGTGAAAATAGCCGATCTACATGCTCACAACGCCTCGTAGATCGGCTATTTTCACAATTTCTTCCTCTAATATTTGACAATTTGGCCCATGTTTAATTCGTCATTTCAGAGGTATTAATAAAATCAATAACCAAAGACAATGCATAGCTATTTTTTCCAGGACCTTCCAGGACCCTTGATAAATTCCAAAACTTTTTTTAATTTTTCTAATTTCAAAATATTTCCAGGAATTTCATGACCGTGGGAACTCTGTATATAAATGCACCATTTACCATAGATAGAGTGTACATGGGTACATACTAGCTTAGTGTTACCCAGGAGGGCATTGTGAAGGTAGCCTTGGTAACACTGAAGGGTGTGTGTGGAGGGGGCCGGGGGTGCCTGAGCGAACAAGAGGGGGAGGCAAGTGTACAGAAGACAACACAGAGACCAAGTCACCTTGGGTGAGTCATGCAAACTCCTCAATGCTCTGCTCTATAGGCACAGATACCTAGCCTACCCACCTGCACAGAGTAGAATAAGCCTCCCTCTCATTCGTTCATTGCAGACACACACACACACACACGCAACCACACATGCATTTCTTGAACAGAATCATCCTTGTAAGAGAAACGGCCTGACCTATATTGAAACACAGTTGCACACGACACGCACGCACACGCGCACGCACATACACCACCGAGGCTAAAAAAAACATATCGGTTCCTTTTATTTCACATCTCACAGCGTCGCCCCTGTTATTGGATCGAAAAGGCTGTCCTTGATCCCCACTGCAATTTCGTAAGCAATTCCATCAGCAGCTCGCCTGCGGATGCAAGACAGCCTGGGTCAGAAGGTAGCCTAAACGCTGGACAGAACTAACCGAGAAGCAGCACAAAGACAAGTGGAAGTGATGCTTGATGCTTAACCCATGAAGACCAGAGGCCGATTATAAAAATGTCTTCTACTAAAGCCTAAAAGTTTTCTGAAAAACTGAAAAAAATCAGTGGTGCTCAAACTTTTTCACTTCAAGGAGCCCCAAAATGATAGGCTTTGTATTTGGCCGTGGACCCTCATCTCTGCTATTTTAACAAAACGTCTTGAAAATATGTTTCAAACGTGGAATATTTGAACAACATTAATTTGTAACCATACAAAAATATTGTATGGCGGTACAAAGTCCATGGTACAAAATAATTTCAGATGGGGATCCGGACCTGAAAACATTGGGTCCTTGACATGAAAACGTTTTGAGAACCACTGTTATATACTGTAGCAACTATCTTAAAGGCAATATTGCGCCTTTGCCAAGTGGTGTTATATAGAACCATATAGGTGCCTTTAGATGTTTTTCTCTCTGGAGCTTAACACATCTCACCCACTTCTTTACAGCTGTAAACCAGCGACGTGACAATAAAGCTGATTCTTAAACTAAACTGAAGAACCATATAGGTGATGAACAGGTTGTTTGTATGGCAGCAGTGCTTTATAGCAGGCAGCTCAATCTCAAAGTACCACTGAAAAACCTCAACGTGTTTGTGTAAATAATGCTGAGTGACTCTTCAAGCCTAGCCTGTTAATGGTATTAGAAGTGTTATTATACCTCTGGACTTTAGGGCATTCACCAAATATTCGAATATCAAAGTCACTATTCGACGTTGTTCACCGGAGTCGAATATTCGCTTATTGTTATTGTTTTCTCTATAGTTTATAAAGCTTGGCTAGATAGGAAGTCACAAGAATGAGTTGTCAATGCCCCTGGAGGATGAATTTGTTAATGCTCTATACCAGGTTCTCAAACCTTTTTAGGCCGTGACCCCCAAAATAAACATATATGAACTGGGGACCCCCACCCTGACAAGCACTTGGTTCCGCAGATAAATATTGTGAAAATAGCAGATCTACATGCTCACAACGCGAGGCGTTGTGAGCATGTAGATCGGCTATTTTCACAATGTCCGCCTCTTGCTTACTTAATATTTGCCAGTTTAGCCAGTCCTGTCGAATATTCGAATACTTTGAGGTCGAATAATTCGAATACTAAAAATCACTATTCATGAATGCCCTACTGGACATACAGTATGAAAACCTAAGCTTCATTTATTAGTATTACTTCATCGGCAGTGTTCATACAGGAGCTTTTACAAGCTATTGAGAGGAAAGAACAATTGATTCAAAGATGACAGATCTTCTTCGGATTAGTGGCGGTTTATTACAGAGTGCAAAAGCAATCCATAGATAGATCATTGGCAATGATATTGCACTTAGGGTATATTCATCCACCTTTCTTCAGTGATAATAGTGTAATTGCATATCTACAGTAAACGATCATCCCCTAATGGCAGACCTGGGCATTGTGCGGCCCGGGGGCCGTATGCGGCTCCTTGGTTCACTCTGACCGGCCCTTGTATAGGGTTAATGGCAAATTACAAAATAAACACATTTTCAAATTTTACCCCATGCATGGACCAAAGCTGCATTTCTTTTATTTTGTAGTTTTTTGTATTCACGTACATATGGACGGACGCAATGCATACATCTGCTTGTGTGCGTGATCATTGATGTTGTCTCAATAACAAGTAGGTGGTCAGACTGGTCACGTCAAGACGACCTGCCTTACCTTACCCATCAAAAATGTCTAAAGTGGCAAAAAAAAGAAAAGTCGATGCCGAATGCCAGGTTTTCAACAACAATTGGACTTTAAAAAGTATTTATTTACCAAAGTCGGAGGTATAGCTGTGTGTTTAGTTTGCGGGGAGCACATCTTGCAGGGATGTGCCTTTTGGCCCGGCCCTCCACAATATTTTCTTTTCCATGTGGCCCCATGGAAAAGATTATTGCCCACCCCCGCCTTATGGTAACCGGAAGCTGTTATTGTTTACGTAGAAGGGGAGATGTAAGGGAAAGCTTGTTTTCAGTGGAGACGACGGAGGCACGTCGTCTCAAGCGGATTTGATCCACGTGAGACACTGCCGAGCAAGCGAAATTTGTTGCGTGTTACACGCTCCGTTCCTGCTCCGTGCCTGCTGTCGGCAGCCATCTTCCCCGAAACATAGCTTACACACCTGTTCAAGAGACACAGATGAAAGATGGCTAGTGTCTCTATTACCATGCTGCATCATCAGCAACACAGATCAAAAACCGGTAATGGGGCTCATTTCCCCCTCCCTCTGTCCCAGAGGACGGGCCTTCAGGGTCAGTGGGGCGTGTCTGTCATTGGGCTTAATCCCCCAGAAGGTGGAGCGAGGAGGCGTGTTGGGCTGCGGTCTGTTCTGGTGACGGGGAGGTGGTTCTGGAGCATCTGTCCCCCCGGCCTGCACACAGACATGTAGGCGCACACGCGCGCAGTGCAGTTTCACTTGACACCCGCAGACACATGACCTGCATGACCCTGTCAAGTGATGTCACTGAGGCATTGTGACACCCAGCTCACATCTGCATTTGTCCCACTGACACATTTACTCATGTTTCAGCACTACTAAGATTTTAAGTTCAAATGTTTTACAAGGTTAAAGCTATCTTTACCAGACAGACATGGTTGGGTGGTTGAGCTGATACTACATTTTATTGTTTAGAGTTTCAGTAGTGAAATTAAATAGCAATATTGATTGTTTTATCAAACATGCAGGCACACTTTGTATTCTGTGCTTGTTTTGTGTTCTATGATTTGTTGTGAAGTGTACATGAACCATTCGGGTGATGTTACATTATATACAGTATATTGTAATAAGAAAAAAACTGAACAACCAGTTGGTTTGCGGCTCACGAGTACATGAAACGGGAACACAAAGACACAAGTTGTGTAACCCTAGGTGCAAGGAGTGTGTGCTGTCAGACTGGATGGATTCTGCTTTTTTTTAAAGTCATACTTTGTAACTTTTTCAAGTTATTTTTGATATTATCTTTCACTGGTATATATTTCACAATAACCACTTCTCTACAAGTTCATAACAAAGTCACCAGGGACCTGTGTAGGGTACTGACACATTTACTCATGTTACCGCCGCAGATAAGGTCCTACTGACACATTTTAGTTAAAGGGATATTACACTTTCAAACAAACTTTTAGGTCTAATCAGGCTTGTATGAACACCCTGAACAGTTTTTAATTTGCTTCATTCAGTATTTAGATATTTGATGTAAATGTTACCAGCTCCAACACGCCCAGGCCCTCTCCACATACACACCCATTGTAACTTCAAACTCCATTTTAACCATGATAGATTCATTAAAAACACACATTATTTTTTCTGGTGACTCATAATACCCTCCTAATACGTGAGCAGACCGTGTTTTTTCAATAACCTTTTTCTTTTATTTTTAATAATTCTTTGGGAAAATGGAAAACATTAAATACAATAATATTTTATTGAAAATAAATGAAAAAAGTTATTGAAAAAACACGGGCTGCTCACGTATTAGGAGGGTATTGTGAGTCACCAGAAAAAAATAATGTGTGTTTTTAATGAATCTATCATGGTTAAAATGGAGTTTGAAGTTACAATGGGTGTGTATGTGGAGAGGGCCTGGGCGTGTTGGAGCTGGTAACATTTACATCAAATATCTAAATATTGAATCAAGCAAATTAAAAACTGTTCAGGGTGTTCATAAAAGCCTGATTAGACGATAAAATGACTTTGAAAGTGTAATATCCCTTTAACCTCATATTTCAGGTCAGAACTAAAGTACAATACAGAACTCCAACTGCATGTGGAGGTAGAAGAACAGCTCAACTTAAAAGGTGTAGTTCAGCCCCACAGTGACTTTTCTTTTGATTACCATTACATATTATTGGACTAAAGTCTCCATGGCGTGAGTAATTGCGACCGAAGGTCGCAGTTTACCATGGGCGAGGTCGCTTGTCGGCCTGAGGCGTCTTACTAGTCAATAGAAAAAGTCATTTCGGGGGTGATCTACTCCTTTAACATATGAGACAAAGACTGTCGATAAAACAGTTTATATCCTGATTTAGACGACAATGTTGCGTTACAAAAAAAAAAGAAAAAACGTTTGAACAAGAAATATCACTTGCAACTAACCTGTTAGCTGGTGGCTTGCGTTTCCCTCTCTTCCTGGCTGTACTGTATTAACATGGACATCACAAGCCAGTATTTGGATGAGATGTCATAAAAAGGGATTCAGTGAAGGCAACCAATTTGAACAACGCCCATTAAATAGTTCCATTCCTGCAAATAAAGGATTAACAGTTCCAAAGAGCATTATATCACACAGTACTATTATTGTTTAAAATGTCGTTCTACTTTTCAAGTCACTACATAGGAATTGTAACCTTTTATTACAACAGTAGATATACAATAGACCGGGTATTTTCTGCACGTGACACCGTTGCACGACTGAGCATAAATTGGTGGTCTGAAATAGGGATGCTTGGACAGGACAACAATACAAGACAATAATAAGACACCAAAATGTCATTGGAGAATTACGGTATATTAAACTTACTTTTCAGGGTAGTTAGGCTAGTGGATAACGTTCTTATTGTCTGATATTTTACTGCTAGCATCCTTTACAGGGGCATAGTTCCGCCGATTTAAAATGACTCCAATACGAAACTAAAACTTCCTATGATTGGCCGCTAGTTGCGCTGTTTTCCCCCCCGGCCGATCGCAAAAAGAATTGTTCTCCATTGGACCCCATTCATTTTCCCCTTTCGTTTTCTAACCTTATTAATTAACATTTTCATAAATACTTTATGGTTCCTATCGCTAGTTAAAAATTGCCTTTCAATCACGATCATATGCGTTTTGTGAAAATAAGGTCCCATTTATGTTAAAATTGATGATAAAGTTGCGGGGGGGCGTGGCCAACTAAATTGATACCAGCCGGCTGTGTTCTTCTTTGTGTGCTGTATTTCGGGAGGCTCCGACCACATTCTCCCATGTATCTCTGCGGTTGCACGTGACCATTGGCAGCCAATAGCATCCTCTGGTGCCTTTACAATCTATGATGGCAACACCCATGCCAAGGACCCATATTGTGTCATTTGCGCTGCATAGAAACCAATGGCTTCGCTTTGTCCATATCTTTTATACAGTCTATGATCCTTTAGCATGCTCTCATATAATGTACAAAGAAATACACAATATTACTGTAGCAAACTTTTCACGTAGTGAGAATCGTATGCATACAGATAAGAATCTTCTTATGAACAGAATATGTTGCATACACAAATGTAATGAAACTGAATTTAAACTGGTGCCAATAAAATTTGCCAAACTAAATTTCACTCAAAAAAGAGGCTGATTTATTAACCAAAATTATAATGCAAATACATAACAAAGAAAGGGTTAATTATGCTTTCTGGCAATGTCAATTTGTCAGGCGCAAAATTACTACACACAGAACATTTGCATTCAGTTTTCATGGCTGTCAGAAACCTGAGTTGGATACAAAACGGTATGAATTGCGGTATAAACTTGCTATGTTGGACACTGAGACAAGGTTTTAAAAAGGACACTGAAATATTGTATAAACATATGTACAAATAGTGGATGAAATTTCCTCAGAACTGCAGAAACCCAAATCTATCTACTGTACAGTTGGGTTAAAGACATTCTGTTGCCAACACCATATTTTCAGACATGACATCAATGTGGTCATTAAAAAAAGCAGCATAACTCCTAACAAGTTCTTGCCAACCCACTGCAGAAATGACTTTCTCTTCTATAACAGCATGCTGTAACACCAGAGAGCGCGAGAGAGATCCAGTACAAACAGTTCAAACTATACCACGTAAACAGTTTGAAATTAATGTGTATTGGCTAGGGATGAGCTCAGCTGTTTAACATTTTACATATCAACGCTCTGATCGAGTTCCTTCAAATAGAAAAATTCCAATTTTCACGAAAACAAAATAGAGGTGATTAATGGAGTCAGAAATATGGCTGCTGAGCTGAAATTAAAGCTTGTCCCACAGGATCGTAGTCAGCAACAACCAAAGCAAAAACTAAACGACACACACACACGCACACACAGAAAAACACCATGATAATTACTTTTAAATTAACCCCATATACTTCGTTGACCTGGTGTCCCCCAAGGGTTTGTACTTGGCCCCCTCCTTTTATCCCCTCTACACCAAGTGTCTTTGCCGAAAATAGCCAATCTACAAGCTCACAAGCTTTGGGAGGTGAGGTTTGTGTGGTTAATATTCTGTTGGCAGCCACCACCCACCATGAAGGCGTTGATTTCAGGAGTCAGGGGGGCGCTAGGACGGGGGGTCATCTCCATGTATGGCCTTATATTTGGCCATCTCCTCTGGGAAGACTTTGCCAAGCTCCGAGATTAAAAGGCTCTTGAATTTCTGCAACAACAATGATGAAAATGTTTAATTAATATTGTACATTATAAGTACTTTCTTCTTCAAAGTGACATTTAATAAATACTTTTGTTTCTTTTTGCATAAAATAAAAAGTTGTTGCTGTTCAGCGTGATATGTAATAATGTCCCTGACAACGTCTGTAGTTGGAAGCAACTAGCAGAAAAGAAAAAAAAACATTAAGAAAACAAAACAAAAATCCCATAAGCCTGTGTTAACACAAACATTATTTTAGGGCATGCCTTTAACCAAAAGCCTATTCAAAAGACCCATAATCTAAAATTCCAATACCAAGCTGCTGGGAGCGATATCTGGTGAGGTTTTACACTTGAAGTAAGAATTTATATCCTTTTACTGTTCAGTTATTCGGACACTGCAATCGATGTCTCCTCGGGCTATGAGATGTTAGCCACACTGTTTTGGGGGGACCACAATGGAAACAAGATTATGGCTTTTTGGTGTTTTTATCCATTTTGTTGTTTTTTTAATTGTTACACTGTCTACTTAATGTAAATACAAATCAGGGCTCCAGACTAACTTTTTTCACCTACGTCCCGGGACCGTCCCAAAATACAAATTAAACCGTCCCCAAATGAATGTAATCCGTCCCAAAAAAATTAATGCAGGTCTATTAGAATTACTATTATAATAATATTTATTAAAAGAAATGTATGGGTCCTCAATAATAAAAAAAAATGAGCGTTGTGAGCTCTTAGATCGGCTTTTTACAAAATGTTTGCCTCTTTATTTTATTTTTACAATTTGGCTAATAATCATTTTTTTTTTAAATAACATAGTGTGTTGATTATGCAGTAATGGTCTTTTTGAGCGGTGGTCACAACGCTCCTATACGTGGCCGTGTGTGTGGGTCTGTCTGTCTCCGTGTCTCCGTGTCTGTCTGTAGCCTGCAGTAACCTTTTCTGACCACACATGTTAAGGGAGGGGCGCTGTTGCACACACACACACACACACACACACACACACACACACACACACACACACACACACACCACCGCTCAGTTCACACAAGTGTGATTTTTTTATTTTCTTGTGGTAGGGCCTATTAAAAAGGTCTTAAGTAGGCTACCCTACTTAAAATGTTAAGTAGGCCTACACACTACAATTATTTGAAGCTTTAGGTATTTTGGGAAGTATACATTAACCTAGCTCCTTTCGGAACCCCTCACTCCACTGCTACGCAGCTCCGAGATGGGGTTCCTACTGGTCGGCTGCCGAAATCCTGTTGTTGGATCCACGATCCGCCGTTAGCGATCACTTCTTACCTTTGTTGAACACTCTATCCAAAAAGTAACCGGCCTATGTGAAAGTATAATCGTTTTACTTTTTAAGCGTGGAACAACCTCGAAGCACTGGGGTGAAATGAAGACTTTATATCGCTCGAAAGACCAGCCGGCTCTGTGTTTACCCGTGTTTTCCCCCGTTGTAGTCTCGCGTGGCCAGACTGTTGCCTCCGCGATTTGGTCAAATGCTCACAGCCACGAGGTTGTTCCACGCTTAAAAAGTAAAACGATTATACTTTCACATAGGCCGGTTACTTTTTGGATAGAGTGTTCAACAAAGGTAAGAAGTGATCGCTAACGGCGGATCGTGGATCCAACAACAGGATTTCGGCAGCCGACCAGTAGGAACCCCATCTCGGAGCTGCGTAGCAGTGGAGTGAGGGGTTCCGAAAGGAGCTAACATTAACCACAGGATTTTTATTAATTTCTGTATCTGTGAAACAGGATATTATGGATGAGTAGCCTACTTTTAGTACTTAGGTATATTTTTATTCCAATACTTTTGTACTTTTACTCAAGTAAAATGAATTACGGACTTTTACTTGTAACGAGTATTTCTGCATTGCTGTATTTGATACTTTTACTCAAGTAAACATTTGAGTACTTTTTTGCACCACTGGTGCTAGCTAGCCGAGCATGCATGCGTACACGCACATACTCACTGTCACTCACTCACACACACACACACGCGCGCACAAGGCAACACTGGGACACACTGCGGCTTGGGAGCGCTTGGGAGAGCGACACACGATAGGACGTTCATAGACAGAGACGCTCGCTAGAACGTACGGCGGTTGTAAATCACAGATAGTTAGATTCTCCGCTTTGAAAACTAGCCTTTTTATGACTTAATTACTTTATGAGCCTCAGACTGACCCTGGGAGAAAGTAGCTTACGTTAGCAAGAGGCTAACACAGAGCGAATGTCCCCCTGTCAGACTCTCGCATGGATGAAAGGTTGTATGCGTCCGAGGGACGCTGTCGAGTGGCTTAATGAGTCCTGGATTAAAAATATGCGTCGTAGGACACAGGCTTTTTCTGATTACATCATATTTATTTTCTGTGTCTCTCATGCTGCGAGTTTGCACATCATTTGAGCAGTGACATTGATACACGCCGTTGGCTCAAAAAGAATCCTCTACGTCCCGTCTGCGTCCCAGGGGAGATTAATTTGCGTCCCAAATATATATTTCTACCACTTTTTCTAGTCACATGTTCAAATACTGGATTCTGATTGGCTAAATTCCGGAGGTTATGGCAGAACAACCGCCGCAGTTGTGTGAGGACGAGATCAATGCGCCTCAGTGTACATCCGGGGACTTCAGGAGGTAGTCGGAACACCTTTCCCCCAACCAACATATGACGGTCGTAGCGGTCCTATGTTTACTAACGTGCGTACGACGTCGCCGATTTATTTGGATCCAATGCAATCCGCCAACTTTAAAGCCCCTTTTCTCTGAACCTATGCCTTTCTGGAAGCGAACAGCCTCTATTTACGGCCGGAACGGTCCTTCTAACTGACGTTAGCTTAGCTGTATGCTAGACATCTTTCTCTGCATGGAGTTGGCGTCATCTGGTGGTGAGTAGAAGATGTTGTTTGTGGAACTATTTGCTGTCGTCGCGGAAGTTTTATAGGCAATAATGATTGTAACTTAATATCCTTGCAAGTTACAACTATGTGTTTTCTTTCATGTATACGGAAAAAAGTGGTAGAAAAGCTATTTACCACTCGGGGTCGGACATTATGCTCTGATAATGTCCTGTGTGAGGGTGTTATCGATCACCCCCTCACACAGGACATTATCAGAGCATAATGTCCTCTCACTCGGGGTAAATTGCTTACTTTTACGTCCCTGGGACGTCGGGAGTCCCTTAGTCTCAAGCCCTGATACAAATATTCAATTACTCAAAAGGGATCCAAAAGCACTCGTGGCCTTCGAAAGGAAGATTTGGAGCTGACAAAATACTTTGTCCTATTCTAATAAAAGGTAAACATTAAGCACTAATGTTTGCCAGTGCCAGTGGTCTGAGAGTGAAAGCGTCCCATTTGATTGAAATGGAAGAGATATTGAAGTGCACCATTTACTGTATCTATCTATATGAATAACAGTGATCAAAGCTATTGAAGCAGCATATCTTTATTTTTATGAATAAAACATAGCCTAACCCCCCCCCCCCCCCCCCCCCCATATTCGTATTCCTCTGTTCTTTTTCACAAACTGCACCGTCTTTATAAACATGTGAGCATGTGACAGATATACACTATCAAATTCAATAATAGTTTGATTGAGCTTGATTCATACCATCCTGCAGTTTGTTGTGCGTAGGTGTATCTGTGGGGGAATGCGTGTCAAGACAGCTCAACTCTTAAGCATATAGAATAGAGAAATACATCTTCCAATACAACGTGACGTCTGAGCAATACAATACAATCCGACAGACTGCAACAACGACATTAGGCCCGGTTGAATGTTGAATGATTTCACCCTGACAGACAATAATTTCTCACCGTCATGGTGTCGATCTTTCCTTTGACCTGCTCGTTCTTAGCCAAGGCTCTCTCCAGACACTCCTTTGTGTATAGCTGAGGGTTCCGACCTTGATCGATGTACCTATGAACACAAATAACACCAGCTGACAGCTCAGGAGAATAAAGACATGGTGTGACAGGCAGCGTCTGATATCAGTGACGTGACGAGAAGGACACTCTTAAAGGAGAACATTAGTTCTATGCCATTCAGAGAAATTGAAACACCTGTGTTGGTCCTCAACATGGCCGTGTACAAATGAAACCCATGAATAACATCATAGTCGTACAATAACGGCAGAAATGGCTGATCTACAATCTTCAATGCATTGTGACCTTGTAGATCATCCATTTCTTACCCAGAACTTATTTGGTAAATAAATAGATATGGATAATTTTGCATTCATAAAGGGGTCATATAATAGTTTACAGGAATATGAGAGGTGACTCACTCAAAGGCCTCGAGTGGAACATTGATCTCATGAAGCTGCTGACGACACTTCTCGATGTCTTGTAATCCGGAAATCATGTAGTTTCTGAAAGGTAACATGTAAAGTTAGAACGTTCTGAATGTAACTTTGTGGCTTCTTGTACAGATATTGTGTCAGTCAGGACTGGGTGTGTTCAAGCAACCAAAAACAAATGTGACATAAATTAGGCTAAATTAATCTATTCATTCATCGCATGTTGTTTTATATAAATCATGTTGCTTAAGGCAGTGATACTCAAACTCAGGCCCGCGTCGCGTGGCACAATTTTGACTGGCCCACCAATCAATCAATCAATCAATACAAAAGAAAGACTGAAGTTATTATCACTATTAAATAATCTGTTATTGAAATCACCTGTATCTGCTATTTTGGAGTAATTTGAAAGTTTTTGAAAATCTTTTGCACATAATAATGTGCACAAAATAAGAATGTCAGGGTTAAAGTGGTTACAATTCCTGATGAGCAAATCCCTCGGCAGGTCCATTCTAGTTTTCTCTAATAAATACTGCAATGCTGTTCAAAGCTGGGGCATTCCTCCTGGGCTCTGAGGGAGAGATAAGAGCAACCACTCCCTACTTGGATTGGACCCTTGTTTTGATTCTATAAAGTAGGTCGGGAGTGGCTTATTGTCGGTATCAGCCGGTAACACGCGGGAGTCCGTCCCCGTTACAATGCGCTAGACCCCTGGGAGATGGACTGCTGAGGTGGAGCGCCACACCTACCATCAGCTCCCAGTACTTTGATTCTATAGCTGCACTTAAAATATAGGATTATTGGTGGGTATAAGAGGCTATCTAACAGAGTTTTATTGGGTTCAATGCTCATGTTCCTCCACAATCCACGTGACATGTTTTTCAAGTCTGTATCGTTACTGAATTATTGTGATGATTATTAGTGGTTGGTATTAAGCTACTGAAAGTCTAACTGGAAGTACAATAAGTAGAGAAATTCCGGTAGGCTGGACATGTTGCCTTGTACATACATACGTGATGGAAATGTTCTGACCATTGCTATTCGTCATCCCCCCAGGTCACACATTAATATTAATGGAACCACAGTGGATACAAGCCCCTAGGGCTTATTGTGTTGCCCTTCTGACTACCAAGACAGTACAATCTATTGTTGTACATTTCTTGGATCAATAAAGTCAATCAATGAATCAATCAATCAAAAGTTAATGTAAATCTATGGTCTTCACAAGTCACAACCATAGTAATTGTCAATGTTTTATGTTGTCAATGTTTTATGTGTAAGCAGGAGGAGGGGGGATGGGGCACTTCAAATGTGGTCTCCCTTACCCAGTGGTTGTAGATCTTCTAGATCTGCACTGTAAAATATGTATTTGTGGAACTAAGAGAAAAAATATGTATTGTCTTGTCTCACCCCCTCCAATTCCAAGTGCTTGTCAAGGTGGGGGGTCCCCAGTTCAAACAGGATTATTTTGGGGGGTGATGGCCGAAAGAGGCTGAGAACCACTGCCCTAGCCTATGACACCCCACTCTGTTAGGCCTGTTCATCTTGTGTGTGTGTGTGTGTGTGTGTGTGTGTGTGTGTGTGTGTGTGTGTGTGTGTGTGTGCGCGCGCGTGCGTGCGTGCGTGCGTGTGTGTGGTGTCAATGAGAGAGATAGAGAGAGAGAGAGTGAGCTGCTGTGATAGGAGAAGGATATCAAATGTAGTCTGGGATCCCTTCACTTTTCGGGGTTTGATCCGGTCGGGAGCGGAAACCACTTTACGTCATGCTGTAGTTCTCAAAGGACTACAATTTGGCTGGAAAGATCAAACCGGATTCAGTTTACCCAAAATAATTCCCCTGCTCTCAAGGACATACTTTTAGGGCCTACCTAATAAACCCCTTGATGCGGCGTAGTTTTGCTTTTGGAAAATTAGTTTGGTATATGCATATTTTAGTCCAACTCGTAGTGACTGGCAAAACTACACTAGGCTACTCGAGCATTTTAATAGAGATTGGGGAAACAAACGGGGGGAACCAAAACAAAGCGACGCCACTTCTTCTGCTTGTGGTTTCCGCCTAGACCGGATCAAATGGCCCACTTTAAATGATCACCAGGCTTTCCCATGGTCTGCCTGCATGTAAGCTTGATACATGAAAACTGTAACACTCCTTTCACTTGTACATATTTTGTTCCGATTGTATTGTACCAGTATTAACTATAACAAAAGAAAACATTGCATGGATGCACCTGGGACGTATCCTCCGTGATGTAGGCTATGTCGCCCAAGCTCATCAGGGTTTCGGGTCTCGCAACATCATACCCCTCACTTGGGTGACCCAGCCGGGGTTGATCAAGTCCCGACTTACGTCCCAGTAGCTACCCACGATCAGTCCCATGTTAGGGAAAGACAGAACCATTCACATTCACTCCTCCGCTCCGGAACTACTCTGCCGAGACTGGGAGAGGAAATCTGGCGCATGGAAGGACTAGGCTCTGTGGATTGACTCCTGTCCGGGCCCCTCCTACGTCTCACCAGGTCCACTCCTGCTCTCACCAGGTCAGGACCTGTGCGTTGCACTAGACTGCCAGCCCCAGACATTTCACTCAGGAGCGTGGATTCTTGAGTAACTACACAGGCTACACCTGGCCCAGCAGTGGTGCTGCTGCTGCAGGCTCCACTTGCAGCTTGAATGGCCCTACTAAAGGCCTAACGTGGGTTTGTTGGGCTTCTTCCTCACGGAAGACACAGGCTGAGGCGCTAACCCAACCTACTCCCGGGTGCCGTCTACACTCCGGCTGTCACCAGTCTCTCTGGTGGTCACCAGACTATTCCTGGTTGTCACGTAGTCTATTCCTAACTATGAGCATTAATTGTACTGTATTGTGTACACTTCTGCTTTGGCAATGTAAATGTGTTTTCTCATGCCAATAAAGCCCTTTGAATTGAGGGGGGGGGGGGGGGGGGGGGTCAGAAGATCATGTATTTGTATATGAGGAGTGGTCAGAAGGTGAGGTGTGGATTGGAATAATGTAATAAAGCTTATTTAAGTTACCAATTTAATTAATCTAATAACACATTTTCCTAATACAACCTGGCATGATCCCAATTACAATGTAGACAGTAGGCTTACAACTACTACTACACACACCTCTCCCAACCCCAAGGCCCAACACTTGCTCATTTGTGCCCCTGTCCACCCAGTCCTTACTGAATTAATTATATTTCTTTTTTTTATATATATATTCTATTTTCTGTTCATAGAAATCATATTAATATAAACCCCCCTATTGAAAACCGGTTAAACTGCAAACTGCACTCAGTACATAAAAGTGAACTACTTACAGTGGTGTAAAGTAACTATGTACAACTGAGGTATTTGAACTTTACTTGAGTATTTCCAATGCCAATACTTTTACTCCACTATTTCTCGGATCCAAATATTGTACTTTTACTCCACTACATTTATTTGAAACTTTATTTACTAGTTACTGTAGATTTTCATTCAGCCCTTAGCCGCAAATTGCAACACTAGATTTTTGTTTTTAATCTGATGAATCTAGGATCATCAGATTGAAAACTAAAATCTAGTGTTGCAATTTGCAGCTATTCAGTCCTATATAGGCTACGATCTACAAGATTGTAGATCTGCTATTTTCAAAAGATTTGCATACATTTGGAAACTTTAAACAGGACATTCTGCACAATGAGTACTTTTACTTTAACTACATTTTAATCTATACGTTTTTATTGTTCCAACACATACAAGTAACAAGACATGTATTATAATGATGCTACCTTTGTAATTTTACTCGAGTAGCCTACATTTTGAATTCCCGACTTTTACTTGTAATTGTAAAAGCGTATATCAACATTGCAGTATTGATACTTTAACACATGTAACAAATGTGAGTACTTTTTCCACCACTGAACGTGAACTACTTACAGTTTCTGGTTGAGTCCCGTCTGGCTGCTGGGCTGGAAATCGCTGACGATGATTCCCAACTGTCGAATGTTCTCGACGAATTTCTCCAGGTGCTCCTCGAGGTTGTCAAATCTCTCCGCCATGTTTTTAAACCGTTATCAGATCGCTTTGTGTGAAACACGGGTCATTTAAATCACAAATTAAACCTTTTGATTCATCACCGTCTCCTGACAACCCGCTCCATTACCCAAAAGCCACACACCAACACACGGAGCACTTTCCGGCAGTATGTCAGCCAATCGCTGCTCAGTATCCATGGTAACAGACAGTCAGAAATTACCACCTTTCGATACTAAACATCGTAAACTGTCGTGCTGCCGATTGGCAAAGCTGCTTTGCTACATCTACTACTGTGTCATAATAATAACAACTGTGTGTGTGTGTGTGTGTGTGTGTGTGTGTGTGTGTGTGTGTGTGTGTGTGTGTGTGTGTGTGTGTGTGTGTGTGTGTGTGTGTGTGTGTGTGCGTGTGCGTGCGTGCGTGCGTGTGTGTGTGTACAAGATTGACTAACTGTTTATTTAGATATGAAAATGGGGAAACGGGTGAGAAAGGTCCATAGGTGGGTAGTGGGTACCAGTTTCCAGACTGAATACCAGGTAAATTATAATAGGCATAACAATAATAATAACATTATTATTAGTAGTAGTAGGTATATTGCAGTAGAAGATGAATGTTTTGAATATATCCTATAGGCTATTGAGTTCATTGTCTCCCAGTGGTTTACTGTACATAGGTATAGGCCTACGTTTAGTTCTACTAATGTTGATGATGTCTTGTATTGCATATTACTGTATTAGCCCTATTGTAGGCTATGTCTTGATGTACACAGGACCACAATGGAAACAAGCCCTGCATTGTGAACAAGGCTTTTTGGGTTATCCTTTTAGATTCATTGTAAAATAGTACCACTGTATCTGCAAAATGTTACGGACTTATTCAATCAATCAATTAATCAATCAATCAATCAATCAATCAATCAAAAATATGTTTTCCCTGGAAGGAGCTATGCAGCCTATGCTACAACATCTGGCTTTGTCCAGGACATGAAGCTTGGCCTACATCTGGCCTTACATCTTTGCACAAAGTGTTCAAATAAATGGTAAATGGTGCATTTGTATAGTGCCTTTATCGAAGGCTCTTTACAGAGATTGTGAATTACATTCACCCAGGGTTCAAAGTCTTGCTCAAGGACTCTTCAACACTAACTCTGGGGTAGCCCGGATTTCGAACTGGGAACCCCTTGGGAACGCTCCGTGTTCTAATGATGGTTTCTCTACCCCTGAGCCAACGCCCCTCAAAGTTTGTTGTACGCCCCAGGGTCAGTGGGTCACGCACATTATGGCCAAGCTTTGCAGAACACAACGCTTGGCCTACATCTGGCCTATATCTTTGCATAAAGCGCTCAGAGTTTGTTGTATGCCCAAGGTCACATTGGAGTTGGACTGCATCTGGCCTGACTGGCCTACATCTTTGCACAAAGCACTCAAAGTTTGGTGTACGCCCACATTGGCCAAGCTTCGCCTAATGAAATTAATTCATAATAGCACTGCTCACACACTATGTGTTTTAAAACCACAGATCACACAATGAAACCCCACAGTAGGCTATTGTTACAGTATAGGCCTGTGTGTGTGTGTGTGTGTGTGTGTGTGTGTGTGTGTGTGTGCGCGCGCGCGCGCGCGCGTGCGCGTGCACGTTTCTTAAATGAATGAATTAAAAGGCCTATTAGGCTATTTCCTACTAAGTAATTAATTAATGAATGCATGTATTAATTCAGTCATGGCCTGTAGTTTATCCTCCTACCCAGTCCCAGAATAGCCATGTAGGATGTACTCCAATGTGTGATTAACAAGCGAGGGGAAGGGGGGAGGGTGTATTGTATTGAGCCGCTTGCTTAGCTATGACGTCGAGAGTCCCAGCCCACTTTTCTTTTCTTTTTTTCCCTCCCTTCTCCTCCTCACTTGGCGTCCTGGCCCTGGCTCTGGTATATCTGGTTTGAGCCGTCATTACTCATTCAGGCCAGGTACACACACATCCGAGATCCGACGGAAGCAAAACCTAGGACTTCGACAAGGGTGATCGCGTCGGTCAGGACTCAGGAAGGGAGAGAGAGAGAGGATTAATCTGGGGGTTGTGGTGTTGGTGGTGGGTCCGTTCCAACGCGCACACATTATTAAACGGGCTTCTTGTCTTGTTGTGTCGCTGCCGCAGCTGCTGCGCTCGATTCAGAGGCATTTTATTCCTCTGCAGGTCCCGCTGTTTAACCGACCGAGCGACCGACCGGAGCGTCTCTGTTGGATTCTATTTCACCACAGAATTCGTGCCAGACTCTCTCTCTCTCTCTCTCTCACTCACTCACTCACTCACTCACAGCAAAGAAGCGGAGATAAGCTTCGACTGTCTCCCACCCCGTCTCGGGTGAGTGTGTGAAGAATGCCTAATTATAGGCTATAACCTGTCATTTGAAATGTAGATTATTCTATGTGGGCTCACTGGAACCTGTTCCAATTAAACGCGCACGCATCATTCCAGTCGCTGCTGCAGTCACGTTCTACGTTCACATAGGCTAAAAAACCCCTCTGCGTTCATTTAACACTGAGAGAGTGTAAAAATGTAACAAAATGGACCCATGCTTGGTGGTTACATTTATACATTCTCGGGGTAAAAAAAAATGTAAAACGGATAAATCAACACTGGAGAGTTTACTGTGTTGTCCCAAAAAAGAGAATTCAACGGTCTGTCTGTGTTGAGAAATTGTGCTATATCTTCTATAGCCTAATACTACATGACTATGCTATAATTGATGACATTGCCTTTCTTATTTTCATATTCTTCATGTGTTTTTTTTCCTTCTTTTTATTTAGCCGATCCTTATCAAGATGCTGCACTGAGAGAGACACTAGCAGTTGTCTTCATTTAAAGGCTGCGGCAGTCAGTCTATAACGGACGGTGGATTGCGGCACAATTAAGGGGCTCTCCAACGAACGGCGGTGCATCTTCGCCCCCTGCAGCAGGCTGCGCTCGCTCGCTCCGCGGCGGAGGATCATAACAATAAACAGATAATGGCCACCTTACTGCGGAAGATCGGTCTCATCCGCCTGCACGACCGGGACACGGAGGACCCCAAGCACCACCAGGGCTCGCTGAAGGGGACCAAGGGGGGCACGCACCAGAACAAGAACAACAACGCCACGAAGCACTGTCAGACCAGCAACAACGACACCAACAACATCCTGAGCACGCCCGAGATCAAGGCGAGGAAGCTGGACCAGCACGGCAAGGACAAGCCGTCCTCCGGCAAGGATAAGGACAAGCAGGATAAGGGCAACAAGGACGCCAAGGAGAAGCAGCAGCAGCAGCACACGGCGGGGGTCGGCGGCGTGATCGGCGGCAGCAAAGCGACGCCCTCCTCGCTGGCGCCGCTGGCGCCGCCGCCGCACCGGCAGCACTGCACCCAGGTGCGGACGCGGCGGCTCATGAAGGAGCTGCAGGAGATCCGGCGGCTCGGGGACAACTTCATCAGCGTGGAGCTGGTCGACGACAACCTGTTCGACTGGAACGTCAAGCTGCACCAGGTGGACAAGGACTCGGCGCTGTGGCAGGACATGAAGGAGACCAACACCGAGTTCATCCTGCTCAACGTCTCCTTCCCCGACAACTTCCCCTTCTCGCCGCCCTTCATGCGCGTGCTCACGCCGCGCCTGGAGAACGGCTACGTGCTGGACGGCGGGGCCATATGCATGGAACTGTTGACCCCCCGCGGGTGGTCCAGCGCCTACACGGTGGAGGCCGTCATGAGGCAGTTCGCCGCGAGCCTCGTAAAAGGACAGGTGAGTCAGTGAGTGTGCAGTGGCCACGAGTGGCGTCAATTCATAAAAAGCTAAGGTATGGCAACATGACTGGTGTCTGGCGCGCGTGCAAGACACCAGTCATGTTGCCATACCTTAGCAACAGGCACGATGAAAAGTACATTTTATTATTTCCCCCTGTGTAGCCAAGGTATGGCAGCTGCCATAACTTGCCATACCCAATTGACGCCTCTGTGAGTGAGGAGGGGGTTTCTGCTTTTTTCTTTTTTACCTTCATCGCCCTCACTGTGAATGAATGTTTTGAAACACGAGACGCTCTGAATTGAGAGCGTTGTCATTGGACACCCATGGCCATGCATGTCAGCATCATGCGTTATTAATGCGCTATAACCGCTTTATACGCATACAGGTGTATAGTTACTATGTGTCTTATCTGCCCTGAATTGAACGCTGCTGTGTGTTTTAATGCTGGAGGAGGCCAAGGTCTTCCTTTTAGGGAACGTCCTGCTCTCAGATATTAGTTTTTATGTGACATTTCGGCGGCCATTTCATGGAATGAACACACTTGGAATGAGCAGCTGGTTGATACAAGATTCCCCTCTTGCTCTCATTTATTAATATCTATCTGTTTCACATGGTGTCATCATTTGATTTAAATGATGGCTTCCATAAAATGATATAGCTGTAGCTATCACAGGCTACAATTCCACATCCAAACCGTGTTATATAGTTGTATAATAGTGATAGTAATGCTGTGTATTTATTGTATAATACAGGGAGGGAAACCATTCAGCTATCCAAAAGCTTTATGGCAGGCAGCCATGTATCCTTAATAGAAACCTTATCCGTTGTCCTATCATATCTCTTGAAGGGACATGTAGATGGATAGATAAACGGAAAGATGTAGTCAGCTGGTATACCAGCCGCCCATCCATATAGCTGACCATATTATGTAATCCTGTTAAATCTGTATTTCACGTTTCCCAGTGCACTGCACCAGCTGCGGCAACGCAATTCCTATGGATCTATTTGCAAACTCACTATAGGGGAGGTTATCGTTTTATAGTCGTCCCTAATTACATGTTTTAACTACATGTCATGGTTTGTCACCCAGAATAGACTGGTGGTGGTGTCTCATAATGCACAAGCAATGATATTTTCTATTCGTCCGCATTCCGCTCTATATACCCTTTGACGTCACTGTTATGACAGCCTCATGGCAGGAAATATTATGCATTATGTAAACTCACCGCCGGAACCCCCCCCCCCCCCCCTCCCACCACCAACACCAAACACCGCACCACCAAAGACCCAGAGTGTTCTTTTTTTCTTTTCAGTGATGTGATGATGTAACTGAACGTCACTCTTTTGTCCTTGTGTCATCATGAATCTGATAGAGGGGACTTGGAGTCCAGATCAGGCACGTGCACACACAGACATCAAAGGGGGCTTGAGCCCCAGCCCTTTTATCCGTCTGTAAAATAGTGCCCTCTCCAGACCATGAATGCAAGTAGTGAAAATAGCCGACCTCCAAGCTCCAAGCTTGGAGGTCGGCTATTTTCAATATTTTCACAAAAAAGGCCCTTATAGATATTTCAGCCCCTGCCCCTCTAACATTCTCTGCACTTAACATGGCAGCCGTGTTTTTTTTAATGATCAGTCGATCGATTGTGAATTAATGAATGTTATCGTCACAGTAGGACAGAAACCTCGTATATCTCCAAGTTTCAAATTTGTAAAAGCAAAGTAAAGCACTGCTTCAGCACACAAGGCCATCGCACAAAAGTAGTGAAAACAGCTGATCTACAAGCACACAACGCCTCGCGGTGCGAGGCGTTGTGTGCTTGTAGATTGGCTGTTCACTGGTTTAGTTCATTTTTTAAATGATAAATACAAAACGGTTTTGGACATAAAAGGTTTTCACCCGACAACTACGTTATATTATCATGAAAATCTTAAGTGTTTTGTATATTATTTGGGGGCCCACATGCAATATCCTCACGGCCCACAGGTTGAGAACCACTCCGTCTGTCGGTCAGTGTGTGAATCATTTGTTCAAACTTCGTAGTTCATATATGATGAAAAATCATGGGTTCTTCTCCCCTAAAATAGCTCCCTGTTTATCTAGACTAGCCCTTACCCGTTCAAAGATATGAGCTCCGAAATGATGTGCAGTGTGTGGGTTATGGGATGTGCACTGTGCACACAGTATATGAGGGATGGAAAGTAACTTTAACTGGTGCTTGCATGCCAATATGTAGGAGCATCAATGTAAGAAATACCCGTTCCATGTAACGGCTACAGAGATACTGTGTACCGATCTGCATGATTTTTGGACAACATCTGTAACAGGGCCAGAACCCCCCACCCCGCCCGCCTGCCCGCCTGCACACACACACACTCCCCCCCCCCCCCCCCCCCCCCCCCCGTGTGTGTGTGTGTGTGTGTGTGTGTGTGTGGGTTTGTGTGTGATTGTGCATGGCCTGAACAACAGCGCCCCTCCCTTAACATGTGTGGTCACAAAAGGTACTGTAGGCTAAATAGATATAGATACACCATAAAAATGCTAATATACAGCATACGATTTGTGAAAGTGACAAACGGGCTTCACAGTTATGTCAGGTGTGTTCATATGCTGATGGTGATGCGATTTCAGATCAATTGCTCCAGCCACCGAGGAGAAACACTGAGACAGACAGACAGACACTCACTCACTCAGACATTCGCAAAATTATAGTATAGATGTGTTGCTTGGGGTGACGAGCTTGCTGCTCTGCAGTGCTTCCTAATTATAGTGCAGTGTCTTCCCCCTGTAGCTAATGGAAGCAATATTGATTAATTGCGTGCGTGCGACCCGTGCGTGCGTCTGTCTGTCTGTCTGTCTATTTTGTCCGTCTGACCGTCTGTCTGTCCGTGTGTGTGTGTGTGTGTGTGTGTGTCTGTATGTGTGCGTGCGTGCATGCATACGTGTGTGTGCCTGTGACCTGTCAGCGTGTATTTGTGTGTGTACTGCACACACATTCAGGGCTTGTGCATACATGCCCTGATTGTCTGGCTGACTTACTGGTCTCCCCTGCATTTGTGTAAATGACAAACAAGCCGTCATAGGACACAAGGCTTTAGCTTAAATATAGATATTCATGTATAAATATAGACATGTTCTTTCACACTGGCTCCGTGTGTCGATGTGGAGGAGGCTTTTTTAGAAGCTGCCTCTATTTTTAGTGTGCGTGGATGTGCAGAGTGACAAACAGGTGAGCTGAAAGTCAACAAACCTGTGTCCTCGCTCACAGATGTACATGAACACACATACTGTAAGCGTCGCTACGTGTATGTGCGTGTATACACATGTTAAAAAAACACAAACGCACCTCGGCGGACATGGGAGTACACTTAAACCAGTGGTTCTACATTTTCATGTCAAGGACATCCCAATTGACATGTATTCACTCATAAAAGACTTGTTTTGTTAAAACATTTCAAAATTATTAAAATCTTTTCTCACTTTGTAAAGATTTTCCTAGAAGGTGTAGATCAGCTATTTTAATTATTTTGATGCTATACTCATTTTGGCCCCCCCCCAGGGACCCCTGGAGGTCCCTGGATCCCACTTTGAGAACCACTGAGTACTAGGGGAAATCTCGCTTTTTCGACGGCCCATCATTTCGAGTTAGGTTTAGGCATAGTTTTACTGAGGTTAGGGTTTGGGTTAGGTTTAGGTTTAGGCATAGTGGTTAACATTCACCAGCGTCAGCAGGTTAGCATTTCACCAGGTTAACATTCACCCGCGTCGAAAATATGCTATGTCGAAATGATGACACGCTCCCTGAGTCCTAAACATACATCTCTTGTGCCTGTTTTTTATCATCAATGCTTGCTTGGACAGAAAGCTTCAAATGCAGTCTGATGACCATGACAACAGCAACACACACACACACACACACACACACACACACACACACACACACACACACACACACACACACACACACACACACACACACACACAGCAGCTTCAACCTTGAGACGGCGCTCTCCGCTCTCACTGCAGGGACAGAGCACATAATCAGGTGTCATTTCAAGTAGATAGCACTTAGGGACAGAGACGTCACCAACACCACTCTTGTGGTCATGCCACTGTCGAGAACCGTCCCTAAACTCTTCCATTTAGGGACTCTCTGACATTTACCGTTTAGAAGACACTCTGATCCAGAGTGACTTAACAAGTGCGACATCAAGAGTGAATGGAATGAAACCTAGCCAAAAAACTACAAGGTAAATGGTCACTTAAGTAGATTGCAAAGAAAACAGATTAAAGGGCTTAAAGAAACTACACCAAGCCAAAATAAATCAAAAAAGCACATCTGAACGAATAAACCAGCGTATGTAGTATCCATAGGCATCTGTCAAAATAGGCAACATATAAAAGGTTAGAACCAATGTTTCGTTTTAAGTAAGTTATCCTGAACAAACGTATCTCTACCATCACACTCTGGCGCGTTGTCCAAATAAACTGTTTGATAAATCGGAACATCTCAGTGTCATCACGCTCAGAAATAAAAGTCCATATTCTCTATTGTTCCATTTGCCTCAAGATGACAAGATGACAGACTTACAGTATAGGCTACCCAGACAGATGATAGCCGAATCATCTTGTGGCATATGGAATGATAGAGTATGGACCTTTATCTCTGACTAAGATTTTATCTATGTTTTGATTCATAAGCATACTTGTGCATCGCAGCTTCGCTGACCGGACAGCAGCATCTAAACAGTTAACATGCGCAGAAGCCTTGAATGATCTTACACACCAACGCTAACCCCAACCATGTACAGTACTATCCTGAGGGCCATATTATGGTCGTGCCATTGATCCTATTTTGTTTACCCATTTGCCCCCTCCCCGGTACATGTCTGACATTACGCAATCCCCTGCCAGCCCAGAGCCGCTTCCCAACATGCACTGGGTTCCCCCTCCCAGCCCATTGACTGATCTCCATTCACAAGATTACCCAGCAGCCACTTTACACAAGTGTGTCCCTCTTCAAAGAGCGAAGCGCTTAGCTGAGACAGATAAACACTGACATGGCACCGCATACAGGCCTTGAGCATGCACTCATCGCACTCTCTCTGTGTGTGTGTGTGTGTGTGTGTGTGTGTGTGTGTGTGTGTGTGTGTGTGTGTGTGTGTGTGTGTGTGTGTGTGTGTGTGTGTGTGTTACACCTTGCTGTATCTCACAGGCCCATTTTCCACCTAAATAACCTTGGTGCTTTCACAGAACTATAGCAACGGAGCGGCTTGCGTTTCCACCAGTTTTAAGCGGAACCATTGAAATTGGGGGTGGCATAGCTGAATGGTTAGTGAGCCATCTTGGGGATCAGGAGTCTACAGTTGCCCCAGGTTCCATTCCAGGCCTGGCCAGCAAATGTGTTGAATATGACCGGTCCAAGTGTCCATCTCACTGGTGAAATTTGAATGCCGGTGGCATTTACAGTTTCTGATTTCATTTATTTTTTTAATGATAATTCTTCGCTTGCTTTTGCCATTGTTTATATCGCATCTGCATTTTCCAACCTGTAGAAAAACGACGCGCCCAGTCACCCACTTTGGTTCCCAGTTCACTGCAAGAAAAAAACAAGTATTTATTTGTTTCCAGTTCCGAGCTAAATTTTAACCAATTTATCTTCAGTGGAAACACTGAGGGGGGCCACTGTGTTCTCGTCACACGCACAACACCCAGCATGCAGGGGACAAAATATGCACTCTGTTTAGGATGCACACCACAGCACAATGCTGCTAATTAAAAAAAAGCCCAACTTCACCCTTCCATTGTCCAATCACAGGGTTTTGTAAAAGCCTCACACACACACTCTGGAGCTACACGTATAGGGCTGGCACGATTACGTCATTTTACTAATGATTTTACAAATGATGATTAATTGTCACTCAAATAATTGCGATTAACGATTCAATTGTGTTTTTGTCGTCGACAATTACATTTCTGTTTGGCTTGTAGGCTTTGAAGTTGCACATGGCAGATATGACACATAACCTAGTAAATATACAAATAAATGACTGGCATAACTTAACTGTATACTTAAAAAAGAACATTGATAGTGGAAGTAGCCGATCTACAACGCGTCGCATTGTGAGGCGCTGTGAGCTTGTAGATCTGCTATTTCCACTATTTTTTAAATTGTTTGAAAATATATGAAAACATGTTGTTTTCAACATGGAAACGATTATGACAAGATGATTGCGATTATGTCAAATAATTGCGATTAGACGATTATGTAATAATTGTGAAAGGCCTATCTAGAGCTTACTGTGTGCGAGCGTGTGAAACTGTGTAGTTGTGTGGCAGTGTTGGTACATCCTGTTCATAGCCACTCCTTTAATGGAGGCATGATGTTCAACGCTAGATGTCATCAATCAACCGTAGTAATCAATTTCCAAGATGGCGGCAGCCATTTTGAGATGGTGACAGCGACCATATGGCGGAATGTGAAGATGTGCAGAGATAATCATAGATATCGCATGACATGTCTATGGAGATAACGTATGATCTATTGCATTTCAATGACACTATGACACGTCTTAGTGGTATTGTCGAGGGTTCTTCAAGTTTTCAATTATGGCTGTCTACATTATCAATGTCTATCATCATGCACTGCGGTGCAGGCTTTTCTGCCACATTTTGTGGGCTTTCCCTCCAGCTTGACTTCAGGATCTATATGTTTTTAGTGCAGTCAGTGTTCTCAGCAGGCCTGGAATTTCGTCATTTTAGGGGCAAGGCCACTTGGCCTTTGATGTTGTCCATTTTTTGAGGGCACAAAGGCCAGGGCAGGAAGGCCATCAAATAAAGCAAGATTTTACTGGTAGTTTATTGAAAAAAAATGTTGAATTTAAGGGTTAGTCATAATAACCTAATCTGTAGTGAAATAGATAAATGATGGTATTTACAATTTCATCCATGCTCAGCCCTGCACCAATCAAAGTCACTGGACTGGTTTAAAGATGGGGACTTGGGGGAGTTAAGATTTCCCAAAAAAAAGTGGGGAAAAAAAATGTGTTGAATTTAAGGGTTAGTCATGATAACCTAATCTGTAGTGAAATAGATAAATGATGGTATTTACAATCTGATCCATGCTCAGCCCTGCACCAATCAAAGTCACTGGATTGGTTTAAAGATGGGGACTTGGGGGAGTTAAGATTTCCAAATCTCAACAAAAGACACTGGTGTCTACATGACAAGAAAGAGACACCGGTGTCTACTGTCTACATATTGACAATAAGGAGAAAGTGGTACAGTCAGCTGGGGCATTAAGGCCACTGTGGCCTCAGGCCATGCCATTAGTCTGAGGGGCACAAGGCCAAACTGAGGGGCAACGGTGGCCATGGCCTTCATGGCCTCCATGAAATTCTCACCTGGTTCTCAGCCTTTTTAATTTCAAGGACCCCTATTTTGATATGCTTTTATTGCATTCGGCCACAGACTTGTATTTCTTGAACCTCAATCTATGCAGTAAAATGCTCTGAGAGTGTTCAAAAGGACCCGTATGTGTTGATTTGGTTCCATATTTGTGCACTCGAGAGTTACATACCGGTAAGGTTCCATGGTTCCCAACTATCAATCATTCCCCCCCTCCCCCTGGAACCCCAAAGGACCCTTACAGGTCACCAGAACTCACATTGAGAACCAGTGGTCTCTTGATCATTACATTACCCAGGCTGTTTGTTTTGATCGACGGTTTTGACAAAAATTCACATGAACTCCTATGTTTACCTCTCTGTCACCTGTAAAACACAAACAAAAAAAACTTTATTTCCATTGTGGTGCTTCAAGTGTGTGTGTGTGTGTGTGTGTGTGTGTGTGTGTGTGTGTGTGTGTGTGTGTGTGTGTGTGTGTGTGTGTGTGTGTGTGTGTGTGTGTGTGTGTGTGTGTGTGTGTGTGTGTGTGTGTGTGTGTGTGTGTGTGTGTGTGTGTGTGTGTGTGTGTGTGTGTGTGTGTGTGTGTGTGTGTGTGTGTAAACTGAGTGCCATGGGCGTTTGACTGCCCGCCCGTGAAAAAGGGAGAAAGTGGAAACCAGGACTAGGGTTAGCGTCACGAGATGCCATGCTGAAATTAGGCCAAAGTTGTTACAGGGATGGAAACTGTAACCCTGCTCACCAGCTCGCTCAGTATTACAGTGTCACCTCCTCTCCATTTAAGCCTCACAATTCCCTTCTATTGTGACATGCCGACAATATTGAAACCTTGTATTGTAATATTATAACACTCAAGACAGAATGGGGGCAGACAATTACCATAAACATTCCTGAGAAGCACACACGGCGACAGACAGCGTACAAAAGTAGTAACAAATTAACAAATCAGGTTAGTCCGAGGGTCATCTGGAACGAAGGGGCCTAAATGGAGAATGTGATGGTTTAACTGTCACGGTGCATTTTAACGGCTGGCGATGTATTTTCCAGGAAGTGCGTTATTTGTCAATGGGACCCGGCAACTGCTGCCGTTAGCAGGCGATGAGGCCCAAAACCATGAAAATTGTTTATCTGTTGGACGACATCGCCCCCAGATTCGCCGGCTGTTACCCGCTGTTAAAACATAGGGTCAGGATTCAGAAGCTGAACCCAAGTGCAGTAGTAAGCGGGCAGGAATTGTGGGGCAAAAAACGAGTTTGCTCGACAACAGGCTGAGATTAGGTGCAGGCTCAACTAAATACATAAACAGGCTGGCACAAACGTGCTTCCGGAAACAGGCTAATATCAACAGACCATCTGCCAAACTGACAGAGACAGGGCTTTTAAAGACACAAGGGCTAGCAAGACACATGTGAGTGTAATGGACAATCAACAATGATCGGCTGGTACAGACAAGGGCACTGGGCGAACAAGATTAACAATTAGCACAGGCTAATTGGCTGGAGGAGAAAGACAGACTGAGGAAACTGGAGTAAGGACAGGTAATAGCTGCAAGGACAACAGGAAACGCACTAGATTCTAGAGCTCCTTTTATTTAGTGAACATTAGGCTACTCCAAAATGAACGGAACACAGCCTTAAAACCAGCAGGAAACACAGCAAAATGTTATTACAGAATAAAACAATAAATAAGAATAGAATAAGAATAGAATAAAAAACTAAACAGGGAGACAGATCATTACAATAACGACCACTTGAGGGGAATAGTTGTTATTCGTCCCTGCTGCCTGGAAGGGTTCCCATCCCACCTCAAGGAGTCTCATTAGTTTTAGTTTTAACCACATGAACCCAATAACATCCCTATTCAAGGGTGAACATTTGGTGAAAATAGCTACAAGCTCAAAAGCATTGTCTTGTGAGCTTGTAGATTTAAAGCCATACTGTGTAAGATGCCCAACTAGTGGTCATTAGCCCTATAGCAAACCGCGGTCGCGTCCGCGTCTTTCGGACGTTTTTCGTACCTTCAGACCCCCGCGTCTGCCTCCACCTCGCTGAGATCTATCTTTTAAGGGGTCCCTTGTTCCTGTGCGTTCAGTAATTCCAGAGATACGGACTCCTTCACCCTGCCTGGTAGGCGAAATTACCTAGAGAAGGGATGGTACAAACGGGCGACAACAAATATGGCTGCCATAGCGACCCCACTTCAAGATGCGCTGTGATTGGCCGGCAGTTGTATAACCCTCGCTGTGATTGGCCGGTAGTGTGATGACGCAATTTTCGCGCGAGATCCGGTCCACGGCAAGGATCTCAGTTTACATACAGAGAAGGCTTTACAGGCTGAAATTCACGGCGCGGATCTTCTAAAACTTTTGTGATTTAATAGTTAGGAGAATTTTAAGATTTGTTTTATAAAAAAAGTTACATAGTACAACTTTAAAACAAAAGAGCGGACCTAGTCTAAAGCAATGGGGGACCCAAAGTACATAAAGTATACACAAGTATATTATAGGGTTAAGGGGAGTTTTAATACCAAGGCCTAAAATGATGCTTCGGAAGCCCTTGTGGAGGTGCCAACATTTCCTTTCTTTTTGCAGTTGGCCTAAAACTGCTCTCGCACAGAGATTGTCGAAAATAGAGTGGTGTCGTGACTTTCTACAGCAGCATCCCCTATTAGGCAGTCACAGCAGCCCATTGCAGTAATGCAAAGGGCGGCTGTTTAATCTCCTTTTGTAAGAACAAGTGTGTGAAATTCTTTTGAACGCAGATGTTGCCACATACACATTACACAAGAGCCTAATTTGGGGGGATTATACCATTTATGTGGTTGAAGTGAGAGTGACAGACAATTGGTTTACCGTCTGCTGTTATAGCCTGCTAGCCAGCCGTGTCTGCGCTGTGTGTGCCCTTCTCTTTGTAAGCAACATGGCCTCTAAAATACTATTACAGATTTTTGTTCATGTCAAGCAGCGCTATTAGAAATCCAGCGATGCTCTCACCCGTGAATCGCATGTATTTCACGGTTCTGTGTCACGGCCACACGTCTCAATAATTGTCTACTTTTAACAAAGCTGTTCCTCCCACCTGTCTTGCCCCAGAGTCTCTGCGCCATCTGATGCTGCTGCCAGCATAAGAACAAGCAACTTTATTGTCACACAAAGACGCCCACACATTTCTTTTTGTTTTGTGTGTCTTTGTTTTTCATTGCATGTATTAAGTGTGTAGAAGAGAAGATGGCTTTCACCTTCTGCATCTTCTCTCAGAATACTATAGTATTCTGAATGCAATGCAGTCATTAGAGGGTAATATCTTCATTTATGTGAATGATAATGAATTGTGAGGTGTTCATTATTGACTAAACCCTGACAGGCTGATGTAGGACCCTGACACGAAGTGGAGGGGTCTTGAAACCACTTAAAGGAGAATTTCAGCCCAGAAGGCAATCTTGCCTCTAAAAGTACTTATGTTGTCCCCCAAAAGATGGTCCAGGTGTTCTTTTTTCAAAAGATGCAATATATTCAATTTTTCCCAATCAGAATCGAGCATACAACGAAGCTGTGTAATAATCACATATATATCTGCAAGCATTCACTCTAATACACGGGTGGGCAACTTTGATGATGGAGAGGGCCACACTTTATTTTCACATTCACTCCAGCATGCCACAATGCATATACAGCCCAAAATAGCAAAAATAGCCGATCTACAAGCTCATAACGTGTCGTGCGACGCGTTTTGAGCTTGTAGATCAGCAATTTTTGCTATTTTTGTTATGGAATCCTTAATTATTTTTTACCAATGTTTTATTGGAATCCTGAAAAGTATTATTATTATTATTATTTTGCATGTTTGGAATTGTAATAGCTTAAATCAGTAATATATGAGTATTCCAATATTAACTTGCGGGCCGCATTAAGTGAAGGTGTGGGCCGCATGTGGCCCCCGGGCCGCCAGTTGCCCATATATGCTCTAAAATAGGTTGTTATAGACTTCCCTCTGTATGTGGCTGTGTCCACATAGAATGCCTTTTAAGTTGGTAGTCTTCCATGTATATATATGGCGTGCTGTGCGCTTCACTTCCCAACACTTGACCATTGCGCTTCAGTACTCCTGATGCCCAGCGTTCTTTTTGGTGCATTTACAACTCGACATTGAATCATTTACTAGCATCTCAGTGGTTGATAGGTTGGAGCAGTGCGGGCAGCAGGCTGTGTGCAAAGTGCTATGGACATGATGTCCAAAAGTGCTCCTCAGCTCAAAAGGCACTCCTATGTGGACACTGCTCCTATTGCGGGTTCATTTGGTTCCATTTGTACAATGTCAGAGTTAAGGAGAGACCTTGAAATTTGAAAGTTTGAGAATAGTAAGGGAATATCTTAAAAATTCCTGGAATAAAGTCCTTACCTAGTAACACATCTCACCAAGTGAATACAAAAAATATTCCTTGGGGTAAAGGCGGCTCCCACAAAACTGTAAAAAGTGATGACTCATCACTAAACCATAGTTTTGACGGGCTGTTTTTTGGCCAAGGAATGTTTTTCGTGCGAAACAAATGCTTGCAATGGATTCAGAATCATGAAAAACCGCTAGTTTGACCCTCACATTCTTTTGGTGTGTTTTATCCTATATAGTTAATTTAATGGGACCCCAACTTTCAGCAGCTGTGACGGATCCTCCTAGGGAAACTGAATTTCAGTCTTTGTGAGATGTGTTACTAGAGACCTTTACAAACACATTGGTGAAGAAATGTTTTGGTAAGGAATTTATTCCAGGATTTGATACTATTTCTGAAGATATCCCCTCCTAGTAGAAACACTGCTCTAAAAGGCCCCACTGGCCACAGACATTTATCAAATCTTGGTCCACAGGAGGCCAGTTAGAAAAGAGAGGTCATTGTGTGACGCACTGTGAGCTTGCTGAAAGGCAATTTTTGCAATTTTCACCAAGCCATTTCCTAAAGGCCAGAGGCAACGGCTGTTTGTATTGGTCAACCAGCAGTGTGTCATAACACCTCTCTCTCTCTCTCTCTCTCTCTCTCTCTCTCTCTCTCTCTCTCTCTCTCTCTCTCTCTCTCTCTCTCTCTCTCTCTCTCTCTCTGCACAGGGACGAATTTGTAGAAAAGCAGGGAAGTCCAAGAAGGCGTTCAGCCGCAAGGAGGCGGAGGCCACCTTCAAATCCCTGGTGAAGACCCATGAGAAGTACGGCTGGGTGTCTCCTCCCGTGTCAGACGGCTGAGGGTCCGGACCCAGACCCCCGGGTGCCAGCCGGACACGGCCCGGCTGGCGCCCGACGTGGAACACATGTCACGCTAACTCAACTTCACCCCTTACGTTTCACCCCGAGGGTGCTTTTCGTTATTTTATTATTATTATTTTTTTGTTTGTTTCTCATGTCACCTAAAGAAGAGAAGAGAAAAAAAAAAGACTTTTGAAGAGTGAACATTTGCTGTCATCGTCACTCATCCTCCAGAAGCGACGCCTCTCGTTTCATCCCCGCCTCTCTCATCTCTCCCTGAGAGATTTACCCCCCGCGGGGATAACCTCAGCAGGAGTTTGCAGAGTCTCGAGAGTGAGGTGTGTGTGTGTGTGTGTGTGTGTGTGCGCATCTGTGTGTACGTGTGTGTGTGTGTGTGTGCGCGCGCGTCGCCGGGACAACCTGCCCGCCGAGAGTGCGTGCCTCGGAGTGTGGGTTACTGGGATCGGATTTCAGGTGCATGCGAACGCACGCACGTGCAAAGGGACACAGCGTTGTGGGACCGCGTGGGACCGCATGATAGACTACTGAATGGACAAGGCTCGAGCCCCCCCCCCCCCCCCTCCCCAACACACACACTCCCCTGTCCTCCCTTTATCCCCCCCCCCCTCTCATTCTTATGTATTGTAGCTGTTGTGCAGAAACCCTTCTGTGTCCATAGCCGGACAGAACTTCACCACCTTCAACTTGGCATCCCTATTCCGGGCCATGTCGTTATAGGTGGGGATAGTAGGGCATTACTTTGTGAAAAGAAACAAAAGGAGAAAAACTAAAAAAGGACGAAACGTGGAGATACGAGGTTTCTGCACGCCGGCGACAATACGCTGACGACACGGCACTGATCCACCATTACCTTTTCCATCGTCTCACGGGCTGTGGGATCATTTACATATAAATGAAGCCGTTAATGTTTAACTCTCAAATACCTGGAACGCGCCCGAGTCACGTTAGATTTTAACCACTTTAACCATTATAGTATGCTTTAACTTTGGAAAAATAGCAGATATACAAGCTCACAGCGCGGCACCGAGTGCCGCGCTGCGAGCTTGTAGATCTGCTATTTTTGAAAAATTGTGAAAATGAGTGCAAGTCTTTGAATATCTTTGACCCGATCTTTGACCCGACTTCTAAATCCTTCCTCTAAATCAGTGGTTCTCAAACTTTTTCATGTCAAGGACCCCCAAAATTGCAGGTATTTGGCCACGGACCCCCATCTCAAAATATGTTGTTCCAGGGACCCCCCAGAAGCAAATATTTGAGTTACAAATGTTCGCTTTTAAATAGATATATTCAAAGACTTGCAAAGAAAAATCATGATTTTTCAAAAATAGCAGATCTACAAGCTCGCAGCGCGGCACTCGGTGCCGCGCTGTGAGCTTGTATATCTGCTATTTTTCACTGGTTAAAGCATTCAATAATCCTAGGCCTAAATGGGTTAATAGACGGGCAGCGCACTGGCGTTTATACTCACTCATTTGCTGTTTCTTTTCCCTTTCTTTCTTCATTCCCTTCGACTGTGCTGTTGTTCACAGTTCAATGCAACACGAAGATTGTAATTTATGCGGAGCTGTGCTCTCTCTCTCTCTCTCTCTCTCTCTCTCTCTCTCTCTCTCTCTCTCTTTTCTTGTTTCGCTCGCTTACTTTGTCTCTCTCATTTTTCACTCTGTCTCTCTCGTGGCTAAATTTAGAGCTCACTGTTGTAGATGGATATTGATTGAAATATATATATATATATAAATAATATATCACACGTTTGCTTCGTGCAGACAATGTATGATAAATAGAACGACAGTCAATCATCATTCTGTCTCTCTTTCTCTTTTGTATCTCTCTCTCTCTCTCTCTGTCCTTTCTCTCGCTCTCTCCTCTCATATTATCATGTGTGCAGGAGAGGAAAAACGACTTGTAATTCCCATGATTTAGATACCAGATGGTATATAGCCGATGGCCAAGCCTCAGTGTGTGTGTGCATGTACGCGTGTGGTTGTGGGTGTGCGTGTGCCCACGCGCATGCGTGTGTATGTGTGTGTGTGTGTGTGTGTGTGTGTGTGTGTGTGTGTGTAATGAGCTAGAATGAGGGACGTGACCCTTTAACCAGAGGAAGAAAAGAAAAGATGTGAATAAGTTGTGAGGCCCATGGGGAGTGTTGTTGTGAAGGTTGCACATCGCATCATCTGTGTTGTTGCATCGTCTTGTTGTGTGTGTATGTGTGTGTGTGTGTGTGTCATCTTATTTATTGTCTGCTGTGTGCACAGGCTTCGCCTCTCTCTCACCAATCCAATTAATTAACAGCTAAAAGGACAGAAGTGCCTGGTACTCTGTTCTGCTCGCTGGACATCTAACTGTTCTCCAAAACAAACACATATTTTTGCCGGTCACGCGCGACTGCCGTTCACGATTTACAATTTAGGCACTTAGCCGATGCTCTTATCCACAAAGTGCAGGGTCTGAGTTAGCGCGCGCAAACGCACGCTGCTCCCCCTGCAGCTGAAATGAAGACGGACAGGAGCAGATTGCTGACACGGATGGAGTGGTCCTTTAAACGAGCGTGGCTCTGTCGTCGCTGTCTTAGGAGTGGTGCTTCAGCGCTCTCCTGATTGATGTCTGTCAAGAGTGGAAGAAAAAGAGAGAGAGAGAGAGATGGCAATTGCAGGGAGGGAGGGAGAGAGAAAGAGAGAGAGCGAGACGAAAGAGTAGACGCACAAAGAGGTTGGAGAGAAGCGCGGTAGCCTTGATGTCTGCGCCGCCTTGAAATGTCAGCCGGGGATGCCGAGCGGCTGATCACACAGATAATATTTTCATACTCGCCTCCATTACCGCGCGGCACACTTGAATGCAAATGGCACACGCACAAAAGACGCGCGCGCAATTCGCATAACGACGCTAAACGCAAACGCTACGCTCAGCACTAAAAGCTACATTAGCATGTTGGACGCGTACAGGACGCCAGCTGGCTTGTGTTCTTTGTCTGCTCGTCCGCTCCGCAGTCCTGATGCGTTTGTTTTTGCTAGCTGCCAGTTAAATGTCAGAGCGAGAGCTACTAATTGGCCTGACATTTCGGCCGAGCGCCATTAGAGAGCACGGAGGAAGTGGATGTCAAGGCCTCCCACTCGGCGCTGGCATTTGTCACTCTCCTCTCCTGCGAGGAGGAAGGCTGTAGTGGTGGTGGAGGGTTGGTGCGTTGGGTTGCCGGAATAGCCAGGGGTAGACCTGTTGTAGTCGACCCCGATGCAGGGAACAGTGTTGATTTCGTCGACTAAAACTATGACGAAACATGTTTGTCGACAGCGTCCTTTTCACTGACGAAAACTAAATAAAAACTAAGCTGTGATGACTAAAACTAAGACTAAATATATTGACAATTTCGTCAACAAAATAAAAACTAGACTAAAATGTTAGGGAGGGACTAGTGGAGGAGAAAGTCATTTTATGTTTGGTTACTTGCTATCAGGTGTTGTGTGCTGAAAATAGCAGATCTACAAGCTCACAACGCGTCGCAGTTGTGAGCTTGTAGATCGGCTATTTTCAGCATGCAACCAAGTGTAAAATCAGTCATTACGATGTCATCAAGGCTAAATCAACTGTAGATTTAGTCAACTAAAATCTTATGATATTTAGTCGACTAAAATTAGACTAAAACTAATACTTTTCAGGTGACTAAATTATGACTAAAACTAAATTCCATTTTATTCAAAAGACTATCACTAAAACTAAATAAAGATTTGCTGTCAAAAACAACACTGGCAGGGAAGTGTTGTTGTTGTTGTGCCCACCCTGCTGAAGATGGGACAGGAAGCTTAACCATGTTCAGCTTGGTGTCCCCATTTTGGGAAAGTCAGTATAGGCGGCGAGTTCTAGAGTTCTCAAATTCTGCCCCAACCCGACCATGACCGAACCCACCCCGACATTTAGGGTAGGGTAGGGCCTAAAATGTATGCTAATTAGTCGGGCCGGGTAGGGCTTTGGGCTCAATGAGAAAAAGAAAATATATGTTTTTATTATTTTATTACTATTACTCTGTGATAGAGTTCTCAAATTCTTTCCAAACCCGACCACACCCGACCCGACGTTTTCGGGCCGGGTAGGGCCTAAAATGTATGCTAACTAGTCAGGCCGGGTAGGGCCTCAGGCCTGCCCAGTTAGGGCCCAGTTAGGGCCGGGCCTTAATTTTCAGGCCCGTTGAGAACTCTAGCGGCAACTTTCACAAATTCTCCAACACGTTCCAAAAATAGCAGCTCTCCGAAGCTCACAAAGCGTGCACCGTGACACCATCGTACGAATCAGTATAAAATACGGCCGAAGTGTATGGGTGTACGTGTGTGTATGGGTTTGAATGTCTAGAATGTGTGTGTGTGTACTCCCACCGCAAGCAAAACAACCCCACACACCATCTGGTATGTGATCATGGGCAAAGTAAAAGGTGTGTTAGTGCTCTTGCAATTTCGTCATTTCAGGGTTGATTGTATAGTGATCCATTTGGCTAGTGAGCAGAGGATGCTGTAAAATGACGTATTATAAGACAAAATATCTCGAAAACTTGAGTGTTTGCTGGTTTCCAAGAGAAATAATTTTGTGATATAGTTTAGATCTGTAGTTTGCAGACACTAACTGGGTGAATTGAATTATGTTGTATTATATCTGCATGTGATACGTGATTGGTAGCTATAGCTATATTCTTTTATTTTATTTTTACTTTTTTTTTTTTTTTTTTTACAAAACAAAAGTAAGAAAAAATTGGGGGAAAAACTAAACAGCAAAATGCTTCTTCTGTTCTTTTTTAAAATTCTGTATGTTTTTTTTTTTTGTTTTTTTTCAAAAGCGTCCTAAATATGTCATATTGTGTTCTATGAATGTTTGTGTTTTAATTTATTTGTGGTTTGCCAAAATGAAGATTTGAAGCATGTCGCAGGTATTGTCGCAGAAAAAAAAAAAGAAAATACAAAAAACAAACAAAAAAGAACGATAGCCTATGTATTTGTGTGACGTGGGACGGGGTTGAGGGGGGTTGGGGGTGGTAGACGTGTTTATGAAGAGGAGAGGCACTTTCAGGAACTAAAGTAGGACAGAGCATCACGAAAGCCTCAAGTTTCTCCGGGGGAGTGTCCCCTCCCCTCAGTGGAATACGGTGAAACCCCCCCCAATCCAGGGAATACCTCCTTGAACCCTCTGTGACATCACTGCTGTCCCCTTCCCCCCGGGTGGCTCTTGGTTCTGAACAGCGATTGAGGCTCGTGGGTAAAATGCAGTCAAGGAACGTGGAAGTCCAGACCGGGACAGACGTTGCCCTGGGCTTGGACACGGGTCCGGTGGGGGGTCAGTGTGTAACCTCCTGACCCGTGAACAAGCATCCGCGGGGGGCAACCTTCGTCCTCCTACCCCTGACTTCTCCAGCGTTTGGTCGAGACCGAGGTGGGCGAGGTTCGGAAGGCGAAAGGTCGTTTGCGAGACCAAACCGGAATGTGCAATAAAAGTTACAGCTTATTCAAAACCCTGCTGATTGAACGCGTGTTTGTTACCTATGTCTAATTTATTGTCGTTGTCGGGTGGAAACCTTGTATGTCCAAAACCGTTTGTTTTGTATTTATCCTTTTAAAAATGATTTCGAATGGTGAAAACAGCTGATCTGCAAGCACACAGCGTTGTGTGCTTGTAGATCGTCTGTTTTCACTAGTTTTGTGCGACAGTCTTGTATGATGAAGCAGGGCTTTACTTTACGAGGTTTCTGCCCGACAGCGACGTTATGCCCTCCGTCATACAAGTCCGGAAATAGCTGATCTACAAGCTCACAATGCGTCGCATCCCGCTTTAGATCAGCAATTTTCCCGACGTGTGCCAAAGTATGAATCAGGGCTCCTGCATTACACACCTGGTTGCCTCCCTTTGTGTCAATCGTTCATAGAAGGGAGACGTTTATTAATGACACCACCGCTTCAGTTCAGAATGTCCCCTTCATGGCCTGGCCTCAGTGTTGCCCTAGTTGTTATCTGACTCACAGCAGCCCAGTTTGTGTCGACACAATGTTTCCAAACTCTGTTTAGGACAATGTGTCATCTCCACTCCTCCACAATGAGGAAGTTTTCTTTTCTGTATCAAAACTGCCTGCTTAATCAGAACACAATGTTCTCTTGCCGCATGGAGCAGATGCCCTGTGCTTACGTATGTGTGTGCTAGAGAGAGTACATCAAAGGTACAATAAAGGTTGAGTGAGTTTGAGTGCAATCAAGCAGCCATGTCGTTTAGTTTACATGCAAGTATGCACTGTGCACAGTGTTCTCAAAGTGTCCCACACACACACACTTGGTAAACAAAATAATTCACATTGTTGAAGAACAAAAAACAAACAAACATTGTATGCGTCAAGAAATATTACGTTAGTAGTTCATATTAAAGTAATAATTACTCTCTTACCAGAAAAGGTTTGCGAAATTCTGCAGAATCTATTATTATTTTTGTCTTTGTTCAGCACCTGATAACCGGACTGGATGTGTACTGATTACACAGAAGAAAAAGTGCTAAAGCGACATCTGAAAATGATTCTAATGACTAAAACATTATTTTATCCAATCTGTATGGTAGGGTATATTAACTATCAGTGGTTGGACTGGATGTGGGGTCCCTACTCTTCCGTTGAGACATGTAGATGCCATTTAGGCAGGGGTGTCGCACCAAATTCTGGCCCCTGGGATTCACTGCGGGCCCCCCATGAATGTTCTTCATAGGGGGAACTGGGAACGCATTATTACGTATTATTTTTTTGCTTTAACTATTGAAAAATAGCAGATATACAAGCTTACAGCGCGGCACCGAGTGCCACGCTTTGAGCTTGTAGATCTGCTAGTTTTGAAAAATCATGAACATTTGTGCAAGTCTTTCAATATTTCAAATCCAAAAGGTTTTTTGAAAAACCTATGTTTCTATGTCCGTGGTGCTCAAACATTTTCATTTGAAGGACCCCCAAAATGATGTATTTGGCCACGGACCCCCATTTCAAAATATTTAGTTACAGGGACCCCCCCCAGAAGCAAAATTTGAGTTACACATGTTTACTTAAAAATACATATTTAGATTTTTTGATATTTTGAAGATTTGCACACATTTTCACAACATTTCAAGAATAGAAGATATACAAGCTTGCTGCGCGGCACTAGCTAAAATATAAAATTATCAAGGCCCCTCCACCTTGGGCCCTAGTAACTCAGTCCCACTTTTCTCCCCCTTGTGACGCCCCCTGGGTATCGGGTATAGAGTGCTTACTGGTTAAGCTCACAGCACCCATTGGTTCGATTTGTTCAAGTAATTTGTTCAAGTAATTCTCAGGGGTTTACAATGTATTTTTCTAATATGCAAACATTACCTCCACCTCAGTCCTTTGTCAGCACCTGCTCCACAGGGGGTGGTTGTTTCAGACAATGTAAATTGGCTCTTGCGTTGTACCTTGAAGACACGCACGCACGCACACACACACACACACACACACACACACACACACACACACACACACACACACACATCACCACCGTTGATGTATACTACATTTAATTGATCCCTGGGCACTGTTGTTTTGTAGGGTTGACGACGGCTCCTCCACTGTTCATTAGGGAGGTGGAGCGACATGCATGTAACACAGAGAAATGGAAAGAGAGAGAGAGAGAGATTGATGATGTCAAACTGCAGGCGTATCCCAACTGGGTAGTACAACATTTTAATCATGCTTCACAACATCATAACTTGCATTTCTGCGTCATTATATTGTCAAAAACAGTCTTCTCTTGATAGTTTAGTCGTAAAAGTGTAAACGATAGTGGAAATAGCCAAGTTTCACGATGCAATGTGTTATGAGCTTGTAGATTGTCTATTTCCACTACTCATCAAATAAGAAGTACTGTATATACAGATCCTTCTCGAAAAATTAGAATATTGTGTAAAAAAGCATTGCAGATGCCATAGCACCCCAAATCATAACTGACTTTGGAAACTTCCCACTGGACTTCAAGCAACTCTGACTTCAGAAGGTTGACATTTCTATTATAAATCCTTGTTTTGAATGGTCTCGTGTAATACTGTAATATTTTGAAATATGGACTTTTGATATTCATGAGCTGTATCCTATAAAAATTCAAAGTTTTAACAAAAAAAGGTTTGGAATAATTCACTGAATGTCCAATGTATCTAGAATATACGAAGGTTTCAAGGAATATGTGAAAGTTTCAAGAAAATATACTTTTACACAATATTCTATTTGTTCGAGAAGGATCTGTATATAGGGCTTGCGTGCATGTGTGGGGGACTCAAAATGGGCTAAAATGATTGGGAACCACTATGTATGACATACTGAATACTCTGGTGAAGCTATAAGCAATTAAGCAAACAAGGTTCATTTAATGATTAGCCAGCATAGTAAATACTCACTCAAAGAAAGCACAAGTGTGTGAGCATCGTGTGTGCAAGCATGAGTGTGTTTTTCACTCTCTGCTACTCAAGACCTGAATAGAAGCAACAGACAAAAACAGTCATTATTCAATTGTGAGCCATGATGCACTGCCCTGAAGGTTACTGTGACACAAGCACAGCCCTGAACAATGTCAGCACACAGAAACACTGAAAGATCAGCAAACCAGGACAGTGATTGTTGTGCTATGGGGAAATCATTTATCCTCAGTCCGAACGTGTTCTTTATTTGTGGTCAAACCATGACATTCCAACATCATTCTCTTAATCTTTACTACCTTTCTGTCAATGTTTATTTGTATTAACTCGGCCAGGCCCAAGACAAGGGCAGGTTATGTTTTCACCCCTAAGCCAAGGAACCAAATCCCCAAATATCTTTCCAGTTCTTCAATGACAGTAAGTAAGTTGGCCGGAAGAGCTTATTGTAAAGGCCTGTCCATAGTCTCTCCGAAACCGAACTTTTCATCTGAGAGTTTCGACTTTCCGATGTGCAGATTTCCGAACTCTACTTCGGTTCGATGCTTTTCAGAAGTCACGAGTGACGCCATTTTGTAGTTGAACTGGACCTTTCCGACAAAAGGTTCGGTTTCGAAGAGACTATGGACAGGCCTTTAGTATCAGCCGAGAACATTAGAGTCTATCCCTGTTACAATGTGCTATAGACCCCTGGGTGCCGGGAGCACCACACCTACCATCAGCTGCCAGTACTTAGCACGACGTGCGGCACCCGAGTTGTGCTTCTCCTACACTAAGTTGCCGGGTGCCCAGGATCGAACCATTGACTTTGTCGTCCAAAGGCGAGAGCTCTACCGATTGAGCTATGTTAAAAAAAAAATGTAAATTCATAATCTTAGACCTGTCCGTCCAGACTATAGGGTATACTGTATGTCTGCGAGTATGGAGTGAACTTACACAATTACAATCATCGCACACAGCAGCACACACTGCGGCGATAGTTGAACGGGTAGACAGGCTCCCTATGGGGAAACAAAAAGGTCCCAGGTTCGAGTCCCGGCAATGTGACCAGGTGTCCCTGAGCAAGACACCGCCACTTACTGCTCCCCCTGTGCTCAAGTCTAACCCAGCAATCAGCTGGGTGAAGCTGAAAACGGAATTCATGCAAATGATGCAACAATGCAACATCACAAGCTGTTGCATTGCTATGATTGATTTAAGCGCGGGTTAACAACAACCACCCACTTCTAGTCAACTGATTTTCTTGCTCTGTAACTGAACAGGCACAGCCTCTAACAATGGTTCACGATTCTTTGCAAGTTCTGTTTTGAATCTCTGACCTTGTGCTCGTCCCTTTTCACTTCCAGGAACAACAAAGTCAACTGACACACAAGCATGTCTCTGACGTTTGACGTCTAGTGACGCAAGCCGGTTCGCAAGAACCAACCAAGGTTCCAAGAAAGTTGAACCAGCACTGGTTCTGGAACCGGTTCTTTGCCGGTGGAAAAGGCCCCTATTATTAGGTATGATCGTTGTGTGTGTGTGTGTGTGTGTGTGTGTGTGTGTGTGGCACTGTAGTGGCTGAGCAATATAGAAGAGGGTCTGTGTGTGTGTGTGTGTGTGTGTGTGTGTGTGTGTGTGTGTGTGTGTGTGTGTGTGTGTGTGTGTGTGTGTGTGTGTGTTTGTGTGTGTGCGTGCGTGCGTGCGTGCGTGCGTGCGTGCGTGCGTGCGTGCGTGCGTGTTTCCAGGGCGAATCTCACCAAACCACTGAATGGATCTGTGTCAAAATTCACGCTGCCACACATGTGTTTCCCATACTGTTAATATTGTTGCATGGTGTCATAGAACTGCCATCAAAGTGCTGACGTCATAGACCGTCAACATAAAGTCTGAGATCCACTCACATGGAAGCCATGCTGTTATTAGACCACATTTGTTCATTATATAGATTTCTTTGGCCATTTTATGCTTTATTCATTCAGTTAGGGCAGTGAAAGGTGGGGGAAAGGGGAGGGGGGCATCACATGCAGTAGAGTGCCTTGGGTTGTATTCATATTGGCGTCAGCTGCTGTGAGAAGGACTATAGCCTTATTAATGCATTATGTGCTCGAGTTGTTGTCAGATATTGTGCTGAGAAGGACATTACAGTCTTTTGTGTGTCCAAATCTTGAAGCTACAGTAAATGTATGTGCTTGACACTTGCACCTCACATTCTACTACATGGGACTCCCTTGTGAGTTGGTATTTTCAGGACTTTACTCTCCATAGCAGCCAGAAACACTTCCATGAAGTAGAAGAAGAAGCTAAGCCTATAATTACTTTGACTCAGGCCAGGTGTGACTGCTTAATCGCCATACCCACCGGGCACAATAATTATAAAGATAACTATAACTACTACTGTTCACCATTGTATATGTTTTATTGTCAGCCATCTTGCCTACTGCCATCCACTTGACTATTAAAACTATACTTTTACCGTTATAGTTATAGTTACTAGTCCTTACCCGTTCAAAGATATGAGCTCTGAAATGATGTGCAGTGTGTGGGTTATGGGATGTGCACTGTGCACACAGTATATGAGGGATGGACAGTAACTTTAACTGGTGCTTGCATGATAATATGTAGGAGCATCAATGTAAGAAATACCCGTTTCGTTTAATGGCTACAGAGATACTGTGTACCGATCTGCATGATTTTTGGACAAAATCTGTAACGGGGCCAGACAACAGACCCCCCCCCCCCCGCCCGCCCGCCTGCGCACACGCACACGCACACGCACACACACACGCACACACACGCACACACACACACACACACACACACACACACACACACACACACACACACACACACACACACACACACACACACAGAGCTGGTTAAACATGTTGCCTCATGCTAGATGCAGAATAGATATGCCACAAGCTAGATGCAGAATAGATATAGATACACCATAAAAATGCTAATATACAGCATATGATTTGTGAAAGTGACAAACGGGCTTCACAGTTATGTTAGGTGTGTTCATATGCTAATGGTGATGCGATTTCAGATCAATTGCTCCAGCCACTGAGGAGAAACGCTGTGACAGACACTCACTCACTCAGACAGACAGACAGACAGACAGACAGACAGACAGACAGACAGACAGACAGACAGACAGACAGACATTTGGAAAATGATATGTTTGATAGTGCTCAGTGTGAATGGCCCTTAAACCAGCCATCACCTAAAGCTTGTGTTCACTCCCAGCAAACACCATACCAAACACAGCAAAAGCCATGGAATCCATCGTAAGCCTCGGCTGCACCAAACAAATGGGATTGAAAACAATATAGCGGCCACAGTGTGTGGGTTGCAGCCAGGTAGGTTTCTCCCTCTATACCTTATCCGAGCATCACATTTTACAAATATCTTTCACCTTGCATGACTAGTAGAATGCTATCCACTGTAAGAATTGGATGCCTTTGAGAACCACCGTCCAAGACACATCTCAAAGCAGCCTATGCAGTTCTGTTGAACAGCCCTGCATACATTAAATGTATTTGTTATGTTAATATATCTATGCCTTTCTGTGCAAAGATAATCTTATATAAGTCTTGACTGATAAAAATCCGCTACAGTGTCCACAATCATATTCATCCCTCCCAGAATCTTTTGTCCATTCACGTTGACTGTTTCTGTACCTTCAGGCTCAACGGCTCCATTGAATCATCTCATCTGAACTTCAGTCTTGAACCATGCTCTCATTGTTCTCTACTTAGTTCCATGTTTTCTTTTCATTTGATCTGTTATCTGATCCTTATCCTCCTTTCTGCATGCTTGTGCCAACTATCTTGCAATACAGACATGTCTTAGTGTCTCACTCCACACATTCACGCACGCACAGACGCACGTACCGGTATACACACATACACATTACTACAATAATGAATCAATAGAGGGTATATGCATCATATGCCACTCAGCGCCACTGCGTGCCACTCAAGCCATCAGCTGCGCTGCCTCTGGGTGACAGATTTGGCCCCCTCGGGATAATAAAGGTATCTATTTATCATAATGTTTCAAATGTTTTTTATTTGCACAAACAGAAATATGCAACAACGCATGCTCTTTTTTCTCTCTTTTTTCACACAAAATCTAAAACAAAGGTTGTACATATCGTCACTGTCGGGCAGAAACCTTGTATCTCCAAGTTTCAAATTTGTACGTTTTTTCGCTAATTAAAGCCCTGCTCCATCATACAAGGCCGTCGCACAAAACTAGTGAAAACAGCAGATCTACAAACACACAACGCCTCGTGATGCGAGGCGTTGTGCGCTTGTAGATTGGCTGATTTCACTAGTACTTTTTAAAATGATAAATACAAAACGAACGCTTTTGGACATAAAAGGTGGACATAAAACTATTAAGTATCTATCTATCATATGCCACTCAAGCCATCATATGTCACACAAGCGCTCGTTGGGAAACCTTTCTTCACTCCTCATGACTCCTGCTGACTCTTTTTATTTTGCCACTCAGTAGGCGTTCCCGCATAACTTCCGGGTACAATGATGTCGCCTGCATACCCTCTATTACTTTATAATGCATCTATCTATGCATTGTCTATCAACAATGAGTATACAACATATAGGTTCTGACTTTCAACACTGAATATAAGAATGGATATGTGTACAGATTATCAACACTAAATGTGATCATCATTGATATGCAGTCTGTCAACAACAGAACTTCAACAGTGAGTATCTGGCCGCGTATACAAGGCCGCCGCACAAAACTAGTGAAAACAGCAGATCTACAAGCACACAACGCCTCGCACCGCGAGGCGTTGTGTGCTTGTAGATCGGTTGTTTTCACTAGTTTAGTTCATTTTTTAAATGATAATACAAAACGAACGCTTTTGGACATACAAGATAAAGTCAGAGAGTGAGAGAGGGATCTTCTCGTCTGACGTCTGTGTTTGGATTCTATTAGCGTCATTAGATGATGAGATGTGATTTGTGAGTTTGCAGTTTCCCGTCCTGCTCTGACACAACACCGAGGAGAGTTCCCAGAATGCCTCTGGATGAGGTCAGCCATGTCAAGAGCTCAGCCAAGGATACTCACTCACTGACACATGCACGCAGGCACGCACGCACACACACACACACACACACACACACACACACACACACACACACACACACACACACACACACACACACACACACACACACACACACACGTGTAGAGATAGGTGACAGAGCCAGCATTGTGAGGCCTCCAGGGACAAGCTGTAAAAGGGTCAGAGGGAAACAAACACACACAACAAACACACACACACAAACACACACACACACACACACACACACACACACACACACACACACACACACACACACACACACACACAGTGGACCAGAAATCTCTGTGGAACTGTTAAAAACCCACTGCTGAATTATTGATCTCTCTCTCTCTCTCTCTCTCTCTCTCTCTCTCTCTCTCTCTCTCTCTCTCTCTCCATAAGTCAATAACTGTCTTTCAAAGTGCATGACTTGGACATTGCATAGACATATGCATGGGGTGATATCGCCTATTGATCACAGGGGATATATTATCTGTTGATGATGCCCTTTCCCCTTAGGACCATACATCAACAAACTGTGGGTTTAGTTTAAATAGAGCAATACCTTGCCTCAACAGTTGGTGTAAGCATACTGCATGCATGACGTGTACATTAGTCATATATTGTCTTATGGCCAGGTATCATGATAACCAGTGTGGTTGTTAATTCCGTCCTTGTCCCTTGTTTGCCCATATTTGGAGAATCCCATGTCATCAACATTAAGCCCATTTCTTGGAATGCCCATACATGGACATATTGTGTCAGGCTTTGTTGTTTCAGGGCTTCTCACCCAGCAGGGTGTCTGATGATAATAATAACTAGAAAAGAAAATTTCTAAGAAATTTTAAGTGTGCCTGCAGCTCGCTAAGTCTGTGCAACCTTGTGTGAGAGAAAAAAAAATTGAGAGAAAAAAAAATTGAGAAAAAAAAACTTCTTGAGAAAAAAGAATTTTGAGAAAAAAAATGTTGAGGAAAAAAAAATTGAGAAAAAAAATTTGAGAAAAAAAAAATTGAGAAAAAAAATTTTTGAGAAAAAAAATGTTTGAGAAAAAAATATTTTGAGAAAAAAAAATTTTTGAGAAAAAAAAAAATTTGAGAAAAAAGAAATTGAGAAAAAAAAATTTGAGAAAAAGAAATTTTTGAGAAAAAAATTTTTTTAGAAAAAAAAAATTTTAGAAAAAAAAATTTTTTTGAGAAAAAAAAATTGAGAAAAAAAATTGAGAAAAAAAAATTTGAAAAAAAAAATTGAGAAAAAAAAATTTGAGAAAAAAAAATTTGAGAAAAAAAAAATTGAGAAAAAAAAATTTTGAGAAAAAAAAAATTTGAGAAAAAAAAATTATGACACCAGCCGCGAGTCTGTACGATAAACGGTTCATGAGATGTAGAGGCACTTCCTGTTTGGCAAAGGGCACTTCCTGTTATAGTGGGGGCGGGGCTTAATCAATTACAGCTCATCCCTATTGGCTGGAAAAAGACCAAAGTTGTGTGTGCATTTTAAAGTTTAAATCACGTTGCTAGGCAAAAGTATGGCAGAGTTATGTGGCGCCAAAGTTTCTAGTTTTTTTTCAGAGTCCCCCATTCTAAGTCAATGGGGTTTTTGGGCGTCGTTTTTTGCGAATTACATCGCAATCGTATCGCGGATCGGAAAGAAAAGTAATAGCACACCATTCCCGGCCGAGCCGCACATTTTGATGTATATATTGCGGGGGTGGCGTAAATCGTGCGGCAGTTATTACGTGCCGAAATTTCCCCCATTCTAAGTGAATGGGGTTTTTTGGCGTCGTTTTTTGCGAATTACGTCGCAATGGTAACGCGGATCGGAAAGAAAAGTAATAGCACACCATTCCCGGCCGAGCCGCACGTTTTGATGTATATATTGCGGCGGTGGCGTAAATTGTGCGGCAGTTATTACGGCTCCAAATTTGTGGCGTGATTATCCATTGTTTTGCCATTGCTTTGCATGGCAGGCACACTTAATAACTAGAAGAGAAAATTTCTAAGAAATTTTAAGTGTGCCTGCAGCTCGCTAAGTCTGTGCAACCTTGTGTAGCGGTTGGTGTTAGCATTAGCGTTATTTCATTTGACGCAACCCGCGTGTCTGTATGACAAACGGTTCACGAGATCAAGGGTCACTTCCTGTTTGGTGAGGGGCACTTCCTGTTTGGCGAAATAGGCCCCAATTAAGGTCATGGACGATTAATGAATTAAAGCTGCAAGCAGCGATGACCGGGCCCTCGCAGCTCTACCCACGTCACAAGGCCAGCAGCCAATCAGAAACCAAACAGGAAGTCAGCCATTTCGACTAATTAGTGGCGTTTTGGAGCATTTTTGGCCGTTATGACGGGTCGCACTTTAACGACAGTTTTTTGAGAAAAAATTGTTTTGTGAGAAAAAAAAAATTTGAGAAAAAAACTTTTTTGAGAAAAAGAAATTTTGAAAAAAAAAATGTGAGAAAAAAAAAATTTGAGAAAAAAAAATGTGAGAAAAAAAAATTTGAGAAAAAAAAATTTTGAGAAAAAAAATTTGAGAAAAAAAATGTTGAGAAAAAAAAAAATTTGAGAAAAAAAAATGAGGAAAAAATTTTTTTGAGAAAAAAAATTTTTGAGAAAAAAAAAATTTGGAGAAAAAAAAAATTGAGAAAAAAAAATTTGAGAAAAAAAAAATTTTGAGAAAAAAAATTTGAGAAAAAAAATTTTGAGAAAAAAAATTTTGAGAAAAAAAAAATTTGAGAAAAAAAAAATTTGAGAAAAAAAAAATTTTGAGAAAAAAAAATTGAGGAAAAAAAGAAAAGGTATGACACCAGCCGCGAGTCTGTACGACAAACGGTTCATGAGTTATAGAGGCACTTCCTGTTTGGTGAAGGGCACTTCCTGTTAAAGAGGGGGCGGGGCTTAATCAATTACAGCTTATCCCTATTGGTCGGAAAAAGACCAAAGTTGTGTGAGCATTTTACATTTTAAATGACGTTGCTAGGCAAAAGTATGGCAGAGTTATGTGGCGCCAAAGTTTCTGGGAAAAAAAAAATTTGAGAAAAAAAAAATTGAGAAAAAAAAAATTTGAGAAAAAAAAAATTTGAGAAAAAAAATGTTGAGAAAAAAAAAATTTTGAGAAAAAAAATTTGAGAAAAAAAATGTTTTGAGAAAAAAAAATGTGAGAAAAAAAATTTTTTGAGAAAAAAAAATTGGAGAAAAAAAAATTGAGAAAAAAAAAATTGAGAAAAAAAAATTTTTGAGAAAAAAAATTTTGAGAAAAAAAATTTTGAGAAAAAAAAAATTTGAGAAAAAAAAAATTTGAGAAAAAAAAATTGAGAAAAAAAGAAAAGGTATGACACCAGCCGCGAGTCTGTACGACAAACGGTTCATGAGTTATAGAGGCACTTCCTGTTTGGTGAAGGGCACTTCCTGTTAAAGAGGGGGCGGGGCTTAATCAATTACAGCTCATCCCTATTGGTCGGAAAAAGACCAAAGTTGTGTGAGCATTTTACATTTTAAATGACGTTGCTAGGCAAAAGTATGGCAGAGTTATGTGGCGCCAAAGTTTCTGGGTTTTTTTCGGAGTCCCCCATTCAAAGTCAATGGAGTTTTTGGGCGTTGTTTTTTGCGGATTACATCGCAATCGTAAAGCGGATCGGAAAGAAAAGTAATAGCACACCATTCCCGGCCGAGCCGCACATTTTGATGTATATATTGCGGGGGTGGCGTAAATCGTGCGGCAGTTATTACGTGCCGAAGTTTCCCCCATTCTAAGTCAATGGGGTTTTTTGGCGTCGTTTTTTGCGAATTACGTCGCAATGGTAACGCGGATCGGAAAGATAAGTAATAGCAACCTATTCCCGGCCGAGCCGCACGTTTTGATGTATATATTGCGGCGGTGGCGTAAATTGTGCGGCAGTTATTACGTGCAGAAATTCGTGGCGAAAGACTTAATTAATTAATTAATGACTTAAGTATGGCGGATTACAATAAGTGTTTTGCCATTGCGTTGCATGGCAGGCACACTTAATAACTAGAAAGATGTAACTGGAAATTGCAAGTGTGGTTGCTGAAGTGACTATATTCTGCAGTAAGCTAACTGTCATGTGAAGCTCGACCAATTGATTCCCTACTGATTCCCACTCCCATTGATTCCCTATTGATTGATTCCCTATCCCTGACAGATGTCTGTCTGTCTGTCAATTTCCAATGGCGGCGGAAAGGTTACCCTAGAAATAAAGTTTCCCCAGGACTATAATGTGTTGGGCAACCACACTAACTAGAAAGATGCAAGTGGAGATTGCGGTGGAAAGTGTGGTTGCCGTGACTACCGTATATTCTGCAAGTTAACTATCATGTGAAGCTCAACCAATACTCGAGCTGGCACCACTCCTCAAAGTTTTTTTCTTCAATTTCCAATTGCATCTGATTTCCCTCAATTTCCAATGGCATCTGATTCACAAAATAAGTTTATCTAGTGGTGAAAATAAAGTTTCCCCATGCATGACTACAGTGTGTTGCCCTGTCGGGCAACCACACTCATAATAAATGTAATATATTATAAAATAAAACATGTGTGAGAAACGTCTTAGACAGTTACAATATCAATATGCGTCATGTTCTAGAATTGCGCAGGTGATATAGACCTACATACAGTACATATCATAGATGCATATCCAATCAATAGCAGCAATATCACGGTCGAATGTGCAAAGAGTTGAGCATACATATTTGAGTGTAATTTAACCCAATTGAACGTGCAAAGGCATTAGCACACACAGAAAGAGTCGTTTGTCAGCTCTGACAGACAGCTGTTAGGAGGAAGCTTTTGTTCAGCCTCGAGTTGGGCTGTAAGGCATCTCAGTCGGTTCCCATTTCGCATCATCACAACAGGTTGTTGCTAGGTTGACGTTTGTCCTTCATAAACCTTTTTCCCTGCTCAAGCACCTGCTCTCTCTCTCTCTCTCTCTCTCTCTCTCTCTCTCTCTCTCTCTCTCTCTCTCTCCCCATGTATAGGCCTATACATATATATATGATATTCCAGTGAGATGGATATTCTGATGCAAGCAGAGAGGCAGATGCTTTGAAACATTTCAAGTGGAATAGAGAATGGATTTCAATCTATAGCATCCATACATTATGCATACTGTTCCCAATCTTCTAGTGGACACATGACGTTAAATAATGAATTTGTTCTCTGTAGATATAGAGATGGATGGATGGATATAATGGGATGTGTGTGTGTGTGTGTGTGGGGGGGGGGGGGTAGTGTACAGTATGCTTGGGAACATCAAAAATGGATGTTGCAATGTTCCATAAATGTTCACCAATGCGGCGTAGTGATATATACTGTTGCTTGCCGACAAATGAGTTCTTCTCGGCAAGCAACACTGCATGTCATACGTAGATTTCTCTTGGGAGTGTGTGTGTTGTGCAGAAGCAGAAATATCCAGCACAGCAGGCGGCTGACAATCACCATTTCCTGAATATAGAGCTCACTCCAGCATCAAAGGTAGTCGTGCGCGTGTGCATGCACGTGCGCGCGCGTGTTAAGTAAAGATAGTGAGTCTGACGGATTCAGTACTCCTCTCTCATCTCAAAGTGCAATGTGATGTTATGTAAGTTCTGGCTGTGTGCTGGAAGGAAATTGTGATAGCTGGTCTCTCTCTCTGGCTCTCTTGTATGTGAGAGAGAGACACGTCACGCGTCTCTCTCTCTCTCTCTGTGTGTGTCTCTCTGTCGGCAGTGCCTTTGCCAGTGTTAGCGGACTGAGGCTGACTATAAATATTTTATATGGCACAGTGCATGTGGGAAAAATGTATTTTTAGACACATTTCCAGAAGCTCTCAAAAGCCACCGTTTTTTCTGGCAGCCGAGCCGAGTCAGGCGGCTTATTGGTGGAGATTCATTCGTCTATACCCATATCTCTTTGAAACACACTGTGTTTTGTGTGTGCACACATTCCATTGCAAGCAAGCGTGTGTGCGTGTGCGTGTGTGCATGTGTGTGTGTGTGTGTGTGTGTGTGTGCGTGCGTGCGTGCGTGCGTGCGTGCGTGTGTGTGTGTGTGTGTGTGTGTGTGTGTGTGTGCACAGGCCTCAGTGTGTTAGATGCTCCTCAAGGTGATGCTTTCCTTTATTGCTCTTGTTACAGTAGGAAGGACAGAAAGATAAGAGAGAGAGAGAGAGTGATTGTCCTCCTCATCGGCTCGTGAAGACGAGTTGCAATGTCGTGAGTTTGGATCCGATTCCAGACCCGTGTTTCCATGCCACCCGTCCCTTCCTCTCTCTCTCCACTGTTACTTTCAAAAACAGAAGCCCTGAAATGCCTTCATCTCAAAAGAGGATGACAGGGGCCAGCCCTGCATGGAGACGAAATGAAAGAGTGGAGAGGGACAAGCGAATCGCCTTCGGTGCTGTGCTGCTATGTATGAAATGGGGGGAGAGAGAGAAGAGAGAGAGAGAGAGAGAGAGAGAGAGAGAGAGAGAGAGAGAGAGAGAGAGAGAGAGAGGATGTTGGAATGCCAAGCACAGCCTCCCTGTGTCCCTTGGACATGCATGCATGGGCACGTGCACTTACACACAGTCCCTCACACAATCACACAGTCACACATTGTAAACCCTCTCCCCTGGAGGTTCCTCCTCCAGCACATACAGGCCGTGAATGCACTCATTAAATAAAACATACAGCAGCCAGAAAACAAATCGCCGTTGTCGGGTGGAAACCCTGTATGTCCAAAACCGTTCGTTTTGTATTTATCATTTTAAAAATTATTTAAACTAGTGAAAACAGCCGCTGTTTTCACTACTTTTGTGGTCTGGCCTTGTATGATGAAGCAGGGCTTAACTTTGCGAAAAACATACAAATTTGAAACTTGGAGATACAAGGTTTCTGCCCGACAGTGACGAAATGCTGCAAAATGTTCATTTATCCATTTGTAGCTCCATTAATGGACCTCACAGGTCCATTTGGTTACATTTGTACACTCTCTGAGTTAGATTAACAAGCAAACGTACAATAGAACTAACCATATAAAATGGATGTGTTCATGTTAGGGATTATAGATGAAATAGAACTGACCTTTTGTCTCCGACCTGCAGTTTCAGATGGAAAATCATCTGAAAGTGACACACCTGATTAAACCAGAGAGAGATATTGAAGTGACTTGGACTAAAGCTTGAAGCAACACATTTAAAAAATTGTTTGATTTGATCTTCAAATAAACAATGCTGCTGTTTAGTGTACATGCCTGGTTATGGGAGAATGCATGCATATCAGAGAGAGAAATACAGCGTTCAATACAACATGACATCTGGAGGATGGAGGAGGCTATACTCAGTCCAACCTGGTCGATTCCCCATCTAATCCTCCTCCTCATTCGGAGGCGGGACAGAGGCGTGAGTGGAGGACGTGAGGGTGGAATTTGGCTATGGACAAATGCTCTTCAAGATGACAGGCCCCTTTGGAGGAGCTACACCGTACAAAAGGGCAAAGCGCGCAGACACACACACACACACACACACACACACACACACACACACACACACACACACACACGCACGCACGCGCGCACACGCTCTCACACAATGCAATGTCCTCAGCCAAACCTTGACCTTGAGTGCTATAGGTGCTAACAGGGCATCCAGCCCTGTTAACAAAGACAGAAAACCAAGTGGTCTCACTCGATCAATCGAACTCCTTCCCGGTGAAATGCACAGAGACAAGAAACACAGTGGGAAATGGGAAAAGATCACAATGCTAAATGGATGTGTCCTTGTCCATCTCCAGAGACAGAAAGGATGTTTAGACTCTCTTCTTCACTCTCTGCTGTTTGTTGGGTAAAACTGTGTTTTTATTCGTTTATAACTTGAACGTTTACCTCTCCTCCTCTCCTCTCCTCTCCTCTCCTCTCCTCTCCTCTCCTCTCCCGTCTGTCCTTCTCCGTCCCTTCCTGACGGGTATACAGCAACCATTCTGACTGCAAATGAGAAACAGCAGAGCCATCTCTCTCTCTCTCTCTCTCATTCTCTCTCTCTCTCTCTCTCTGTGTGTTGGGGTTGTGGAGGGTTAAGGCCAGAAGCAGAGAGAGAAGAGAGAGAGAGAGAGAGAGAAGGATAAAGAGATGTTGCTCTCTCTCTCTCCAGCTCCCTTTCCCTCAATGTGTTTCCTCTCTGTTACTAGGCAACACCTGGAGGCATGCGCTAAATAAAGCCCTGTGCCCACCGCAGCCCCCCCCTTCATTCTCGCCCTGCCACCATACTCTCTCTCTCTCTCTCCCCATATTCATTCTTCCTATACTTGTTCGCCCCTCGCCCTATGTGCTCCTCTCCTCCTCACTTCATCGCTCCACTTCCCATTACCGGCTCTCGTGCAGGCTATCCTCCAGTGGCGTCATTAGTTCAGCAAAAGCATGGTATGGCAACATGACTGGTGTCTTGCACGCGCGCCTTCGACACCAGTCATGTTGCCATACCTTAGCAACAGGCATGATGAATTTATTTTAAGATGTACATTACATTTATTTTGTTCTTGCTTCTTGATTTCTTTTTTTTTGCACTGACTATGGACACTTATTGTTTGGCCCTGCACTATTTGGTTGTGTTGGTAGTTTTGAGAGTAGTATTGCTGTGTTGGTGAGATACTTGTGTTGCACTGACTTTTATGAACACATTTGTTTGTCACAGCATTGTTAAGTTGTTCTTTAAGTATTGCTATTTGTGTGTGACGTGACACTTATGAGCCTTGTATGTGTGTTGGACACTTTAATGTATATTAAATGTCACAATGTGATGTCACAACAATGTGATGTCATATGTCAGCTATAGACATTGAGGCGTTACTCACGGACAAGACACGGACAAGATACGGACAATATGTGACGGTTTTCATATTTAACTGCGCCCTATCATGTTGCCATACCTTAGCAACAGGCATGATGAATTTATTTTAAGATGTACATTACGTTTATTTTTTTCTTGCTTCTTATTCTTGATTTTTCTTGCTACTGACTATGGACACTTATTGTTTGGCCCTGCACTATTGGGTTGTGTTGGTGGTTTCTAGTACTATTGCTGTGCTAGATACTTGTGTTGCACTGACTAGCATTGACTGTTATGAACACTTTTGTTTGGCACGGCATTGTTAAGTTGTGCTTTAAGTATTGTTATTTGTGTGTGACGTGACACTTATGAGTGTTGTATGTTTTTTGGACACTTTAATATTCTTCTTTTATTGTGACAGCTTTTTGAAACTTTACATAATATCTTCTTTTTATTGTGCCTTGCTTTTTTGGAATGTACATAACAGTGTTTTTTTTCTTACCTCTTTGTAACTTGTAACCTTAAACTGCTGTGCTGCCTCTGGGCAACTGATTTCCCCCCTTGGGATAATAAAGGAAGGTATCTATCTGTCTGTCTGTCTGTCTGTCTGTCTGTCTGTCTGTCTGTCTCTGTCCTGAAACCCTGTATAGCTAAGGTATGGCAGCTGCCATACCCAATTGACGCCTCTGCTATCCTTCCCTCCTTGCCCTCTCCCCCTCCCCATCTCGCTCCAACGGCCTGGCACGGTGCGCGGGCAGAGAGCGAGGGAGATTGTTGGCACACGGGCTGTTGAACTCTCTCTGCCACCAATCCAGGAAGGGGGAGGCGTGTGTGTGTGTGCGTGCATGCGTGCGTGTACTTGTATTGGTATACATGTGAGGGCCCCACAAAGTGTAGTAGAAGTTGAGAAATAGACATTGTAAGAACAATTTCCCTGGTCATCACAAGATAAATGGTTGTTTTATGGTTAAACAAGACTTGGGGAGATGTTATTGCAATTGGGAAAAGTAGGTAGTTTTATTTTTTTTAGGGGTTGCTTGTGAGCTTAATTGTGATCTGCTATTTTTTGGGCATTTTCAATGCCGTCCTAAAATGTTGATGTCCACACAAGTATAGTAATACCAGTAAGACCCCTAAGGGCGAAAAGGGTTGCGCAGAACGGATTTGCACAGGACGGAACTCAAGTGTGATTCGAGTTGTGGTTGGTTGTTTAAGTAGGATCAAATGTGGTCAAAATATTTTCCCAAATCATAGATGTCCTATGTTATATAGACCACATGAGACTCACACAATATGTCCATATATGGGCATACAGGGGACAAGGACGGAATGCGATGTCACAACAATGTGTTATAGGTCAGCTATAGACATTGAGGCGTTACTCACGGACAAGACACGGACAAGATATGACGGTTTACCTACGGTTGCAATAAACGTGTGTGAGTGACAGAGCGTGCGCGCATGTGCGTGTGTGTGTGTGTGTGTGTGTGTGTGTGTGTGCGTGCGTGTGTGTGCGTGTATAACATGAGACTGCGTGCAGGTGTGCTGCAGGGTGAGATCACTCAGCCTTGACCTGAGCTCTGCAGCACTCCCTTTTATCTGGAGGACATCATATGACCCCGCCCCCTGCCACACCCCTTCAGTGATTCATCATCACAGACACAAGAAAGACCATGAGAAGGAGGCGAGAAAGAGAGAGAGAACATGAAAGAGAGGGAGAGAGTGCGTGAGAGTCAGGTACTGTACGTGCACACATAGACATCAAAGGGGGCTTGAGCCCCTGCCCTTTTACCCGTCTGTAAAAAGTGCCCTTTCCAGACCATGAATGCAGTTTTTACTATGGTGAAAGAAATACAAATGCCCCACTTTCCATGACATACCTGAAGGCAGCATTCAAAAGAATTGCCTTGTCCAAACTCTCTTGAACTTGAATGCAGCATCTTATGTTGAAAGAATTGCCCTCTCTGTGTAGAAATCCATGCTGTAGGCTACACCACATTGCCTTTTTTATGCTTAGTTCAGTCTGGTATCAAGTAGTGAAAATAGCCGACCTCCAAGCTCACGCGTTGTGACCCTTTTCAATATTTCAGCCTCTGCCTCTCAAACATTCTCTGCGCGTCCCTGGTGAGAGTTGTGCATGTACGTGCATGAATGTGTGTGCGTGCGTGAGAGACAGGGACATATAGATGAGAAAGGTAACGGCTACAGTGAAACCAGAGTAGACGGCGTTATAGATAGAGTGACTAGGGTGTTAACCCCATACTGTCAGTGTTGACTTACGACCTCATCTCCATGATCTCCCTGTCCTGTCCCTGCTGTGAACACAGCATGCATCTCTCATCCTCCTGGCAGGACAGCCAGTACAGAACAGGGCATTAACGGACAAGTCCACTGAGTCGACTTCATATTACACAAGTCGACTCCCACCAGAGAAAGTCGAAAGTCGAAGTTGAAAAAAAAAATCCTTTGTATTTCATTTTCTTTTCTATCGTTATTTTTGCTCCATGTGTGTGTCTGTACAGCATTCAAACAGTAGGATTGCTTATTGTCAAGAACTGAATGATCCAATATTACAGTGCTTACATTTGGTATAACATGGTTCTATTGTGAAAATAGCCGATCTACATGTAGATCGGCTATTTTCACAATTTTTGCCTCTATAGAAGTATTAAAAAGTCCTCAAATTGGCACTTTAGAAATGTGAAGATACCCTCTATATACTTAAACTTTATGTTGGTTTGTTTACAGTTGAGTGAGAAAACAATGTTGCACATTAATTTAATCATCTGGGGACCCCCAAAATAATTGGGGGGTTGTGTGTGATGTGATGTGATGACGTCATCAAACGATAAAGTCGACTTCAACTCAACTTTTTTACTGAGTCGAGTCGACTTGCAAAAATCACAAGTCGTTAATGTCCTAGTACAGAACACTACAGTTACCTCCGCTGCACAGTGACCCACCTGCGTACGGGGAAAAGCAGTCGGAGGAGAGCGTGAGTCATTGGCGATGCATAGAATCACAGTGTGATGGCCTGATGTTGAACCAGCCCTGGCAGCCAGGCTGCTGATTGAAGCACTTCAAGCTCTAAACGGAAAATGAGCACACTGTGAAATCCTCTGTGTTCATTTAACTCTGACCAGAGGGACCCGTACGTGTTCTTCTGTAACTCAGTGGTTCTCAACCTGTGGGTCGGGGCTGCTATAGGGGGGTCCCCTCATGATTTTGGGGGGGTCCCCAGATGAAGTGACAATTTAAGGACTTTTAAAACCTTGTTAATGCCCGCCCCCAAAAAAGAAAATACATTAAATTAAATAAGACCATGACGGGGCGCCCGCTGGCCTACTGGTCCAGGAGCATACCACATGCTTGACAGCGTGTCGTGGGTTCAAATCCTGATCCCAACGAACTTTGTGCGTGTCACTCCCCATCTCTCTCCCCATTTCCTGCCAGTCTACTGTCCTATCAATAAAGGCATAAAAGCCCCAAAACAAATCTTACAAAAATAAAAAAATAAGACATCAAATGTAATCAACAAGCTATACAATAAAACTAACCAAACATTACCAAAATTGGTAAAGATTTTGACTCGGTTCACATGGAACCGAGTCAAACTAAATAATGTCTCAACTCCTACAATTCCAAGTTCTTATGGGTGGGGGGTCCACACAGTTGTTGTTCACAGTTACAGAAGGATACATTAGCAGTGATGCTGATTGAAGGATTGAATAATTGATTGATTGATTGATTGATTGATTGATTGTTTAAAAGTACAAATTAGCACACAAAAAATGCCAAATGGATAAATTAAGTGTGTATGAGCTCTTTCTCTCTCTCTCTCTCATCTCTCTCTCTCTCTCTCTCTCTCTCTCTCTCTCTCTCTCTCTCTCTCTCTCTCCAGCAGTTCTGCTTTCTTTTGATAGTGACAGAGAGAGAGAGAGATGCAGGGAAAGCACACTAAGCAGTCCAGCTGGCAGGGAATCGAACCGGAGGACGTGCCAAAGAAGGATCTTTGTGCCCATGTGGTATAATGCTTCCTAACCATTCAGCTATCGGGTCACCCCTGGTTCCAATCCCTTATATGGGGTGAGAACTGGCTAAAGCACAAAGTCAGTGTTTTAGCCTGTGTCTGTGACATATAAAACACACTGCTGGTACACATGCACAAGCGCACTTTAAACCTGCACCGTCATGCTCCAGAGGACAGCTCGTGTTTGTGACAGTCACGCTCTCAGCAGAACTGAGGCCACTCTCACCTGGCCTCTGTCCAGCTGTTTGTGCGTACAAGATGTTAGAATGTCAGTGATCGCACGTGAGTACACAGTACACGCACACACACACACACACACACACACACACACACACACACACACACACACACACACACACACACACACGTGCGCTGACGGGATTTGCACAATAAATACTTCAAAACAGAGCCAACATCCATAACCAGAGATTTACAGACGGATTTTAAAGGACGAGCAGTTGCATGTGTGTGCTGAGTGGGATTTAGCTTAATCCAAACATGAGGCATGAAGCTTTAACCCAACCTCCCCCCACCCCCCACACTCGCACACACTCACAATTTGTGCGTGAGTGAGTGCGTGCGTGGTGAGTGTGTGTGTGAAAATGTGCCTCTCTCTCTCAGTCCCTCAGCGTTGTGTAACAGCTTGATTACATAATCCCAAACATATATGCATGTCCATGAGGCCACGGACCCGACTGAGTGTCAGGCAAGCAAGAGCATCACCCTGGAGACAGGCAGGCAAGGAGAGAGAGACGAAGGGAGGAGAGAGAGAGGGAGCAAATGCTTGTAAGCAGTGGATCTTTTACTTAACCACTTAAACCCTCTGTACTCTGTCTTGGACTGCTTCCCCCCCCCTAGTCTCGTCTACACCAGTGGTTCTCAACCTGTGGGTCGGGACCCAGGGGGGGTCCCCAAATTATTTGGGGGGGGGGGGGGGGGGGGGGGGGGGGGGTCCCCAGATGATTAACTTAACGTGCAACATTGTTTTCTCACTCAACAGTAAACAAACCAACACGAAGTTTAAGTGTATCAAGGGTATCTGCACATTTCTAAAGTGACAATTTAAGGACTTTTTAATACCTCTAAAATGAAATGACATAAAACATTGGACAAATTGTCAAATATTAGAAGCAGAAATTAAATTGTGAGAATAGCTACATGTAAATCTGCTATTTTCACAATAGAATGTGTTATACAAATCAAAATGTAGTCTATGCCTCAACTCTTAGTGCTTGTCAGCGTGGGGGTGGAGGGGTCCCCAGTATGATAATTTTTTTTATAATTTTTTTATGTCCCTTTTTTGATTGGACAATATAATATGAGAGAGGATTGGTCAAGCTTCACATGACATTGTGATATATGGGCATTGGGCAACCACACTTGCAATTTTCCTGAATTGCAACTTTCTAGTGTATGTTTTGTAATAGTCATCTAATGTGTAGCAGAGTAAAAAGTACAATAGTTGACAAAGGGACTCAAGTAAAGTAACCTACCTCAAGATTTTACTTTAAGAACAGGACTTGAGCAAATGTACTTTCCACCAGGAGTTGTAAGGATGGATGTAAGGATGGAGGGAGCGAGGCAGGAGGTGAGAGGAGATTAGTGGGGGAGAGGGGACAGACAGTCTGAGTGATGCAATGGATGTGACGATCAGTGTTGCCAGATTTCGCGAGAGAAATAAGCAACCAGGTCTACGAAAACGAGCCCAAAAGAAGCGACTATAGGCCACATGAGCATCAGATATTTGAAACTAGCTGATCTACAAGCACACAACGTGTCACGATGCGAGATTGTTAGATCTCAGGTTGAGAACCACTAAGTTACAGAAGAGTTAAATTAACACAGATGATTTCACAGTGTGCTCATTTTCCATTTAGAGCTTGAAGTGCTTCAATCAGCAGCCTGGCTGCCAGGGCTGGTTCAACATCAGGCCATCACACTGTGATTCTATGCATCACCAATGACTCACGCTCTCCTCCGACTGCTTTTCCCCGTACGCAGGTGGGTCACTGTGCAGCGGAGGAGGTCGTTGCTAACAAACTGTACTGGACTGTTAGTGTTCTGTACTGGCTGTCCTGTCAGGAGGATGAGAGATGCATGCTGTGTTCACAGCAGGGACAGGACAGGGAGATCATGGAGATGAGGTCGTAAGTCAACACTGACAGTATGGGGTTAACACTCTAGTCACTCTATCTATAACGCTGTCTAGTGTCTACTCCTGTAAAACATTTTGAATACTTCAAACATTTTAACAACATAAATCTGGTACAAGGCGGGGTCTCAAAATACTTTTTAGATTGGGGGGACGGGGGACAAATACATAAAACTAGAAATTCGCGGCCGCTGTGCGGCCGCTCCATTCCTAGGACTTCGCGCCCTCCGGGCGCTCAGGCAGGACTGCTCTATATTTGATCAACATAAGGGTTAGTCTGCACTACACTGTCCCTGCCACCAGGGGACACAGTAGGCCTACTACACTCATAAGTACACTGCACCGTGGAACTATTTGTAAGTCTGTGTTTCGGCCGGAAGGTTTATAATGGACGTACTATGATGTAATTCGCGTCATAGCATTAAATTATTGTTTTGTTTAATTGTACATCGTGCAAGTACAATACGTTCAGGGAAAGCAGCTAGGAATGTAGGGGGGAAATGCGGCGATGTATGTGTGAAAGGAGGAATCTGTAGAAGCAGTGGTGTGAGAGTCTATCAATGACATGCTTAAACAACACCAGGAGCTGGCCTGTCAATTAGTAGTGAAGATGTATAAACAACATTAGGAAGCAAGCCCAAGTAAGCTAGCCTGGAACCAGACCAATACGCCTGGGCAAAAAAAACCTGCCCTTGGCGAATATGGGTCTGACCCTGCTCAATTGTGAATCCATTTCCTCTCCCCCAAAATTTGGGGGAACCATTCAGGGCCCAGCATTGGTCTGGTCTAACCAATCATGTCCAGAGCCATTTTCTTTAACCCACCCCTTGGAAATGAAAATTCTGCCCGCGAGTCCAGACTAATATCCGATACGCATTGAGGAATTAGTATGAACAAACATTTTATCTCTTCTGTGGGAACGCACCTCAAGGATTAGTGATTTCTAAACAGACACATGCAACTGCTCTCACATCTGATGTAAGCTGCTCTTCACACGGGTCCCTCCGTGAGTCAGCACGTGTGTAGAATGCCATTATGTTCTATTGGTTCTTGCTACAGAGACATGGTGAGAACATGCCCACATTGTGGGCTCTTTTATGCGTAATGCCTATGATTTATATTTTGCTGTATACAATGTGTCCCGCGCTGAAATGGCCAGTCTAAAATCTCACACACGTGCCGCAACGCTTTATGAGTTGCCTACAGTATGTAGATCTGCATTTTTTGGCGCAGGACAGCCATATAAATCAGACATAAAGGTTTAACAGACAATATTTAGGCGTGACATTGAGTCACGCCTAGGGATGGGTATCGTCTGCGATACTTTTAATGGTATCGATCGCATGACGTCGATACTATCGGGTATCGGTTCAGGTAAAAACGAACGATACCTCGTTTCGATACTCTGGAACGCACCCCTGGCCAGTCGCATCTGTAACAGTTGGGCTCATGAGAGTTTATTGACTGCTTTAGTAGGCTACACTCATTACTGTGGAAAATAGCTGACAATAGTTGCGACCGAAGGTCGCATATACTCTGAAGAATCGTGTCGCTTGAGTGTCTGAAGCCTCGTGACCGTCCTTCCGAAGCCTCTGTGATGTCAGTGTGATGTCAGCGAGTTGTGACATCACTTCCTGTACAGGGCAGCTACACGAAATGTGGATAACACTATATATGGAGATAGTCCAGTCCATCATGTCATATGGGACTACCGTCATAGAAAGTAGCCATTGTTAGGCCGGAGTCAATGGCTGTCTGTCTGACTGCCAAGTCTGCCATTGACTTGCAGCGCATGAACGCCGCACTGGAGCGTGAAAACCAACAGGCCTGATGGAAAATGATACATGGCCGCAGGCTTTGTGACGTCCCACATCTTATGTGCTGGGCATACTACTAACCGACGCCAAGGACCTCCAGAGGCCATACAAAGAGTATCTAACCCGAGGCCCCTTACTAAGTAGCATACATTTACAACATACCTTCTCCAAAAACATCAATATTGAACTCCATATGTATATGGATACATACATGTATTTTTATTAATAAAGGATAAAATAAAATAAAAATGCCATAGATGGGCATTCCCAAAAGCAAAATCCCTTTATGCCCATATATGGGGATTTCTGATGTCATCAATCTCTGGCCCTAACTAGCTCAAAAGCCTGCTTTACTCTGATTTACACCCTACCTTTCCAGATGATGACCTATTGGGTACACACTTATGTCCAAATATAGAAATCCCAAGGCATCAAACCTAAGCTTGGCTTTACTAATTAACATATGTTTCATGCCCATATATGGAGATCCCTGTCCCAATGTTATCAATATTAAGGACATATCTGGAAATGCCCATATTTGGTAATGTCCACATATGGGCATGTTTTGACATAACATAGTCAGGGAACTCCATGTATGGGCATAACATTGATTCTGTGAGTGTGCCATGATTCTGTGAGTGTGCTGAGCTCCTAGGGTTGATACCCTCACAAAAACATGAACAAACTCCCCCCAGAATGACAACAACTAGAATCGTCAGAGAAACGCTGTGGTTGGCCAGATTGTCAAGAATTGGCGCGACCTCGCCCTTTAGGGCGAGGTTGCATGTCACCCTGAGGTCGCATTCCACCCTTGGGTGTCTTACTAGTTATTATGAGGATTATCCAATGTCTATACTTTCCGCTCCGCCACACTGTGTGATCATCATCACCTCTACCGCAGCAGCGAGTCACCACTCTTTCCGTGTTGAAGTTAAACTTAAATAAAAAGTATCGAAAATGGTATCGAAAAGGGTATCGTATCGATTCCCAGGTATCGAAAAAGGTATCGTATCGATTCAAAGGTGAACGATACCCATCCCTAGACACGCCTATAAGGCAGCACTCACACAGTTTGTAGCATTGTAACATGTTGCTGCCTCCAATCCTCTCTTTAGGCAAAAAAGTACCTTCCCCAACTAAAGCAGGTGCAATGGATAAAATGGCTGCTGTCAGCTTCCAGAAATAAACAAAAACAATCATTTTGGACCAGACAAATTATGAAAAAGAAAAAAGATGTCTGTATTTCTCAATCATAATACATAAATAACCAATCTACAATCTACAATGTTGTGAACTTGTCTATTTTCGGCCAAAAGATTTGGTCAAATACAATAGCCAACGCAAAAATCGAAAATGACACAGACGATTTCTCGGTGTTGATGGGTTAAAACCTCCCCTTCCCCTTTCAGGTGACTTTTATAGAGATTCATGGATTCATGTAAAATATGTTAAAGATACCATCATTTAGTTTAGTGGATAATTGACTACATCGAGTGCTGTTGCAGAATACATGTATTTTCTATAGGCCTGGGTGTATTCTAATTTTGATCTGATTCATAAATAATTCTGAATGAAGCTACACCTCAGTGTGCGGGTTCTGCTTCCAAATACAGATCTCCTAATGCACCATAGGAACATACTAGAGCATGTCCTATATAGAGTATTTTTCAAATGTGCGTACCGTATGAGGGGGAGCTACTTGCGGGCCGTGGCTTAAATTGAGATGACAGTTTGGGAACATCTTGGGTGTGAAGCTATGGAGAGCACGAGAGCTCTCAGGGTGTCCTGCCAGCCAGGAGGAACATATAAATCAAAATGGAAAAGGAGTAAATTAATGAATACGGCGGGAAAGAAAAGGACTGGAATTAAAAGGGACCGCCTTTAACCCATTTAGGCCTAGAATTATTGAATGCTTTAACTATTGAAAAATAGCAGATATACAAGCTCACAGCGCGGCACCGAGTGCCGCGCTGCGAGCTTGTAGATCTGCTATTTTTGAAAAAGTCGTGAAAATCTTTGAATACGGTATATGTATTTTTAAAGAGAACGTTTGTAACTCAAATTTTGCTTCTGGGTGGTCCCTGGAAATATTTTGAGATGGGTGTCGTGGCCAAATACTGTACATATCATTTTGGGGGTCCTTCACATGAAAAAGTTTGAGAACCCACTGACATAGTAGTCTGTACTCAAGAACAGACTAACTGAGACTAAGTGAAAAGGACCTTTTCTTAGACGATGGCTGGCCAGATTGCTGACATAGAAACATAGGGTTTTCAAAAAACCTTAAAAGGTTTCAAAAGACACTTATAGAATCGTGTCAAAATTCAAATTTTCACAATTTTTCAAAAATAGCAGATCTACAAGCTCGCAGCGCGGCACTCGGTGCCGCGCTGTGAGCTTGTATATCTGCTATTTTTTAATAGTTAAAGCATAAAATAATGATACACAATAATGTGTACCCATTCTAAATGGGACTATTTTATACTTCATCGTATGGCTATGTATTGTGAAAACCTCAAGAAGATGTTCGCTTTAATGAAGTGCCCAAAATAGTGAGGTCAAGTTGAATGGTTCATTCAAAGAAAAAGGTTGGATATTGTATAGTGCAGGGGTCTTCAACAGGGGGGCCGGGAACCCTAGGGGGTCCTCAGAGTTACTACAGGGGGTCCTACAAATCTTTGTGTGATAGAAACCTTTTTCTTCTTTTTTATTTTAACCATTTGAACCCTAGCGTCTATATTCTGAGAACTTAGAGCGGCTATTTTCGGCAAAGAGGTTTGGTGTAGAGGTGAAAAAGAGCAGACTAATTAAAGAGTGAAAGGTCAAGTTTATTAAGTATTGACGGTTCAAGTGGTTAAATATCTGAATAACACAAAAGCCGGTTTTCCATATCAGTTTTTAACCCATGAATCCAAAATACACTGATGATCGTGCTGCTGTCAAACAATTAAACTATATGGAATCGATGAACAGGTTGTGGGGGTCACTGCTTCATCTCTCTCTCTCAACTAAGGGGTCCTTGGCCTGAAAACGTTGAAGACCCCTGGTATAGTGTGAATATATAGATAGGCCTTGGCCTATATGTTTAAATAAAACAAAACACTAAATGGAAAATAGATACAGTAAGATATAATTGAGTTATGGAGGAAGGAAGGACAGAGAGAGAGAGTGAGAGGAAGAAGAAGGGAGGGAGGGAAGAAGGGAGGGAGGGAAGAAGGGAGGGAGGGAGGCAGGCTTGTCAACTCTCCTGGATTTCCCAGGAGTCTCCTGGATTTTGAACCCCTCTCCTGGGAGTCTCCTGGATTGGCAAATCTCCTGGATTTCTCCTGGATTTGGTATCAAACTCCCAAAATTCACCAGAACACAGGAAATTACATCTACTATGTAATTTTTTTTCTGGGGGAGGACCCCCACACCCCCCGCTTTAGGGGTGGGGCAATGAATGCAAGAAAGATCACACACATATTCACTTAAGTAATGACTTAAAAATTTGAAGTCATCATTAAAGATGTCCTTTGGTTCAGTCATCAATACATGCGTATAAAACATGCACAAAATTCACCAGAACACAGGAAATTACATCTACTATGTTACATCTTTTTAGGAGGTGGACCCCCAGACCCCCCGCTTTAGGGTTGGAGCAATGCATGCAAGAAAGATCATATACGTGTAATGACTTAAAGATGAGAAGTCATTATTATTCACCTATATTTGGCATTTTAAGGCTGAAATTGTACCAGTGCTAGTAAAGCAAGCCTGATAAAAGTATCAAACATGCACAAAATTCAACAGAACACAGGAAAATATATATATATCTGTGTTAGGGGTCCCGCCTGTGACCCCAGGTGTATGGCACCCTGTCTTTTGGAACCCTGTGCACTGTGTCTGCTGAGTGGAGAGAGAGAGGCATCCAGCTCCAAGATGGCCTTGGACTGGAGATGACTCATCAAATGCAGCTGGCCACGCTAACGAGCTGTTATCTTCTCTCTGTCTGGGAAACCAACCTTGGACTGATCGTGAGTGAGACAGGTGCCCGTCCCTCCCTAACGTTCGGGCCGTGCTGTTATCTCTTATCACGTCAACATGAGATATGACATCCTGGGAGAGAGGTGTTTCCCAGAAGCTTCTGATGTGAGAACGGACGACTCCCCAACCTGGCATGGATGGGGGAGTCTAGCCTGACCTTCACCGTCTCGATTATGAAAGGATGTGCGTGTTAGTGCATGCAGAAGTGCGTGAGAGCGTGCAAACGTGTGTGTGCTAAAATATGTTCTGTGTGTAAATCACGTCACTGTGACTGCAACGGACTACTGTATAAAGGAGACTGCTTCGTGTCTCCTGTTTAGTCTGTCTTGTTTCTAGTCTGAGTTGTTCAGTTGTTTTTTAGTTGAGTTGTTGCAGCTATCCCCGGCCCGTTAGGGGTCGGGGATGGACCTGTTTGTACTTAGTGCAATTTCTGCACCACTTGTTCCTGTACTTAGAGAGACTTTGACTCTGTTAGATTCTCTGTTTTTAGTCAAGTACTTATATCGTACTTCTTCATTATTTCATTGCCAATTACTGTATTGGTGGTTTTATATTTTGTAACTGTTTTTATTCCACTAAAGCTTTTTTATTCACTTTTATCTGGTGTCTGTCTGAAGTCATTTTTCAAGAGTTAACAACTTTTTAAAGGTTTGACTTTCTCTCCTTCCCTACGGGGAAGGCTGCACTCATGGGAGGAAGGTTTTGAACACCTTCAGGCACTCGAAACCATCTCCTGGCTGTGGGACTGATTGAGACTTTTGGTAAGATTCAACAAGAGTATTAGGTTAAAAGTCTTTTCACCCTATCAGAAGCCAACTCAGCGCGTGCTGAGCTGGTGGGCGAGCTTGACAGATAAAGCACAAATCTCCAAAACCCCTAACCGGATGAACTGATGTTCACTCTGGACGGTTTGTGCTAATAAGTTGAGCTGCGTCTCTCCCGAGCCCTTGGCGAGAGAAGCTACAAGTTCAGACTCACACTTTACACTGTCTTTGTGGTTTTGCATTCTCCATTCAGACCTAAGGTCTACATTTCTAAAGTAAGGTGCATATCTTGGTCTCTAAAATAAATAGTCGCTGTAGAAAGTAATAATATTCACCAGTTAAAGAGGGTCTCATTGATAGCTCAGCTTTCATTCAGAGAAGTGTATTTATGTTAGTGTTAAATAAGTATATGTAATGTAAATATGTAAATGTATATGTGTAATAGTAGGTTTACACGAACAAGGAAGGTTATTAAACCTGTTTGTGAACTTACATAGGTTTACACAAATGGGAAACTATTTGTGAACTTAGTACACCTACATAGGTTTACACAAATGGGAAACTGTTTGTGAACTTAATACACTTAATGGGTTTACACAAATGAGAAATTGTTTGTGAACTTAAAGGTGTAGTGACAGTGTTTCATTTTAAAAAGATCCGGTAACTTCTTGGGCTTAGGACCTGGGAAGGGTTCCGGGCGGCGTGAGGAGTACTTTAAAAGGTGGAAGAGTACTCAGTAACTCAAGCTCATTACATGGCGTCCCTGGGTGGATATTGATTGATTATTGATTATTGATTAGTAATTAATTTATTATAGGCATAATGTTATTAATTAGTAATTGATTAATTATAGGCATAATATTATTGATTAGTAATTGATTAATTATAGGCATAATATTATTGATTAGTAATTGATTAATTATAGGCATAATATTATTGATTAGTAATAAATTAATTATAGGCATAATTGATTGATTAAATTCGTGTCCACTGCCACATAAAGAATAGCCGAGAGACCCTTGGAGTATAGTTATTTACTACAGAAGTAAAGGATAGTTAATATTATCAAGGCTTAAGTGTTTTTTATTCACAAAACTCCCCAGAGCGTCGGAGATTTTGAACATAGTGAAGTGAAGGTCGGTGTGTACAGCCGACGGCCAGTTCGGTAAAAACATCTCCATCAGGAACTAGATAAAATAGCAGTTGAGAACATCTAATAATATTTTAACGACTTTGCGACCAACCTAAGTTATATGGGCGTGGACTCGCCAATCCCACCGCCGCAAATAACTACCTCAATAACTACCTCTTAGATAATGCTACCTCAGGGAGCGGTCGGCAGGGCGAGCCCACATTGGCTCAGCTTAGGTTGGAGAACTCGGTAATAGTAGGATATTGACCAAGTTCGCAAGACCAGGTGAGCACTGAGAAATGGCCGAAGCTTCGGGTTGTAAACCCCTAGTTAGGAATGGAGAGGTTGCGCCAGGCATGGGGCAGGTAACTGTTGGTTATCGTAAGGAGATGCCCTTTGCCTTGGAGTGTGCCAGACATGAAGTGTTGATCTGTGTAGCGCCAGGACGGTCCCCGCCACCTGGGGACAGTGGAGTTGGAAAGAGTGCCAGCGCCGGTTAGGCGTATCCGATGGTGTGGTGAAGTTGGCCAGGGAAGGCTTCACGCAAGCCTCTCCTTCGCCCTGGTGGCGAGGCCTTTACCTTTGGGCCCAAGGAGGGGCCCAGGGAATGTCGAGCATTGGTTTGCCCGGGGTGCTACGTCCTGTATGGACTGTGCATCGTCCTGGCAGCCTATCCTGTTATGACCGCTGAAGCTGTGGTCAGATGTTCTTGCTCATGGTTGGGCATTGCCCTGGCCGAATGCAAATGACAGAGGGGGTGTTAGGGGTCCTGCCTGTGACCCCAAGAATATGGCCCCCTGTCCTTTGAAACCATATGCACTATATGTACTGCATAGAAGGAGAAACACGACCAGATCATTCGCCGGTGGGACATGGAAGATGACGTCCTCTTCGGTACGGACCCTGTGGAGCCTGGCTTGCTCACTGAGGACCCGCCGGAGGAGAACCGGAGTGGCTCTGTCACTCTGGCACCTATGGATGAGCCTGTTGAGCTTCCTGGACCCTCTGATGGGGTCTGGGAGTGCAATCATGCCTGCATTAGAGTCTCTGTCTGACGATGAGGACTCTAATATGCCAAGACTGCAGTTTTATGGCACCAATGGCCATAAACTCAGAGATGATGATCTTAAGTTCCCCCAGAATTGGGAGGAGATCGTGGGTATCCGGAGAGGACACCTGCCCCGGAGGGAGCCGTTCATGATGCCCCCCTGGGATGACTACTGGGTGATGAAAGCCGCTTCCATCAAGAGATCTGTGATCCTCACACGCCTGGTCGGAGACAACTGGCGCTCCATCAACCCCGCCTGTGTGTCCATCTTTAAAGTCACGGAGGAACAGGTGCGTTCCCAGCACGGCATGGTGTGGGCTACCGTCGAGACACAGGCGGCTGGCCAGAACCGTTTCGGCTGTCTGGGGGCTGTCTTAGGACCCCGGATGATCTGAGGGAAGTTGGAGGAGCCCCAACTTGGGATTCGGAAGATCGCCCAAGACACTTCAATCTACCCACCTGACTCCGTGGTGGCTGCGGATGAGAGGATCCAGGGTGCCAGAGGGGGTGTTAGGGGTCCCGCCTGTGACCCCAGGTGTATGGCACCCTGTCTTTTGGAACCCTGTGCATTGTGTCTGCTGAGTGGAGAGAGAGAGGCATCCAGCTCCAAGATGGCCTTGGACTGGAGATGACTCATCAAATGCAGCTGGCCACGCTAACGAGCTGTTATCTTCTCTCTGTCTGGGAAACCAACCTTGGACTGATCGTGAGTGAGACAGGTGCCCGTCCCTCCCTAACGTTCGGGCCGTGCTGTTATCTCTTATCACGTCAACATGAGATATGACATCCTGGGAGAGAGGTGTTTCCCAGAAGCTTCTGATGTGAGAACGGACGACTCCCCAACCTGGCATGGATGGGGGAGTCTAGCCTGACCTTCACCGTCTCGATTATGAAAGGATGTGCGTGTTAGTGCATGCAGAAGTGCGTGAGAGCGTGCAAACGTGTGTGTGCTAAAATATGTTCTGTGTGTAAATCACGTCACTGTGACTGCAACGGACTACTGTATAAAGGAGACTGCTTCGTGTCTCCTGTTTAGTCTGTCTTGTTTCTAGTCTGAGTTGTTCAGTTGTTTTTTAGTTGAGTTGTTGCAGCTATCCCCGGCCCGTTAGGGGTCGGGGATGGACCTGTTTGTACTTAGTGCAATTTCTGCACCACTTGTTCCTGTACTTAGAGAGACTTTGACTCTGTTAGATTCTCTGTTTTTAGTCAAGTACTTATATCGTACTTCTTCATTATTTCATTGCCAATTACTGTATTGGTGGTTTTATATTTTGTAACTGTTTTTATTCCACTAAAGCTTTTTTATTCACTTTTATCTGGTGTCTGTCTGAAGTCATTTTTCAAGAGTTAACTTTTTAAAGGTTTGACTTTCTCTCCTTCCCTACGGGGAAGGCTGCACTCATGGGAGGAAGGTTTTGAACACCTTCAGGCACTCGAAACCATCTCCTGGCTGTGGGACTGATTGAGACTTTTGGTAAGATTCAACAAGAGTATTAGGTTAAAAGTCTTTTCACCCTATCAGAAGCCAACTCAGCGCGTGCTGAGCTGGTGGGCGAGCTTGACAGATAAAGCACAAATCTCCAAAACCCCTAACCGGATGAACTGATGTTCACTCTGGACGGTTTGTGCTAATAAGTTGAGCTGCGTCTCTCCCGAGCCCTTGGCGAGAGAAGCTACAAGTTCAGACTCACACTTTACACTGTCTTTGTGGTTTTGCATTCTCCATTCAGACCTAAGGTCTACATTTCTAAAGTAAGGTGCATATCTTGGTCTCTAAAATAAATAGTCGCTGTAGAAAGTAATAATATTCACCAGTTAAAGAGGGTCTCATTGATAGCTCAGCTTTCATTCAGAGAAGTGTATTTATGTTAGTGTTAAATAAGTATATGTAATGTAAATATGTAAATGTATATGTGTAATAGTAGGTTTACACGAACAAGGAAGGTTATTAAACCTGTTTGTGAACTTACATAGGTTTACACAAATGGGAAACTATTTGTGAACTTAGTACACCTACATAGGTTTACACAAATGGGAAACTGTTTGTGAACTTAATACACTTAATGGGTTTACACAAATGAGAAATTGTTTGTGAACTTAAAGGTGTAGTGACAGTGTTTCATTTTAAAAAGATCCGGTAACTTCTTGGGCTTAGGACCTGGGAAGGGTTCCGGGCGGCGTGAGGAGTACTTTAAAAGGTGGAAGAGTACTCAGTAACTCAAGCTCATTACAATCTGTTAAGAGGTTTTGGGGAGAGGACCCCCAGACCCCGGTAGGGGAGTTCCGCGCACCCCCCAAAAAATTAATCTCCTGGATTCTGACGGTCCAATGTTGACAACCCTGGAGGGAGGGGTTGTGCAGAGTTATGTGTTCCTGTCTGGAGAGGATGTCATTACTAGTATTAGTGAGTTGGCAGCAAACGCTGCAGCTAAAAGGCACTGGGCATCACTCACACTGATGGAGGCCTGCCCACACCACACCACACCACCCCACCCCACACCACACCACACCACACCACACTACACCATGCACACATGCACACACTCAGCTCAGAGACAAGGCAGACACATACACACACACACACACACACACACACACACACACACACACACACACACACACACACAGACAGGCCTGTGTCTTTGTAACAAGTTTTCCTCTCAGAAACTTACACTAATGGCCCTTATCCATTTACTATGGGGTACTTTTATTTTCTGTGCACGCATGCACGCACACACGGACGCACGCATGCACGCACGCACGCACACACACACACACACACACACACACACACACACACATATATATATTTCATATACACACACACACACACACACACACACACACACACATAAATAATATTTAATATTTGTCCCTAGTCTCCATCTCTTCCCTCCTCACAAACAACAGGCCTATATTTGTTTCTCATAAAGTTGTCAAACTCTCCTCCTGTGCTGTGTTCTCAATGTCTGGTACGGGTGGTACAAATGGGCCCATTTGGAACCCCGGTGGTCCTGCCAGTGGTGTGAACCAAGCGCTGAATCCAGCAGTTGTCTGTTTCCATGGCTTCCATTCTGTCCTCTTTAAACAGGACTGTTTGGATGATGTGCGTGTGTCATCCAAGCGGACGGAGGGAGGGAGGCCAGCCCTCATCAGAAGAGGTCACACATCAAAGCAGGGAAGCGGGACAACAGAGGACGAATGGAAAATAGACAGGGCAAAGCAAACCCCCAAACTGACATGTTTGGCTGCACAGACCCCCCCATGTGAAAATATTTTGTGCCAGGTTCCCCAATACAAGATTTATGTTCTTAAAATGCTTCACAAATATTGAAGCAAATATTGAACGATCTTTTGAAGATATAGCAGATCTACACGCTCAGAACTAGGGGTGTAACGATACATTTTAACAACGATACGATACGCATTACGATACATGGTTGACGATATGATACATGGACGATATTGGTTCATTCATGGCGATACGATTCGATTCGATGATTTAAAATCGATATAGTAACTATTTAGCAAAGAAATAAAATCTGTGTGAAACGTGTCAATAGTGCATGTTTTTTTAAGGGAAAATATATTATTATGGATATAAATAAGTAAACACTTTGATTCTCTGGCTGGACATTATATTTCAACACATATGGACAAACCCGCACCTTGACATGAACACAGAGATTATTGATAGACCAAGAGTAGCTATATGGAATGGAAAAGTAATTAGACCCCTCTTTTTCATTTTCCTTAAAATTGCTAAATATAAGGCACAAATACTTAGTTTCCATACAATCAATTATTTGCACTGCAAAACGATTCGATACAGAGTATCTGCATTGTTAAACGATACCGATACAATACAAAGCCAAAACGGTACGATACATGCTTTTGAATATCGATATAGTAGATCATTGCAAATTAAAATCAATTTTTCGATTCAGTTACTATATCGTTACACCCCTACTCAGAATGTAACTGAGCTCGTAGATGGGCTATTTTCAAACAGTGAAAGTGCTTAATCTTATTTTGATGCCATTTTTATCAATTTAGGGTCCCCCCCAAGGAACACTGAGGTTCCCTACTTTGTAGAACCCTTGGAGAAAACACATGCTAGGGCACTGGTATTTTTCATTTTCATATCAAGGACTCTCCAGAAATAATATGTAATGTAGCCTACTAGAGTTCTCTTTGCATTGTGGGGATGCTGGTGGTATTCATTTTAAAGGCCAGGTGAAATAGGCTCTTCACCTCCATGATCGTGATGCATTTCCCTGTCTGGAAACGCACGCACGCACGCACGCACGCACACACACACACACACACAAATAAGCATCAAAATCAGTTTAACCACTTAAAGTAGCCCAATAACCTTACCCTCATGCTATATTTTAACTCATTTTGCTGGGGTACCCTGGAACCCCCTGGGAGCCACTGCAGAAATTGTGTGTGTGTGCGTGCGTGTATGTGTGTGTGTGTGTACTGTGTGTGTGTGTGTGTACTGTGGAGGAAGGAAAAAAAGAATGAAAGAGTGGAAGAAGAGAGGATTCTCTCTCTTGGTCCCTCTGCACTTGTGCCAGGGAAGCGGCGAGGGGGCTGGTTGTCATGACAGCTGTCGTCATGGAAGCTGGGCTGGGTAATAAACAGGAGCGGAGAGACATCCGTCCAACTGCAGAGATCCAACGCAGAACCACCTGCCTGCTGGAATAACTGTGTATAGTATACGTACAGTATGTTATGCACAGTACAATCCTGAGGATTCCTTTAACCACTTGAACCCTATAGCATCCTTATTGTGGGGAAGACTTCAGCAGAAAATAGCATTGTGAGCTTGATGATCGGCTATTTTCAGCGATGAAAGATATTTAATGAAGACAGACAAGACAGTAGTCTAGAGCCCTGAGGGACTCTAAAAACCATAATGGGGATTAAGTGTTTAACCACTTGAACCCATAGTCTCCCTATTCTGGGATGAACATTCAGGGAAAAACACAGCTGATCTACAAGCTTGTGAGCTTGTAGATCAGAGCTATAAGCTATTTCTGTTAAAGATATTGTGTGTAAAGCGAAAACAGAAGGGTAGAGCCCTGAACACTCAGCTAAGAAAGACAGCGATTCATATTAGCCTTTTAAAGGAGTAGTTCACCCCCAAAATGACCTTTTTTCTATTGATTACTCACGCCACAGAGACTTGAGTTCAATAATATTTTTTGTTTTTTGTTGCATAAGCATTCCTAAGACAATAATTTGATTACAAATGTATGCACACTGATTCCGGATGGTCTGTAATAAATGGCGGTACGTTTACTATAATAACATTTGCGACAAATACAAAAACATTTTTATTGAACTTAAGTCTCCATGGCGTGAGTAATCAATAGAAAAAAGGTCATTTTGGGGGTGTACTACTCCTTTAAGTGGTTAATTATGTCAAGGCTGTCCCAGCCTTGAATATTTTCACTTTCTCAAGTGAAAATATTTTAGATTTCGCTCAGTAGGAACATTGGGCAATAAACTAAGATATAGTCTAACCTTTTGAAAAGAGAAATGTAATTTACACCAGAAAGCACCAGCAATTCGTAATGATCCCATTACATTTGCTCAAATAGTTTAGTTAATTTTCACAAAGAAACTCATAGACTATTTTTTGTCAAACTGGGGGCATTACCTTTCTGGACATGAAAAAAGGGAGGCATAAAATAAAATAAAATCTGTTCATTAGGGGGGGGGATCCAGTTTTTTGGCACGAGAAACACGGTCTTCTGTATCCCAGCATGTAGCCTCCACATCCTTATCCTGGACCCCAGATAAGAGCGCTACAGTACGGACGGCACAGTGGAAAGAGGCGAGCTTCCCTCCCTCCAGGACATATAACCCAAACACATGGCCAAGGCTAAGCGGACCATCAAAGACACTCACCACCCCAGCCACAATCTGCTCATGTTGCCTGTCAGGCAGGTGATATCACAACATCAAATGCTGAACTAACATACTGGGTTTCCACAGCCAGGCCATCAGGCTGCTGCTGCATGTCTGTACATTTTCAGCCACATACCTACTTTATGTATCACACCTACCGGCTGCATGTTTTAATGTAACCCGTTCTCTTATACGGCCACTAGATGGCCATGTCAGTCTCTACATTTTAGTACTCTCATTGGTCCACTGGCCTGTCACTCTGACTAATAAGAGTATTTGTGGTTCCCAAACAGTGGGTCGGGACCCATTTGTGGGTCAAGTACCAATTTTTATGGGTCACGACTCGAGTAAAAATTCAATATTCATACATTTAAAAAGATTTCTAATGATTCTTTTAATATATAATTGTATACATTTTAAAACAAACACATCTAAGAAACTCCATAAATAAAAATGTATGATAATTAAGGAATAGTGGAAATAGCCGATCTACAAGCTCTTTGAGCGCTTGTAGATCTGCTGTTTTCATTGGTTTGGATCCCGGGCAAACCTCTAATCTCTTTTGGGTCTCGACCTGAAAGGTTTGGGAACCACTGGTGTATGGAACTGTAGTTACATACTCTGGTATTCCTTTTATGTAGATTTTATATCTGGTGTTATTTGACATGTGGCAAAGACTGCAGAACACTGTCACAATAACTCACTTGAGAACAATTAGCTAAGCAAAAAAAAAAAGGCAGCACACTGTATATCTAGCCATCTATCCATCTTCAACCGCTTATGCCAAGTTGGGTCATGGAGGTAGTTTCAGAAGGAAACCCTAGACTTCCCTTTCCCAGGTCACATTAGCCAGCTGACTGGGGGATCCAGAGGCATTCCCTGGCCAGCGTGGCAATATAATCCTCCACCTGGCCCTCAGTCTGCCCCGTACAGGGTTCCCACACATCTTTACCAATTCATTTCCAAAACTTTTCCAGAATATTTAACACGATTTCCAGGACTATATAACAATAATTCAGCTCAATAACAAGTCGCTTACTCCTATGCGCAATGCCCAAAGACAGGTAGTGTTATGGCAGTGGTTCTCAACCTTTTCAGGCTGTGACCCCCAAAATAATCATAGCCGTAGTCTATTTGAACTGGGGACCCCGGCACCCTGCGGAGCACTAAGAGTTGAGGAATTTTGTATAACATGGTTTTATTGTGAAAATAGCGGAATCTACATGCTCACAATGCCTCGCAACGCTATTTTCACAATTTCTGCCTCTAATATTTGACAATTTGGCCAATGTTTAATTTGCCATTTCAGAGGTATTAACAAAATCAATAACCAAAGACAATGCATAGCCATTTTTTTCTTTACCTTCCAGGACCCTTGATCAATTCCAAAACTTTTCCAGTACTGTAAAATATTTTTCTAATTTCAAAATATTTCCAGGAATTTCATGACCGTGGGAACCCTGCCCGTAGCCTCTCTGGAACCCTCCCTGGGGAGGCGTCCAGGCCAGGAGGCATCCTTACAGTTACCCAAACCACCTCAAATGGCTCATTTCTGCTCAAAGGAGCAGCAGCTCTACTCAAGTCTCATGGACGGTGGAAAACATTCAGTATTATTGTACACCTTGTTTACGTTTGACTCTCATTTTTATTTAGGAGGGAGTCGTTCACCCCAAAAATGACTAATTTTCTATCAATTACTATCTATCAAATTAATAATTTGATGACCGGGTCATCGGTCAATAGACTCGGTAGGAGTCTCTTTGAGTAGGAGTCTCAGACTCCGCCGGTTATCAAATTATTGGAAAGTGGGAAAAAATAAATATGTTTTCTTTTGGGTGAACTACTCCTTTAATGTACAGTAGCATAACTGTAATTCATATGAAACGTTATACCTGATATAAATGTTGTTTTCACAATAACACTGATCTACAGAGTATGGGTTTGTTTACATACTTCTTGTCATAGGCTACTGATAGTTTACGATAATAACCTACCATAGTTACAGTATCTTGTCATCTTCCTACTGAAATGCCTCTTTCAATTGGAAGAGTTAAATGACCCGACAAGTGAAACCGTTAAAAGAATGCAACACTTTTTAATCAAGCTTCCGTACTGGATTACAGGTATAGAAAATGAGATGGCAGCTAATAGAAACCTCTTCAACCGTGAATGAAACAAACAGAACATTGTATGGCGATTTTGACAGCTTAATAATCCGGTTTAAATTAAAAACAAAAAAATAAAAGACCATCAGTAGAAAATAAAACAAGCCACTTAACTATAATATCGCCTCCTGGGGTCAAACCAAAACCAAACCAGCATGGAAGAATCCATGTGCTCATTTTAGGAGGGTGTTCTGTCTGTTTGACGGCAGTGGAAAAGCACAGACTCACTTGGTGAACAGCCCTCACTTCTCTCGCTCTCTTGCTCTCTTAATGGTTTGGCGTTGCCCAAGCCTGGTAAACACAGCTCCAGCATTTACAGCCGTCTTGTGCGGTTCCTTTGAAAGCCTCTCAACACTAACTAGCATCTGGGTTCCCTCCATTGGCCTTTGGTTCTGCGGAAGCCACGTCTTGATTGTCGATCTCTGCGTCCGACTCGGCCCGCTGTTCCAGCTCCTCTTGATCCATAGTCTCTACTCCTTCCTTCTGCTCATCCTTCTGCTCCTCCCCTCCATCCCTCCGGCCCTGGCCCTGTCCCTGCTTGTCTCTGAAGACCTCCACGCCCAGCATGCGGAGGTAGTGGAACCTCTCGTTGCGAGGGACGAAGGCACGGATGGACGTCTTGCCCCTCCAGCCGCACAGCTCTATGGGGCACCGGGGCTCTGAGGGGTTACTGAGAGACATACAAAGAGATGAGGTCATGGGACAGAGGATTAACACCGAGTGTTGGTGCAGAACATAGACTGTAAAGAAATATGGACAGTGGAAAGCCATTGGTTTCTATGGTGCGCAAATGAGGCTTTTTTTGGCCGTTGTATGGGTGCCGCCATCATTGTTTTAATGGCACCAAAGGAATGCTATTGGCTGCCAACGGTCACGTGCAACCGCAGGGATACACGGTCTTGAGCTTGCCGAAAATAAAGCACATCATCACAAGCCTATGATCACAAGCCCCTAAATTGGACCATATTTTAACAATACGCAAATCATGGTGATTGAAACGAGGCTTTAAACTAGCGACAGGAACCATAAAGTGACAATGTTTATTAAGGAAATAAAATCAAATGTAAAAGTTTGGGGGAAATGAATGGAATCCTGTGGAGAACATGTTGCTTCTGGTGCCAGAACAGCGCAACTAGCGGCCAATCACAGGAACAACTTTCAGTTCCGTGTTTGCTTCATTTTAAATCGGGACAACTACACCCCTGGTGCAGAATCAGATATTAATATAATAATATAATATCAATATAATAATTACAATACTTACTCTGGGTTTGGCTGGTACTTCAACACGATGCTGCCCATACCTGTGGAAACAGAACTGGTGAATACTAGACAAACCAATGACTAGTCCACGCTTCGGGGTGAAATTATATTTCCTGAGATGGATTGTTGGCGGGGATCTCTGATTGTCTGGCTGGCTAGGTCTTACAGCTCATTGCTCAATAATAATGTAAAAAAAAAACATTAAGAAATTAAAGAGATTAAGATGACTAATGATTCTTACTTTCATGTTTGCAACGATTTAAGATATGGTTTTGTATTTTCAAGAATAAGACAAATTCAATCCATGTGTCATTGGAATTCTGATTTGGTCAAAATAGGCGTGGCATTTTGTCTGAGAAGTCTCATGCATTACAAATGTATCTGTTGTACAAAGCTGTTGCTGTTACAGTTATATAAAGCTAGTGTATTTTTGGCAAGTCACACCGCAATACAATGAAGTATAATTCAGACTTCATAGACTTCATAATGATGGTGGCGTACCGATTTTCTTGGCCTGAGCATGAGAGTCATCCTGCAGTTTGCTGAGGAAGGGGTTCTCCTGGGTCAGCAGAACTTTGATGTCCTCCACTGACACCGTGATCAGCCTGGAGCGGATGTATGGGTACAGCGTGTAGATGCCCTGCAGGGACACAGAGGACAGGGTGAATGTACAGGGACACAGTGTAGAGTCCCTGGAGAGAGACAAAGGACAGGATGACAACAGTGACAAGTGTCTAAGTGAGTATAGTACATCAGGGTTCAAGGTGTTTATGGTCACATACGTTAGAACAGCGGTTCTCAAACCATGGGTCCCGACCCAAAGTGGGGTCACGGGGAGGTGCCTTTGAGGTCGCACATTGGAGACCAAATAAATTATGAATATATAATCAAGAAACGCTAAAAATAAAGTGAGGTTGTTGCGACCAGCGCAAAGCGAAGGGAGTGACGCTCCTCTCCGTCGAACACACGCGCACGCACATACACACACACAGCTCCGCCCCCAACAAGTAGCAAAGCAGAACAGTTTTCCTCCTCTGAGGAAAGACTTCATGGTGACGCGAGGAACATTCACAGCAGAGGCTTAGACACAAACTGATTTTAACTGTTCATAAACGATTTCCTAGGATTATGCTTAATATCAGCGGGTGGTACGAATTCATGGACCGCAAGGGTACAGATGGAACTAGTCCATCTGTACCCTTGCGGTGTTAAATTTCGATCGCGACGCGCTTTAACGTTACCGACCGGCTTTGATGGGATCGCCAGAAAAGGTCGTGCTAGAAAGAAGTTTGAGAACCCCTGCATTAGAACAATACAGTCAGTTGCCGCATCATCATAGACAGTGTTATGAGTTCTCGTACTAAGCTTAGCTAACAGTGTGGATAACAATCAAATAGAAAGGTCAAATAGGGACTGTCCTAAATGTGTGTGTGTGTGTGTGTGTGTGTGTGTGTGCGCAAGTGTGTGCGTTTACCTCCTGAGCCAATCTGAAGGCACAGCCAAACTCCTCTCCATCACTATTACGAGACAACACCTTCACTCCTGTATTGATCACCTTAGAAACACACAAAACATTTTCAATTAACATTTTCAAGATTAGATTTTTTTTTCAAAGAACTGTGTCTTGTGGCTTAGCCAGCAGCATACACTAATCGAACAAGAAGTTTTTTTTGCCTCAGTAGGTCAATAAAATGTTGATAAGAACTTTGGCGGTGCCTTGCCAACATTCGGTTCAGCAGTTCGTGCTCCTCCAAGAGTTCCTACCAGCGCTCGTTATTTATATGGTTTAATTTCCAAAACCTGTCAGCAACGTACCGTGGACAGTTCTGAAGAATGGTTGGCAGAGGACTATCCCTTTCTGAGTGACTACAAACACAACCAGATGGCAATTAATGGAGAGAGAGAGATAGCAGACACTTTGTCTACGCCGTCTGTCGCCAGAAACTCAGAAGAATTATGTCAAAGCACATCGGAGGTTGACGGAAATGAACAAGGGAGGTCCAGGTGGTAAAACCACCATCCTCACTGCACTGTACACAATGTGTTCAGTGGCTCGAGCACTAGGCAGACTACAGGGTGGGCAGGGTCTAAGGCAGAGCTGAGCCGTAGCGAGTATAAAATAGTTTTGTCCTCCAATAACCTCGTTTGGTTCAGCCAAAGCCAAAAAAGTATGCTGCAGCCTTTAAACACAGTGAACAGAATGTTCACTGCATGTTTTACTATTATGACATGCCCAGTTAGGGTTCATGTGGCAATAGGGGAGAGGCCATGTGGTGACAAATCACAAATATCAGTATGGTTTATCCTGTGTGGAGCTAGCCTAGCACAGCTAAACAATCCACCCATGTTAAAACAAGGTGGGGATGCTATACTGCAGTTAGTTAGCTGCATTAGTATATAGTCTGGCCAAGCCAGGCTAGTGCGGAGCATGAATGCCCTCCGCACAGTTTATGGCAGGCATTAAACCCATTTGAATTTGAGAGATTGTGTGTGCAAGTAAAAATGTGTGACCGAATGTTGGCAATAGGATAAACTGGACTAGGGTCAACATGAAGCATGAAGGGTGGGAAGCACTGTTGTATGCTATAGATATAAAATGGTCACATTCAAATATTACATTTGTGGTACTAATAATATAATTTCAGCTCAGCTATGATGCTTGCGGCTTTTTCCCCCAAACTGTATTAATATTTTTTTTGTATTGTAACACCTAATCTAGCATCAAGCTGTGTTTGAAATACCATATCCAGTGTGTAATTATGTGTTAAGTAGCTACAGTATGCACATAAAGACAATCAAAACATTAGAGAGTAGACTGTGCGGTGCTCAAAAAGACAGGATACATTAAACATTCACACCTGCGCAGGTGCTGTGGGGGTCGACCGGTGGGATTTGTGATGCAAGGCAGTCCCATCTGTTTCTCCTTAATGACGCAAAGCACCCTTAAGAATGCACGCACGCACACACACACCTCACCAGCCGCAGACAAATACTTACCTTCATGCGTTCGCTGTTGTTGAGCAAGACGTTGCGGAGCTCCTTTGAGACCATGTACAGGTTTCTCTTTTTGCCCTCGTGGGTTCTGGTCAGAACGCATTGTTTGGGGAAGTCTGGAGAGAGGTCATAGAATGACCTAGCAAAGACAAACACACACACAAACAACGATTAACCACGGCCTCAATGCTGCCTAAAAACTAAAAGTTTTTTTTCCTCTTTCTAAAACACTTACTGAATCGTTGTAAAGACCGGATCTTCTTCAGTCAGAAACACAAAGGGGTCTTCTTTGAAACCAAAGATCTTCATCTTCTTTTGTGGAGGAGGCCTGGAACACAAAGAATGCAGAGGTAAGACGCGCGCACGCGCACACGCACACGCACACACACTTTTAACTCCATTTAGCCTGACGTCCAACTCGACTCACCCACACGCTCCATCTCTCTTAGTCTCCTGGGCCTGATCTCCTTTGAGGGTGGCCTCCTCCTCTCCTCCTTTCTCCTCCGCCTCCTCCTCCACCCCACCTTCCACCTCCTCGGGAGGAGCCTCAGAGGGGGAGGCATCTGTGGGAGTGCTGCCCGCAGGGGAGTCCCCCGTCTGGGCCGCTGAGGGGGGCTGCTTCCTCAGCTGGAGACGGGAGAGAGAGAGAGGGAGAGAGAAAGTAATGGACAGAGAGAGAGAGCAGAGGTGAGAAAGAGAGATGAACGAAACAAGGGGGGGGGGGGGAAGAGAGATGAGATCAGTGGTCCCAGCTGTGGTTACTAAATCTGAACAGGTGAGCGATACTTGGTGCTGTTGGATCAATAGTCATGTTCCCACGAGGGAGTTGTGCTCCATTTCTCTCTCCAGACAGGCTGAGACAGGAGGCGCCTAGGGGCTCATCAACAGCAATATTCCACAGGTGTGTACTGTAGGAGGTGTGTGTATGTGCGTTACCTTAGGAAATCTTTTGTTCCAAGGCATGGGGGCCTTCTTCACCAGCACGGCTACGAAGAAGCCTCCAGTGTTCTGGTGATGAGGCAGAATCCTCATACTAATGGAATAGAACATATATAATTATACACATGCATGCACACAGACAAGACACACATAAACACACATAAAAAAAACAAACAGACTGGGTTTTATGGTGACCCCTACTGTGTGTGAACATAAACAACAAAATGTGACATTGAAAACCGTGAGGCCACAGCTCCCTCTGCAGGCCAACAATGAACATTGCACCTAGAGCACATCGGTTGGTTACCAACTAAAGCAGAGATTGCAGTGTGAAATGACATCATCCTTCCTTTAAACTAGGCTCATTGTGTCACAGGTGTTTGGATGCCTGTGTCCAGGTCTATTTCTAGCCCTGCAGATAGGGTTTGTGTGCACAGGTGCACCCAGAGTTAAATTAAGACAAAAGGTAACATGCTGTCGGACTGGGCATCGGTCCAAAGCCTGCAGGGTCCAGGGGTGTGTGTGCGTGCGTGCGTGCGTGCTTATGTTAACACACATGTGTATTTTCAGGCGTACCATCTCTCCAGATGCATGCCGGCTAGTTTCTCTGCGTCTTTGGGAGGAAACATGGTTGGACGGATCTGCGTGTGGCGGTGGGTGGGAACCTCGGACCAGTCCGAGTACCACTGGCCCTCCTTGGTCATCAGCTGAGGGTTAGGGATAAAGGATATATAAAATAAATAACTTAACTTAGCAGCTGCAAGGCCTCTGAATGGCAGGTATTCTAAACCAGTGGTTCTCAACCTGTGGGTCCCCAGATGATTAACTTAATGTGCATCACCGTTATCTCACTCAAGACTAAATAAACCAACATAAGGTTTGAGTGTAGAGAGGGTATCTGCACATTTCTAAAGTGACAATTGAAGGACTTTTTAATACCTCTAAAATGACAAATTAGCCGACATTGGCCAAATTAGAGGCTGAAATTGTGAAAATAGGCGTTGTGAGCATGTAGATCGGCTATTTTCACAATAGAACCCTGTTATACAAAATGCAATGCTTCACCTCTTAGTGCTCGTCAGGGTGGGGGTGGGTCCCCAAGACTCCCCATTAAAGTATTATTTTGGGGGTCGCGGCCTGAAAAGGTTGAGAACCACTGTTCTAAACTGCATACACAATGGGACAAGCAGTCTAAGCATACTATTTTAGTGCCGTCTAAACATGCTATTTTAGTGCCAACCTTCCAGGAAGTGACCCCCGGCATCCATTTCAGCCCTGGGAGATCGGCGGAGGCGTCTGCCAGCTCCAGGGTTCCTGGGTGGGGGTACAGAAAATAAAAATAAAAGTGGGTGATTATAGGTGAGACGGTTTTCATTTAACAGATAATGTGTTCTTGGTTTCATGTGGATAGAATGCAGGTATAGCAGTTATGTACGTTACCTTCGCTCTTCTCCAGAAGTGCCGCTATAACGGCCTCGTCCTCGATGGGGTTCAGCGAACAGGTGGAGTAAACCATCCGCCCTCCCACGGCCAGCTGTTCCACGCCGCGCACCGCGATACGCAGCTGCAGCCTGCAGAACGCACACACAAGACACTCGTTAAAAGATGAACGATTTTTAAGTGTACTTTGTGTTGCTGCCAGTTGTTTTTTTAATTGGCACCGCCAGCAAACGGACGATTCCCCCGTTGCTGCGCCAGTTTGGCCGATCACAAACACACATTAAGTAGTAAGATTCTCATGGGTGCACACAAGTATTATAGGAGCTGTCGGGTGGAAACCTGGTAAATCCAACCTGTTACTTTTCAGGAAATTGAAAGACAGAACCTGTAATCCAATGGATCCGATGTTGCTATTATTTAGTCACAAGCTCCTGTTAATACTTTTCATTGGCTAAATATGCTTTCTTCGATCTACATTTGTACTACACTCTTGAACAACATAGGGCATTAATTGACAACAATATACAAGGTTGGTTTACACGGTTTCTTACCAACAACTATATTCATGCATGCACACACACACACACACAGACAGGTGCATGGTCTACCAACCCGTGGAGGTGCAGGCTGTTACTGGTGGTCCACTTCTTCCATACATCAATGTTTTTCCTCATGGTCCCATCTCCACTGTGGGAGCACAGAGCAGACAGCACCAGTCAAGCACAGAACCAGCACTGGCCTGAGTAAGGAAGGCCTCGTCTGTTTTGAGGTAGTCACACATTTTAAATCATGTTGCACAAAAATCACATTTAATTTCCCTGACCATTTTTAACCCACCATTGAGACTTCTGGCCTTTAAATCCTGTCTTTTAATTCCGCTTGAGTTTCTGTGGTCATTGTCTTCCTGTATTTTTTAGTGATGTGTCTACTTTTGTTGTTTATTTTGTTTCTTACTTTACCGGGTATTTAGCTTTTGATTCTTCTGTGCAGCACTTGGTAAACCTTGGTTGTAAATGTGCTAAATAAAGTGGATTGGATTCCATTGTATATGCAGATCTACAAGCTAACGATGTGTTGCATCCTGACATGTGGTGAACTTGTAGATCAGCTATTTCACTTCCAAGTTTATTGGGCTTAAGTTGTTAAACAAGTACGTGTGGGTGCACTGCACACAGGGGATCTCAGCGTTTGTCAGATGTAAGAAAAGAAGGATCCTCCTAGGATAAAAGGATTGGAAGCACTGCACCAAACCACCAGAGGTCCATGGAGGGTGAGAGTGAAAGTACAAGCTGTCTGTCTGAATTTGGGGCTTTTAGTTAACTAACTGATCGTTATCTCTCCTCCCTGACTCTGTCTCACCATTCTCCCTCTCTCCTCCCGTGTTGTCTTTGGCAGGAGCACTGGGCTTTCCATATAGTTTCATCATTTGACAGCACAATCATCAGTGTATTTTGGATTCATGTCAATTTGTGTTTTCAGATATTTAAACACATGAACCGTCAATGAATCGTCGAATATTCGAATATCAAAGTCACTATTCGACATTGTTCACTGAAGTCGAATATTCGGTTATTTAAAAAAAAAATGTCTTCATGGTTTATAAAGCTTGGCTAGATATGAAGTCATAAGAACCCTGACAAGCACTTGGAACTGTAGGTATTACATTTAATGTGACTCGGTTCCGCAGATAAATATTGTGAAAATAGCAGATCTACATGCTCACAAGGCCTCGCAACGCGAGGCGTTGTGAGCATGTACTGTAGATCGGCTATTTTCACAATGTTCACCTCTTGCTTACTTAATATTTGACAGTTTGGCCAGTCCTGTTGAATATTCGACTATTCGAATACTTTGAGGTCGAATAATTCGAATACTAAAAATCACTATTCGTGAATGCCCTAGTTTGTACGTTTATGTATTTAGCTCTTTAGGTGTTTGTCTATGTCCGTAGCAAAAATAGAATTGACGAAAATGTCCACCATGAGCCAGCATGATGAACAAGACGGTTACGAAGCCTCTGCTGACCTGCAGGGCACGTCGCACAGGATGCGGTCGTAGAAGAGCACGTCCTTCTCGCCGTTGGCGTCTGTGACCTGCAGTGTGGGGATGCAGGACGCGTCGTGGTTGATCACCATGATGCACGGGCTGTTTAGACGCTTGGCCTGGTGCACCAGCAGGTAGCAGCGCTTGTTGTCCACGTCGTTGGCGATCACAAAGCCCTCTGGAGCAGGGGGGGGAGAAGAGTAAACAAACAAAACCATAAACAGATGGGTCGTCTGTCTATGAGAGGAAGCGGGTACAGAGTAGGGATGGGACGATATGAACATTTCATATCACGATTATTGTGACCAAAGAAATCACGATTTACGATATTATCACGACAATCAAAACCCATTATGCTAGGGCGGAACATTTGCCAAAAAATAGCCGATCTACAAGCTCACAGCGCGTCACAACGATCGGCTATTTTTTGGCAAAGACATTTGATGGAGAGTGGAAAAAAAAGACTATCAAGTTTGCATATTATAAGTGCCTTTTACCATCATAGAGGGTTTAAGTGGTAGCGGATATGCAGCTCAGCAAATAAAAGGTGAATTGATCCCAGTACATGACGGAGGACGATATCACGATATCACTCACGATAAGATTATCGTGACTGTTTTTATCACGATACAGGATAATATCGCTTATCGTGCCATCCCTAAAGAAGAGTCAACAAACAAAACCATAAACAGATGGGCGTCTGTCCATGAGAGGATTGAGGGTACAGAGATGATTGTTAAGTGGATGCAACATCAGCTACATAACCAGCTTGTTGTTTTATCCTAGTCCTCTGTGTTGTGCCTATGGTTTTGTTTTATTAACACATTTTATACGTTTGATATCTGCTGCTACTGTATGTGATGTCTTAGGTTCACAAGAGACTGTGATATCCTGCCTCATTTTCATTTGTTTTTTGAGCAAGCACCTTATGTGCATTTGATATTGTGTTCCATTATGACTCCCCCCCCCCCCCCCCTCCCTTAGTTTCACTCAATATTCTATTTTACAAGTGAAAATAGCTGGGAGCTTGAACGGAATAAACCATTGCAACCACTTATTTTATGCCTGTAAACTTGTGTGATGTGATATTAAACTTCAAGTCTCATTTGTTTGCGTTCCTCACCTGGAAACGGCACTTCCATGTCAGAATGCAGCATCTCGATCAGCTGGGCCGTCTTGGAGCCTGGAGCAGCGCACAGGTCCAGAATCTACAGCACAACACACTATTAGTGTCAGTTACAACAGTGGTTCTCAACCTTTTTTGAACTCTGGACTACTAGGATAGGATCTTTCCTCAAGGAATATAGAATATCAGATTGTGTGTTGTTTTGTTATTGACCTTATGGTGAGGCTCGATCTTCAGCAGCAGTGGAGGGATCATGCTGACAGCTTCCTGTCGACTGATGTTACCCTGGAAGGAGGAAGACAGACAAGTAAATTATTTGCTTACTTCAACTCTCACTGGGGCTTCCACCCTTTATGCTTTTTTTTTAGACTCTAGTTATGGAGGAGCGATGTACCAAATTTGGACGCTGATTTGTGTTGGGACTACATTAGGTTATCTTCTAGAAATCCAGACCATCAACATATTCATTTAAATTTTGTACATCAAACCTATTTAACTCCCCGCAGATTATGTGCTATGAGGATCTTGAATAATCCCAACTGCACTTTCTGCACTTCAAATAGTATTGGTACCTTCCTTTATATGGTTTGGGAATGCCCATATGTGTCTTCATTTTGGAATATGGTTGCCTCAAAACTTTTAACAATTATTAGAGTCAATATCACATCTTCTCCTTCTTTATTTTTATTAGATGACGTCTCACAGTTGCATCTAAACAATATACGCAAGCGCATCTTCTTTGCTGGATTAACAGATGGTTGCTACGCGGTGGAACCTCCTCCTACACTAACATTTTTCCAGTGGGCTCTAACCTTTTCAGATATAGTATATTTAGAGCAGTCAACAGCAAGATTACTGCAAACCGAACCGGTTTGCAGTAGAGTGTGCGGCGGCCGGAATGAGGATTAGCATCTCTAAATCTGAGGCCATGGTTCTCAGCAGGAAACCGATTGTGCAGTTCAAGTGGGGAATGAGGCTTTACTCTAGGTGAAGGAGTTTAAGTATCTTGGGGTCTTGTTCACGAATGAGAGAAAGGGGAAGACGGAAAAGGAGATCAGCCGGAGAATCAGAGCAGCAGGAGCGGTTTTGCAGTTGCTAAATTGCACTGTGGTGAAGACAAAAAAAAAAAAAGAGTTGAGCCGGAAGGCAAAGCTCTGTCTACCGAGCAATCTTCGTTCCTACTCTCACCTATGGTCATGAAGTGTGGGTCAAGAGACTCAAGACCGAACGTATAAGGTTGCGGGTGCAAGCGGCCGAAATGCTTCAAATAAAATAAAAAAGTTGATAGTTTAAACTCACTGGGGCTGCACAATATTACAGCACAAGAAATAAAAGTGCAATCTTGACTGTATTTTTAATAGAAGTAACAATTTACTAGATGGCGTCCTTCAAGTGTTCGAAGGCTGTGCAGAATCTCTAGCCTACAAATCAAGTTGCATGCTCTTTTGTTTGCAGGTATCTTGCGACCCGAATGGCCCTCCTAAAAGCCTCACCGTGGGTTTGTTCACTTTGTTGGGCTTCTTCCTCACAGAAGACACAAATGTTGAGTATCAGCATTCAACTTCCTCAAATGTTTTGAGCATTTTGTTTATGACAGAGTGAATACCCCATATTTGCACTGCAGTTCATTTGACAACAGTAATGTTTAGCCAAAATGTTGCAATATTTCTTCAATATCGTGCAACCCTAACTTCCACTAACATTGCCTATTGACAGTCATTTATACAGGGAGGATTTGCTACATGTGCATTTCCTCTGCAATGTTGTGCTCCACTGTCATTCAATTTTAGACATTTAAACCTGGGTGATACCAACTACTACCAACACCAGTTTCCTACTTTTTCTCCATTCAGCAGTTCTACTGAAGTGGCTGGTGCTGTAACCACATGAACCCTAGTGTAACTATTCTGGGGCAAAATAGCAGATCTACAAGCTCACGTGTCGCATTGTCATGTGTTGTGAGCTTGTAAAGCAGCCATTTTTTGGCGAAGAGATTTGAGGTGGGAGGGGGTGACATATTATAGACCGCTGGGGGACTCCGTTCAACAACGTATAGAGGGTTATGGCTTACTCAAGTGCAACCCACCTATATGAGCGAGGTAGGAGAGAACTACACATTCACCCAAGATCTTTCCCAGCAGGGAATCGAACCAGTGACCCTCCACTTGCCAGGTAAGTACTCTTGTGTTCATCCGAACATAACATGTCTGGTAGTCTCATAAGTCAACCTATCTCCACCACAAACTTCCCCAATACCCAAGAGTTTGTAATTCAACCATTGAATGATAACACAATATTGGCCTGAGGTTTTCCAACAGTTCTTTACGCCAGTGATCCTCAGCCCTTTTCATTTCAAGGACCCCCAGGCCATGAATGAACCCACATTTGACCCCAATCTAACTACATTGTTTTCTGTAGAGACGATTTGGTTCGATAGTGGTCTAGAACTCGACTACGGTTCATGTACTGTAGTTACAGAGCGAACAGTGAAACACAGCTTGTTCTCTAGTTGTATTTTACAGTACAAGACAGGCATGCAAACAGCTAGTAATAATGGTTAGGATTAACCATCGATCATTTAGCTCAGGGCCCACACCTCATCGAGGACCCCTATGTGGGGATCCCTGGAGCCCATGTTAGGAACCACGGCTTTAAGGATTTGGGATATCACCTGACATCTGCTTTATTGACCACTCACTTCCTGTAGGATGAGCTAGAGCAGTGTTTCTCAAATGGGGGTTTGTCACAGAGGTACTACAGGGGGTACTTGAGAAAATGGAAACATTTATTTTAATGTTATGTTTAACAGTAAAATACTGCCAGATGTTATTATTTATTTTTTGGGGCTGGTGCCAGCAAAAAGCAGCTTACCTTTGCGATGTTATAGAAAATTAGCAATTGATATTTTCAAACTAATTATTTTTACAATACAACGCTCATATGTGTACTTTAGCCGAGCTGGCAGCAGAAACGCATTTTCTAGAACAGATCCACAGAAAACAGCCAGGAAGTGATTTGGGACTCCATTATTGCTAACGTGCGGTGGATTTTTGAGAGCAGCCTTACGGGAGATGTTTTTACTGTACACGGCGGCGCGACCCCACATCAGCTTACAGTCATCAGACAAGGTAAAAAGAACGAGCCGTATTGGCAACGTGCTGGGTTGAAAATTGGGGCGAACTGGAACGTCCAAAGCGGTAAAAGAGTTAATGATAAAACATTGACATGTATGTGAATGTGCTGCTCTGAATTAAAAGCTTTAAAATTAAGTACAGATTTGGACAGGCACAACTATTACTGAATAGAAAACAATATGCTACTTTTATTTTCAGCATATTGACATAAAACTGGATTTTTGTAGTCAGTATTTTCTCATCAAAATGTTGTCGTCGACTAAAGTACTTGGATTCAGCAATGAGGAAAAGGGGGTACTGAAGCCCACAAGGTTTGAGAACCACTGAGCTAGAGAGAGCTCCGGAAAACACGTCTCTCTTCAGACACTACATCCCCATTTACACATAGTTGCGTGCCGGTGTCGCACACGGTAAATCACAGATCTACAAGCTCACAATGTGTCACATCGTGCAACACAGGCTTAGCCTCGCAACAGCCAGACTCTCCAAAAGGAGAATCTGGGAGTTCTCCATAGACGATGCATTACGCAATGACGTCATTACTCACTTTGACTGACAGGTCCATTCAGTAGTCATCAGCGCATCAAAACATCGTCGGGAGAACATCAAATAAGTCTTTTCCAGACAGAAATTCCAAAGGTGCAAACTGTTGTTCGTTTTTAAGTTATGAGATGCCTTTGATTTCAGATAAAACTTCGCTTAATGCAGCTTTTATTTGCGATTTGTGAACTCGCATCGGACATGGGGTCCGCCATGTTTGTTTACTAAATGCGAGCGCTGTAGCAGCCGCTCGACCAATCAGGAGCGGTGTGAGGCGGGTTCGCTCGAAATGCAGCCTTTTGATTGGAAATCGAGAACCTAATTCTCATAAAGAGACTCGATGGGAGGAGTACCAGACCAAGAAAGGAAGCACATTGGTGATGACGTAACTCGGAATGGCTTGCGAGGCTAACACAGGCTCACATGTCTGGTGACTCACCGACTCTGTCTCGCTGACCAGGAACTGGTGGAACTTCTCCAGCAGGGGAGACTTCCTGAGGATCTTCCGGCTCATGTTGGTGTGCCAGGCAAGCTCATCTGGATACCTGCACACACACGCACGCACACAGTAATTCTTAATTTTCTGAAAAGCTTTTGATGCCAGAAACTGCCAACCTGGCTTGTAACACTGGATAATGTAATAACTTTTCGTAACACACACACACACACACACACACACACACACACACACACACACACACACACACACACACACACACACACACACACACACACACACACACACACACACACACACACACACACACACACACACACACACACACACACCTTGTACTAGCTATTTCAGTCAGTAAATTCAGTCTGTTACTAATCAGCATATTCAAAAGCTCACAGTGAGCTTGTAGATCTGACATTTCTGCCCAATGTTACCCCCAGCATAGGGATGCTATGGTTCAAGTGGTTAGACATTACCAGCTCAGAGGCTGTGGAGCTTCTATCTTCTGGCCGTCGATCTCAACTTCCTGGATCTCCTTGAAGTATTTCTCCTTCAGAGTGTGGAGGATTTCTTTGGCATGGCTGGAACACAGCAGTAGAGAGTTGATGGTTATAGAAGCATTGCATTCTGGAAAAAACGTATCTGCTCTTACGAAGGGATTTGTCAATTAAATATAATATTTACATTTACCCTGCAGATGGCTAAATATAGGGAACCACTGATTTATTGGTTGATAGCTGCCTTGTTGACTCGCACATGCAAATAAGATTACATTCACCGATGGCAGCATCTGATCTGTTGTTTCATAAATCAATATTGACTGAATTTGTACTTCTGAATTCGGTCTGAAAGGTTTTTCCCCCTCATATCATTTAGAGCAGTGGTTCTCAACCTGTGGTACATGTACCACTTGTGGTACTTGAAACCCCCTCTGGTGGTACGGAGAGGGGTCACCCAAAAATGTATCACATTAGAAATACCATCAGTTGCTTCAGCTGATTAGACACTGACAGAATCTCTCCAGCAGGGCTGTTGCAACTGCAGTAGGCTAAGTGACTAGGCTAGCGCAGTTTGCACAGGAAGTGCTAAAACAAATCTGGCTGATGACCTGGTCATCAAATTATTGGCTTAAGAATAAAAATATATTTAAAAAAAGGAATACATTTGCCTCCTGTGTTAACTGTACATAGCTGAATAGGATCGGGTAGGTCTACACACCTGTATTTTAACTTCATTATCGTTTTTATGGTGGTACTTGGAGAGACATTTTCTGAGGTGGTACTTGGTGTAAAAAGGTTGAGAACCACTGATTTAGAGTATAAAAAAGGTTATTTTCCCAATTAGCCAGTAGCTATGCCCCTCCCCTAAAAGTGTTTGTCCAATGCTAGCTTAGCAACCGGCAGCTTGCCAAGGCTGTTGCCAAGGCAAACAGGAAGTTATTCTAAGCTAGCATTGGACAAAAGCTTTTTGGGAGGGGCATAGCTACTGGCTAATTAAGTCATGATACCAATTATAGCACATTTTTTTGCAATAATTAATATTATCAGAAAAAAAATAATGTTTCACCTTTTAACCAAAGAAAATCTCTGGCTAGTCGTCAAGGCGCAAGCCGGTATAAAAGGACCGAGTCATTTCTAGTTTATTCGTTTCTCTGGCACAAACAAAGTAATGAATAACACCACAAAACACATTAGTATCAGCATCAGCTATAGGCCAAAAAACGTATTTTATCTTCCCAGAACTTCCCCATCAGTGCACTTGTCCCAAAACACGCTTGCCCTCATTTCTTTCCGTTGACCTCACGCCGAGTCACCGACCACTCGGTGGGGAGGTTCTTGTATTCTTGCATTTGTTTTACTGAAGATACTAAGGTTAGAAATAAGTTTAGGTTTAAGGTTAGGTTAAGTTTATTCCACAATCTCCAAATGCTATAGAGAGTCTGGAATTACATCTTCCGAATGCAGAGTAACGGCAGTAGTCACTGCTGCACGGAACTGTAGTCCCATTGGAAATATAATAGAAGCACACTAGCACAGACAGAGTCATTCGAGCGGCATATTCTTGTTATGCGTGTAGTTTAAGAAATTATTTGAAAACATCATGGAAGTAACACCAACAACACCAGAGAAAGACGAAATAACGCCCCAAAATATATTGAAAGACATAACGTTTTCAATAGGACGTGTTATCGCTACTGCACCAAGCTTTATCGCATACTCATGATTAGAACCTCCGTCTCCCAGACTGTATGATGGGAGCATTTACAAATTGTGGGAGTCAACAGTCTGACCACGCAAGACTAAGGAATAGCAGGCAGAGACTGTTCTGCCGGATAGACGCCTGAGGTGCCTGTGTTTTGGGGCGGATGAGCATTCTGGTATTGGGCTTGGCAACCGCCACCTGTAAACAGAAAGACTCAGGCAGCAGGGAGTGGTTATCACCTCTTGTATCCAGTGATGCGGATGGTGGCTGGCAGAGGTTCCCTCATGGCCTCCATGAACTGCTCAAACTCTCCCTCGGGGACCAGACCCAGCTCCTTGTAGTAGCCCTCAAACAGCTTGTTCTCTTTGACGATGTCAGCGTAGCCTGCTCCCCAGCCCTGGATGGAACACACAATAGAGGAGAAGGCCACAAATTATTTAGAAAATAAATAAACGACGACTGATGGTGATAGGGATGATGATCAACTAGCTGTACAGTGTACACAGTAAACTTTGACTTAACTCAAAGACAGTTATAAATAGTGTACAAATGGAGCCAAATGGATCCGTATCTAAGAATGTAATGTGGTTGAGGAAGTGATTGAATAAACTACAACTGTGTAAACGCTGCAAATCGATGGAGATGCAGGATTGTCTTTGATGTGGTGTCAAAATGCACTGTTATCAACTCTGACAGTGCATTTTGTACACTCTCAGAAACCACTGAAGTACTGACGTAACCCACAAAGCTAAGCTATTGTTGTCCTCGACAACAAGACAAGACTGTCATATTAATCAATTATTATCACTGATCAATGATCTTGATCCAAAACTAAGCTTGTTAAGGGGACTGCCCATAGGGTAGGTAGTAGTAGTAGTAGTAGTAGTTGAACTTACAGCGTTGTCTCTGTTGTCTTTGCGACCAGGCTGGTTCTGGTTCTTCTGTCTCTGCCTGCTTCTTTTCCCCATCTTAGTAGTGCAGACCACCGGCGCCCACCGCTGGAATCTAAGCAACGCTTGTCGCACCGTGGCCGCTGATAAAGTTGGTGGAGTGTGTGTGTGTAATGTGTCAGTGTGTGTTATGTCTGAGAGTGTGTGTTTGTGGAGGAAGACTGGAAGAGCGTCTTCTTCAGATGTATATTTTCAATACAACGTGCTACATGTAATGCGCATCCAGTCTGCGCAAGCATGTGAGCCAGGACCCCTTTTTGGCAGCCCGCAAATCTGCCTGAAAAAAAAGATAATAATAATAATAATAAGGGTAATAATAATAAATAAATAAATAATCAGTGGTGTCAAAGTACTCATTACTCAAAATTTTAACGCGTAAATCAAAACACCATCTAACTTCTGCTGACAGCAGAGATGAAAGTTACACACACAACACTCACCAGAGACAATCAGTTTTCTAAATACAGTGGTTCTCAACCTGTGGGTCGGGTCCGGGGTCGGGTCCCCAAATTATTTATGGAGGTCCCCAGAGCCCAGACCCCAGGTGGTTAACCTAAGGGGAGAACCACCCATTTTCATTGAACTATGTCATTAATATACCTTTGAGTTGTTATGTGGAAATAAGAACAAATAAATGTTTGTTTCATTTCTTGTTGTCTAAAAACAATAATTAAAACAATACAGTTAAGGAGAGATTATTTCCCATTTACCTTGTTATCAAGCTAGAAGGAGGCAATATAAAATTAAATGCTTCATAATGCACAAGCTGCAATTCTCGCGATACTGCCGGCTCAAACTATTATTTTGCTCTTTCGGGACGTCAATATGATTATGTCGTTTTCAAATCAGAAAACAAGGCATCCGAAAATAACCAGAGATAGGTCTTCTTTCATTTGTCTGAGCTATTTGACTGTTTTCTTTCTTTCTTTTTTTTTATATTGGTCACAGACTCACACTCACTCACAGTGCTCTGGTTCCAATGAAGGCAACTGCTTTACGACCCCACGGTGTCGCTTTACGATGAAAGCAGCTCAGTTTGTAGATCGGCAAGTTTGTTGGCAAGCGACACGTACGACGGAGAATAAAATTAAGCCTCATATTGAGACTGGTCTAAGGTTGATAGACGAATCGAAGCTGTTGTTTTAATTTAAACGAGAACAGCAGACATATCCACCAGGGGGCAGCAGCGACATGTCATCAACGGTTAGCTTGTTGTTGCTAACATTAGCAACGTCTAGTAAAGTAGCCATTCATAACACTCGTAGAGCACTTATATTTTGTAAACAAATTTGTCTACAACATAAAAGTTCTCTACGAGCGTTAAGTCTAGCATTTATGGTCTTGCAGCATTTTTTAAGAGATGCGCTTGCCGACCGTGCAGCAGATAACGTCCAATCATGAACTGCGCATGCGCGCGTCATGAAATGGAAAGTCGTGCTGTGATTGGCCAATGCCCGTTTTAAACACCCTGAGGAGAAACGGTTCTGCGTCAGATACAACTTTGACTTTGTCCAGGACGGTTGAAAGGGAGAGAGAGAGAGAAAGAAGTCCAGTATCTGACCACACCATCAGCAATTCAACAAAACGCTGAAAGCGACATTCTGTTGTTACAACAACGTTTTTTCCCAGCAAATATTTTCTCTTCTTTTCGATACTCGGTTTCAGCAGCATTTGAAACTCTTTGAAAGCAAAGATGTTCATTGCACCAAGACAACGTCTACTTCTTCCCAAGACTACGATGAAGGCAGAGAAGACAGAGCAACCATACCAGGTACTTGCATCAGGACCATCCATTTTTTCCCAGGTTTACCAGCAGACCAGCACAGAACAACAGTCTGTGCCTGCTTACACCACTCTGGATGCGATGCAGGTGCAGGACTTATTCGCACCCTTGCAGTATGACGTGCAAGCACCCTGGTACACACCGCTGGACGCTGCCTCAGGAGACGGCGAGGAGGACCGGGCAATGTCTGCCTTGTATGAACTTCTTAGCCCCGAGGAGGACCAGGCAATGTCTGCCTTGTATGAACTTCTTAGCCCCGGCTCAACCACCGCCACCACAGCGCACCTGCCTCAGATGACCACCACCATGCACAGCCCGGTTCCACAGATGCCAACCATGGACGGTCCTGTCTCAAATCCTCCTCCACGGGGAACGATGATGGCCATCACCGCGTCCAGCTCAGGCCTTCCTCAGATGGCTACTGTCAACAACCAGCCTACCTCAGGTCTTCCTCAGATGGCTACTGTCAACAACCAGCCTACCTCAGGTCTTCCTCAGATGGCTACTGTCAACAACCAGCCTACATCAGGTGTTCCTCAGGGTACGAAGATGGTCAACGTGTCAAGTGTTCCTCAGAAGGCCAGGAGATGCCAGAAGCCTGTCAAGGATGTCGAGCGCACTAGGCAGCTCCGCCTCGTTAAGAACAAAGAACATGCCAGAATCTCCCGACAGAGGAAAAAGGACTATGTGAAGTCTCTTGAGAGCCGCCTCAACGCGCTGGAGGCAGACAAGAAGCAGCTGGAGGCAGACAAGGTGCAGCTGCAAGCGAGGCTCAAGAGCTGGGAGCTTTTTTTCCATGCACAAGGTATTTCTCTATAATGGTTTTATTGGCTTCTTCAGAGACCACATCTATGTTTCGGGCTATTTTCCCCATCTAATAAATTGCCACATGCTGTCATGATTTAGTGTAAAAAATATATATCTTATATACTGTGTGTATATATATATGCTGTAAATAGTTATAGTACATTTATATTGTGTTTATATTATGTTGTTATATTATGTTTTACATATTAATGTTTTATATTGTGTATGATATTGTTTTGGATCTAATAAAACAACTAAGAACGAAGACAAAATCTGCATTTTGTTCAAGTTAAGTACAACATGGTTTCAAACACAGCATTCAGGGAACCTAATATAGTATATAGGTTTAGGTGGTTATAAAGCCTTATACACACACAGTAAATGGTGAATACATGGTTCAGTTAGAATCACATCACTTATAAGTAAGGTGGGTGAAATTAGTTGTGCAGTTAAAAAGATAACTGCAATGATGGATAAAGAGTTCTCATAGAGAGAGGATAGCATAAAGTGCATGACTAATCTGCATAATACAATAATGTGACTAAGTGCATAATAAATACAAGTCATACATGTGCATGTTTAAACATTTTTCAGTTCAGTTTGTGCAGTGTCAACAGACTAGGCTTAGTTTTTTTTTTTTTTTACCACTTAGTAGTGTTATTGGGCCTTTTACACCAGGGGAAGCGTGGGTGTTGAAAACTACCATCAAAACTGCAATCAAGCTTTGTCAACTATTGGTATCTCCTATGCACGCAGGACATCGGAGCAGGAAAAGGCAAGTACTATGCAGTGAACTACCCTCTGAGGGACGCCATTGATGACGAATCCTACGAGGCCATTTTCAAACCCGTAAGTCTGCTTGAATCACTGCAACTATAAATGCATGTCTTTCTTTTCAAAACAAAAACAAAAGAAAATGTCAGTTTCTCATGAACATTTTTTTTTTTCTTTTTTTTTTAGATCATGGCTAAAGTGATGGAGAACAAACCCAGTGCAGTGGTTCTCCAGTGTGGAGCTGACTCTCTCTCCGGGGACAGATTGTTGCTTCAACCTCACCATTAAGGGTATAGAATAATACACAACTCACCAATGCACCAAGGCTTGTTTGTGAATGAGCTTTTTTTCTCAAATTAACATGCTCATGTGACAACCTGTTCAATGCCCCCTGAGAGTCGCTATTCTGAGGTTAACATTTGGTGAAAATCGCCACCAAATACAAGCTCACCAAACATCACAAGCTTATAGATTGGCTATATTCCCTGTAGAGCAGGGCAACTCAACTTAAGATGGCTCAGGGGCCACTCTGCAAAATACCAAAAGTCCAAGGGTCGCAAGCTAAGACGTTTAGACAATGCTTTTTGTAACACACTACATGAGTAGTCTAAAAATTAAGGAAACACACAGAAAACAGACATATTTCCATCTATAAGGCCAAACCTCATTGAAAAATATTTATTTCTTCTTTAGGAACAAACAAAATAGCATTGACTCAACAGTCATATACCCAATGCCCATGAAAAGCAAGTGTTGAGGTGTTTCAAGTAGAAGGCATCTGAATTGAACAGGACTCGCTGATTCATACTGGAATTTATAACCTAATTTCTCGTTGTCTCCTCCTCTCCTGTGTCCTTGTAACCTCATCTCCTCTCATTGTCCCCTGTCCTCTCATCTTCTCTTCTATCTTCTCTTCTCTCCTGTCCTCAAACAAATGAATAGACATCTACACTATGGAGGTCAGAAGCCTGCCCTTTCAGCCACCCATGTTGAGAGTTTGGAGACCTGGAGGACTTAGCGAGAGACAAGAGAGTCTGGGAGTATTGATTAACACAGTAATACAGTGCACTCGTTCCCCATTATGTCTGTTGATGGGTAAAGGCATTGGTTGCTCCAGTGCAGTCATGGGGAGCCTGTGTACACTGACTGTACTATTTAGACGGATACAACATATGGATGTTTGGGTCTGTGGGACCGTTTCAATGTTTAGAGAATAAATACAGTTTATTACATTTCTGGGTGAGGATCACCAAATTGCAAATCTTTCTGGCTTAAGCCCATGTTTAATGTTATTCCTACATACTTTCCAACTGGTAAAATAATGTTAACAAAGAAATATGAAAAGATGCAACTGAGGAGATGGTCTAACCACAAGCTTCAGACTCAGAGTGAGGGCATATGCAGGAGACATACTAGTTGGAGGGAACTCTGCTATCCTCCTCACTTACAGTATATGACAGACTCTGTTAATAACATTGTGTCATAACTGAATTTTTCCCTTGGGATAATGTAGGTAATTATTATTATTATTTTTATATACTTTAGATTCAAAGAATTATATTTGTCACACTGTCAAGCAGCGAAATGTTGATGGTTCAAATAGAACATTATTCATTCAATTAAGTTGTGGTTGACATTCTTGTCATGCTAGCTGTCTAATAAGAGGACAGTTCGGACATGAAACGGCAGGGATGAGAGCTGCAACGATAGAGCAGAGCATTTCATGGTTTTCCCTTGGTTTGTTTCCCTCCCAGCTGTTTGTCTCAACATGGACCACATCAAAACCTTCAGGACAGAGAGACCTGTCAATTCCGCTGCCATCTCACCCGACATGGACCATGTAAGAACAGTCTTTCACAAAGCCCACAGATTTAACACATTACACGATCACATGTACTCAAGGAGGCGTTCGTTTGGAACCAACTTTTAAGAGTCATCATGACAAATACGATAAAATCTGGAATTTGGTTCTCTGAAGATTTGACTCTCGTCACTGGCCATTGAGACTTGGTGTGTGTGCGTGTCCGTTTCAGGTGGTGATGGGTGGTGGACAAGAGGCCATGGAGGTGACCACTACCTCCACAAGAATCTGAAACTTCGAGGCCAGGTAAGGCCATGCAGTTTTGCCACCCTGGGCCAAACGTGAAGATCATTTCAGGGGTTTCTGCTCTAAACTCAAAATGGGACCCATTGTGTCCATGACTCTGCTGCCAACAGATTCAGCTGTGGAGCTCTGAGTCTGAATATGTCTAGACTGAGAGATTACTATGGCAGTGATATACATGCAGAAGACTTGTGAAACACAAGTACTAATCACTCCCCATATTTATTTATTTTATTTTTATATTCTTTTGAAATGCAAATAGTGATGTTGTATTTGTAGGCTTATCTGCGCTACAAATGACCAGGGTGTGAGACAGTTGCCTGACATTAAACCATTCATTTATTTTCTATCCGTGTTAACAGAATGCAATATCACCTGACCATAAGTCACTGACATTTGCCTAGTGTTGCTGTAGTTATGAGGTACCACTGTTGAACCACATTAACCCTGGGCATGTTTTTATACCATCAGGTTCTTCCATGCAGCCTATGAAGAGGAATTTGGCAGGGTCAAGGGTCATTTCGGCCCCATCAACTGTGTGGCATTCCACCCTGATGGCAAGAGGTATGAAATTAACACAAATTCACAACCCCTGTACAAATAAGAAGTCACAATTCACGGCCACAAGCTCTAGAGTGTGGAGGGATTTTTGCTGGAAGAACGCTATTAGATACTTTATAACTCCAAAGATCAGAAGAAAAGTCGCAGCAGAGAAACAACCATGCTGGAGACTGTGTGGAAACATGGATGCTGACCACGAACAGATATTTTGGAACTGTCCAAAAATTGACAAATACTGGGATGAAGTGTGGTCAGTAATAAAAGAGATATTGAAATATGAAATACCAAAGACAAGTGTGGTATTATATTTAGGAAACTTGACGTCGACGTGCAGCTCAACAAGGCCAAGCAGGCCTTTCTAAGAAGCAGCAGAGGCGTGAGGAGGTGAAGGACACAGAGGCGGCCATGATGACCCAGAATCTGGTCAACAGAGTGCTTGTATCCTGAACAAGAAGTTCCAACAGCTGAGGAAGTGGGTGAGGGAGAACCCCATGCCAAATAACCCATATATGGGTGGATTCTTTCATTAATGCATGGTAGACCACGTTGTCTCCCGTTTACAGTTTAGGCATTTAGCAGACGCTTTTAATCCAAAGCGACTTACAATAAGCAGATAATACATGACAATAATAAACAAGATAACATGTCAGACCATCATCAACAATATACTATAGCAATTGCATATGAATATCTAAAAACAATATAACCAGTAAAGAAAAGGATTCTAAAAAACCTAAAAACAAATGCTTACTAGCTTCATGTATGGTCATTGAGTGTTTCAGTAGTGCTATGGGTTTAGGTGGAGTCTGAAAAGGTGAGTCTTCAGTCCACGGCGAAAGCTAGCGAGTGAGTCCGTTGTTCTAAGTGCGACAGGGAGTTTATTCCACAGCTTGGGGGCCAGGTGGGCAAACTGTCTCAGACCCGTTAACAACAGCTTCTCTGCATCAAGTCTCTTTGCAAAATACCATGGCTCGGCCTCAATACTCTCCACGGGGGCCACATAGTTGGCAGGAATATAATCTTTCTTTGAGGCAGAAACTCTGGTGAGTGCCTTTGCGGAGCAGCAGGTCCCCATTACTTTTGTCCAATGCTTCCAGTTTATCCCCAGCATTGAAGCTCAGGTCCTCCTCGGTTCAGGTGGTGTAGTTGTACAGAGCGATGCCGGGTGCTACCTCTGTGTCACATTAGTATTAGCTATAGCCTACATATAGCAACATTTATTTTACATTTTTTGAATAAGACATTTGGCGAGGGAGGTATCCCCATGGTGGACAGCTCTTCAAGGAGATCTCCAAGACTCTAGTTTAGTTTAGTTTAGTTTATTTGATCACTCACATTTTTACAAGTCCACTTAGTCATTGTTACATGTGATCAAAAGGAAAAGGCTGAAGCTGAAAGCTTGTAGAAGCCTATCCTACTTATTCAAGGAGTAAAATACAGTGATTAGTTATAGGAATGTTTGAAATTCAAGGATACATCGGCCTCATAGCAGATATGAGAGAATGGGTTCTCTCATTCCTCTGCGTATGACTGGAAACCTGTTGAGAGACCTTTCTGCCCGAGGACAAAAACATTGACACTTTGATCTTGTAAATGTGATGCCCACTAAGTGTGATCACAATTAGTGTGATTATTTCTGATGCAAAGTGTTTTGAGACTGATTGTACACACACCCGAAGTGAATTTGAAAACTCGACCAATGATGAAAAACTCCCATAAGTACTGGGAGAAATACAACAATGCGCGAACACAGCAGCAAGATTTGTGAACTGTTGCGACAAAAGAAGCCTAGAAACACAACCACCCTAAGGACTACAAACATTGATTGACATCTAGACCTACTGCACATACATACAGTATGAAACAGAGCTGATACCGTTAAATGCATTTTGAGGGAAATAATGCTGCTATTTGTACCCTGTATATATATATATATATAAAATGTCACAAATGCGACATAGCTCTGTTTACACAATGCTGTACCCCCTCCAACTGTATATATGTTCCCCATTTTCAACTGTTTTTATTGTATTTGTGATACTTGCTTTGGCAATGTAAACGTATGTTTTCTCATGCCAATAAAGCTCCTTTGAATTGAATTGTATTTTATTTGTCCTTTTAATAACCCAATTTGTGTGTTATATTCCATCCATCAACCCAAAACAATAATACCTTTAGTCAATAGGTGGCAGCGTTGGCCCAAGTTTGAGAACTGGTTCACCTGAGTGTAGTGACTAGACTAGACTCTAGTCTGTAGCCTGGCGCATGCCTGTTTTCTCTCATATGAGAGACGGTGAACTGAAGTCAACGTGTTTGCTGTCTCCACTTATTTTACAACATTTCACCTGTTTTCCAGGTATGTATAACCATAAAAGCACACCGGAGAGAATCTTAATGTTGTAGTAATGTCCTGGGTTAACAGAATTTACTTTTAGGCCGAATTTGAGAATAATGAGCATCTGAAGAATGAAAAGTTTGATCCTTTGATGTGGCGACCTGAACCTTTAATGGCGGACGGGCACGTTTTGTCTTCTGTTGTGTTGTTTAGTGCTAGGTGTTTGGGCATCACTCCACCAGTATTTTTGAGTAGGTTTGTATGTGATTTTGGGCTGGCTCCATGTACTATTTTGATGTACTGTAGGCTATATTGTCGTGCTGCTGGGTGTAGAGGAGTGGGTAATGATGGCACGACAAAGTAAAAATCCAGGTTAGTAGGCTTTACTGGCAACTCGGTGGATAATAAGCCGTCTTACAGGTCAGGGTGCAGGCAAAACATAACAGTACTTTCTGGTTATTATAGTTCACAATTATTCTGTCACTTTGGTTCTCTTGTACTGGCACAAACGGGAGACGATCCGTCCGTGCTGCTGTTCTCTGGGAAACCCTAATCACACTGAACTAGCAACAGCACACAGGTGTAGGGTGTAGGTAATGACAGTGATGGGGTAACTCAAATCTACAGGTAACAGATCCCCGTGTTACACATATTCCCAGGTAGGCACATAAGAAGGTGTCACACAGTCACAGGGCTGCACTGCCCATCACAACAATATATTGTGGAAAGAGGAAAACTATTTTGGGGAAATTGTTTAAAACCATGCTGGTACAATCTGTAAATATGGTCAAGGGTGTTACTGTTACTGCTACTGTTTACTGAGTCCTTGATGCTTTTAGCATCTTTACAGTAAAATGCACTTCAGCTGCAAGCCAATTACCAAACCGAATTTGGGAAGTGTTAACATTAATGTGATGGGATTGACACAGATGAGACAGGTGTTTCTGTTTGAGTGTGAAATGGATCAAAATGATGGCAGAGTATTGTTATTGTATTTGGTTTATAGTTTTTTATGAATTTTGGAGGTTTTATGAATAAGGAGATGTGACTGAAATGTTAATATGAATGTAAATGTCTAGATAGACAGAGAGCCAAAGTGCAGTATTAAAAACTGAGTAATAGGTTATAGTATTATTGAATGCTGGGTAAAATTGTATAAATTAAAGGACAGTACAGCAGTAGTCTGGGATCACTTCACTTTTCGGGTTTGTAACCGGTCTGGAGCGGAAACCACAAAACGTCATGTTGTAGTACTCAAGGACTACAATTTGGCCGGAACTATCCACCGGAAACAGTTTTAACCCAAAATAATTCCCCTGCGCTCAAGGACATACTTTTATGGCCTACCTAATAAACTCCTCGATGCGGAGTAGTTTTGCTTTTGAAAAATTAGTTTGGTATATACATGTTTTAGTCCAACTTTTAGCGACCGGCAAAACCACACTAGGCTACTCGAGCATTTTAATAGGGATTGGGGAAACAAACGGTGGGAACCAAATCAAAGCGACGCCGCTTCTTCTAGTGGTTTCCGCGCTTTAGGCGGAAACCAAACGGTCTGTTGTGAACGAACACCAGGCTCTCTCCCGGGAGAAAGCCTGGTAGGCGAGGTTAGTACAGCAGTAGTTAGATGTCTGATGAGGGAATTTATTGTAATGTGTTGATTGTGAATTAATATAGCCATGAGAGAGGGTGAACTGAAGTCAAAGTGTTTGCTGTCTCCGCTTATTTTATAACATTTCACCTGTTTTCCAGTTAACATATATCTGTCTATCAATTAAATACCTCAATTATTCTTGTGAAAAATGTATGATGTACCTTAAGTAACTTCCTTGTAAATAGGACCTATTGTTTGTTTATTAAATACATAATGATTTAAATAACACAATTATTCGTGTGTAAAATGTATAATGTACCTAATGTAACTTGTAAATATTGTTTATTAAATACATTTAAATTATCTAAAAATGTAAAACGCGTCTGTAATACAGTATATATCTTCAAGGTTTATGGTTTCTTTATTAAGTCTTCTGTACAGTTTGCTGAGTAATTTTATTTGTAGCAGCATTAATAGTAACTAGATATTAATAGAATCAATGACACATAACCTACTGTAATGACGTCACACATAATCAATCATGATGACAATATAATCTTGGGCATTTTACTCACTGCAGTGTGAGTGACCGAATGTTGTAGCTTTCTGACTTTAGAAAACTAAATCACGATGAGTGTCCACTCACTGGATTCCTAATCCCTCTCCTCTCCTCTCCTCTCCTCTCCTCTCCTCTCCCCCAGACCCCCGGTCCTCTGCGTGAGAGGACCCCCTCCGTGGCAGACTCCATGGCAGAGTACTTTGATGCTCACGAGGTGATTGTGTGTGAAAGCTCCTCTGACAACGAGGCTTCTGACGAGTCTGGACTTAGTGACATCACAACGACCACCACCAACTCTGAGCCTGATGAGGGACATGGTGAGATTAATGTGAGGCAGTCACAGTCGCAAGATCACTTTACTTCTCGAATCTTATCTCCAACAATTATCAGAACTCCCGCACCCTATTTAGGACAATTGAACAGGTAGTAGGAGCCCCCCAAAACCCCAACCTACAAGCCTCCCCAGAACGATGTGAACAATTTCTCAGTTTTTTCACTAACAAAATTAACTCCATTAGATCTCAATTGATGAACACACAGTCTGTACCAGCAGTGCCCATTCAATTTGTTACAGTAGCTGCCTCTCCACTCACCTCCTTTACCCAAATATCCATGGCTACTCTCCTGGACATTATTGGTCATATGAAGCCCTCTTCTTGTCCCCTAGACATTATCCCCACCACTCTCCTCAAAGAGATTTTACCCACTGTCGCCCCCCACATCCTGTCAGTTGTCAACAGCTCCCTTTCCTCTGGCTCCGTCCCTCCATACTTTAAAATGGCTCTGGTCTCCCCATTTCTTAAAAAACCCAACCTTGACCCCTCCTCTCTGACCAGCTATAGACCTATATCAAAGCTTCCCTTTCTTTCGAAAGTCTTAGAGAAGGTTGTTTTTACCCAGCTGGTCACCCACCTGAGTGGAAACAACCTCTTTGAAAAATTCCAGTCAGGTTTTCGGGCCCTCCACAGCACGGAGACGGCCCTCCTGAAGGTTGTAAACGACCTCCTCATGGCGGCAGACTTAGGTAAAAAACTAAATCACGATGAGTGTCCACTCACTGGATTCCTAATCCCTCTCCTCTCCTCTCCTCTCCTCTCCCCCAGACCCCCGGTCCTCTGCGTGAGAGGACCCCCTCCGTGGCAGACTCCATGGCAGAGTACTTTGATGCTCATGAGGTGATTGTGTGTGAAAGCTCCTCTGACAACAAGGCTTCTGACGAGTCTGGACTTAGTGACATCACAACGACCACCACCAACTCTGAGCCTGATGAGGGACATGGTGAGATTAATGTGAGGCAGTCACAGTCGCAAGATCACTTTACTTCTCGAATCTTATCTCCAACAATTATCAGAACTCCCGCACCCTATTTAGGACAATTGAACAGGTAGTAGGAGCCCCCCAAAACCCCAACCTACAAGCCTCCCCAGAACGATGTGAACAATTTCTCAGTTTTTTCACTAACAAAATTAACTCCATTAGATCTCAATTGATGAACACACAGTCTGTACCAGCAGTGCCCATTCAATTTGTTACAGTAGCTGCCTCTCCACTCACCTCCTTTACCCAAATATCCATGGCTACTCTCCTGGACATTATTGGTCATATGAAGCCCTCTTCTTGTCCCCTAGACATTATCCCCACCACTCTCCTCAAAGAGATTTTACCCACTGTCGCCCCCCACATCCTGTCAGTTGTCAACAGCTCCCTTTCCTCTGGCTCCGTCCCTCCATACTTTAAAATGGCTCTGGTCTCCCCATTTCTTAAAAAACCCAACCTTGACCCCTCCTCTCTGACCAGCTATAGACCTATATCAAAGCTTCCCTTTCTTTCGAAAGTCTTAGAGAAGGTTGTTTTTACCCAGCTGGTCACCCACCTGAGTGGAAACAACCTCTTTGAAAAATTCCAGTCAGGTTTTCGGGCCCTCCACAGCACGGAGACGGCCCTCCTGAAGGTTGTAAACGACCTCCTCATGGCGGCAGACTTAGGTAAATCCTCCGTCCTCGTCCTCCTAGATCTGACCGCAGCTTTTGACACAATTGACCACTCTGTCCTTATCGACCGTCTGGATAAATGTGTGGGCATTACTGGCTCCGCCCTAAATTGGTTCCATTCTTATCTGAGCGACAGACATTTCTCTGTTCGCATTGGCGAGTCGACCTCGTCCAAGGCCCACTTACATTGTGGCGTCCCCCAGGGATCAATTTTGGGTCCCATCCTCTTCTCCCTTTACCTACTCCCTCTGGGAAACATTATTCGGGCTCACAACATAAATTTCCACTGCTATGCTGATGATACGCAGTTATATCTACCCATCAGCCCTGACGACAACCTCAGCATAGCTAATCTCCACTCCTGTTTAGCCGACATTAAACATTGGATGACCAATAACTTTCTCCAACTGAACAACGCAAAGTGTGAAATTATAATGTTTAACCCGCCCCAAGACCCAACTCCTATAATAAATAATTTGGGCCCACTGCTCCCTAACCTACAACCCACGGTCAGAAAATTTGGGTGTATTTCTTGATTCAGACCTCTCCCTTGAACCCCATATTAAAAAAGTTGTCCAAACCTCATTCTACCATCTCAGGAATATAGTCAAAATTAAATCCTTTCTATCCACCCCCGACCTGACAAAAGTCATCCATGCATTTATCTATTCCCGCCTCGACTACTGTAATTCACTGTACTCTTGCCTCTCCAAAAAATCCATTCACCGCCTCCAACTTATCCAAAATGCAGCTGCCCGGCTTTTAACTGGTACCAGAAGATTCGACCATATTACACCTATTTTAGCCGCCCTACACTGGTTACCCATTTCTTTTAGAATTGATTTTAAAATTTCACTCATCACATACAAGGCCTTATCCGGCCTCGCACCCTCCTATATCTCCGACCTACTCGACCCCTATGTGCCATCTCGGACTCTCAGATCCTCAGGTAAAGGTCTCCTGACCATTCCCACCTGCAACTACATCACAAGAGGTGAACGGGCTTTTGTTTTCAGAGCACCTACGCTTTGGAATGCTCTACCCGAAGAAATAAGACTAGCGGATTCTCTGCCCCGTTTTAAATCACTGCTAAAAACACACCTCTATAGAGTTGCCTTCAACCTTTAGCACTCGAGAGTTCTTAAACTATGTTTTTATTGATTGGCTGTTTTTTCATATATTCTTATTCTCTTTGTCTATTGCTGATGTTTTTATCGTTGTATTGATAATGCTGATCTACTTTTTTTATTTTTCTTATTGCACCATTGCATTTTCTGTCAAGCACTTTGTGACTTTGTCTTAAAAAGCGCTATACAAATGTTGTTATTATTATTACTAGAAGCTGCCCAGCGTCTAGTCGGCGACCTGGCCAACTCGGGAACGATGTAAATAGGGAATGAATGCCCCGCCCTTTAATGCAAACCCCATTATACCTGTTGTCATAGAACCCGTTTTGACCATCTGTTTGCCTGTGTCCATTTATGCCCATATATGGAGATATCTGTTATCTGTCTGTCTGTCAGCGTCCATTTTATGTCCATATATGGAGATCACTGCAGATATAGTTCTGGGTCCATTTTATGCCCATATGCCCATATATGGAGATATCTGTCTATTTGCGTCCATTTCATACCCATATATGGAGATCTCTGTATCTGTCTGTCTGTGTCCCTTTATGCCCGTATATGGAGATCTTTGTGATTCTGCGTAAATTTTATGCCCATATATGCCATTTGCGTCCATCTTATGCCCATTTATGGAGATCTCTGTATCCGTCTGTCTGTGTCCCTTTATGCCCGTATATGGAGATCTTTGTGATTCTGCGTCCATTTTATGCCCATATATGCTATATGGAGATATTCAGAGATTTTTTGTTGACTCATGTGGCGTACGTGATGTCAGAGCCTTTTATGAGTGATGTCACAATGAGTCAGCGCTTGCGCCGATTTCCTCCGGAACAGCCTGATGTCAACAATCAGCTCCGCATAAGGATATTCCGAACGTTTCGGGCCGGTTTCGGAAAACCGCGCGTCGAAGCTGGGCCGCCCTTCCCAGCGTCTAGTCGGCGACCTGGCCAACTCGGAACAATGTAAATAGGGAATTTATGCCCCGCCCTTTAGGACCCGTTTTGACCATCTGTCTGCCTGTGTCCATTTATGCCCATATATGGAGATATCTGTATCTGTCTGTCTGCAATCCATTTTATGCCCATATATGGGGGCATTCATTTTATGCCCATATATGGAGAACGCGCGTGCCCGTGGGACGAACGGTATATGGAGAACGCGCGTGCCCGTGGGACGAACGGTTCTCGAGATACGCGGATTACATACATACATACACACTCACAGAGATTTTTTGTTGACTCATGTGGCGTACGTGATGTCAGAGCCTTTTATGAAGTGATGTCACAATGAGTCAGAGCTTTCGCCGATTTCCTCCGGAACAGCCTGATGTCAACAATCAAGGAGATTTACAGACACACAGACAGACAGACAGACACGCAGAGACTTCTCGCATTTATAGATAGATATTGGGTCATAATGAGGTGATTTCTTCGTACAATCCTACATTTGAACTGACCGGTAAAATCATGCACACCACTATATAATTCCAGCAACCAGTAAAACTGAAATACTGGATGCTGCTGCTAATAATGATGATAAAAACATGCACAGTGCATTTTAGCTGTGACAGCTGTGTACATAATAATATTAGCCTACTTATTTTAGTTTGCAGGCATTGACACTAAGGGTTGCCTACCTCCCCCTGGCAGGTTAAAAAAAAGGTTGGGCTGGTGGAATTTGCTATCGGGTTGCCCAACCAGACAAGTGCTTGTTTGAGAGGGGAAGCAAAGATATCTGTCTAAACACCTGAACATGGCCAGAGTGCTCGGTCTTCTGATCTGTGCTGTCATTGTTGCTACACTTAAAAATATAAAATAAGTCATGTTATTAGTGTTATGTTGGTCATCTTTTTATCGCACAGCCCCAGAAAGTACAACAAATAAATGTTAAATTGAACCGTAATTCTAATTCAAATGTTACCTTAGCCTACAGGGGTTGAAGTTCTCAGTCCTGGGGACTGATTTCAGTCTTGAGTATTCCATAGGGGCTATTTCTGAGATCAGTGCAGATCTTCAAAAAATAAATAAATAAGGGAGAGGTGTAGCAATGGCCGTGGCATAAATGACAGCTGTCAAAATGCTAGTCAAGTGATCTCCAAACTAAAAAGCAGTTATAATTTCAAGATAAGAGTATTTGAATTGGCCAGACTAGCAATAGAATACAACAGAACTTCAGAAGATACTTCTATAAAATGAAGCATGGATTGGCACACACATTCAATGAAGGCAGTTCAGAACTTCAGGAAACACCTCAAATATTGGTGTGCACTGCACGTGCCATTTTTCAAAGATCACATAATGGGACTTGGTCTGAAAATAAATTTCAGTCTTGGGATTTTGTTTTGCTTTAACCCCTGTGTATGTATCTTCACACATTTGGGGCTGTATATGAATAGTTTGAAAACAAGGCTCTCACTTATGTTCTGTTTTCAGAATCAAAAGAAAGTTTGCACTGACATCGCCAAGGTCACTGGCCATACCTGGAATGGTCTTGAGGTCAGAGTGAATGTGACCATCAAGAAGAGGAAGGCAACGGTACGTAGAAACACATCCACATGTCTGCTTGCTTATCTTCTGATCTTGATCTTACTCTTATATTCTGGTTCAGATTGAATCAAACTGATTGTTTCTGGGATGAGTTGGGTTGATGGTGGCTTAAGGAGTTGAGTTTTCTTTGTTGTAGATTCAATTGGATCCCACGGCCCCGCAAATGATCATCCATGCCCTGAGCGTGTGGCCTCATAACACGACTTACAAGAACAGTAAGTTCAACGCTGTAGCACGAGCTGAGTTTTCTTTGTTGTAGATTCAATTGGATCCAACGGCCCCGCAAATGATCATCCATGCCCTGAGCGTGTGGCCTCATAACACGACTTACAAGAACAGTAATTTCAACGCTGTAGCACGAGCTGAGTTTTCTTTGTTGTAGATTCAATTGGATCCAACGGCCCCGCAAATGATCATCCATGCCCTGAGCGTGTGGCCTCATAACACGACTTACAAGAACAGTAATTTCAAGGCTGTAGCACTTAAAGATCTTTAATCCCTTCTAAAGAGTAGGACTTATTTATACTATGTTGCACAATGGTTTTGTTTGACAAAAATAACATTTTTTTAAGCTAATGAAACGCGTGCTATGGATTGTAAATCGAGTTTAAAGGCACCAGCAGATGGAGTCAGTAGTTGCTTCCGGTTTGTAAGGATGGGACGACATGTTTGCTCTGTCAGTCATTTAATTGGCACTATGCCTGTCTGTCAGAGTGACTGAGTATAATCCAGTGGAGGATCAGATAGACCCAGCTCTAGGAACACATCCACATGTGCCTACACCAATGGGCAACTCTGTGCCTCTACGTGCAAATGGGGACCTAAATGTTTGGAATTTAATTAAGTACCTGCAATCTCTCTCTGAATATGTTGGATTGACATTGACATCTTTGCTTACAGTCAAGCATGGAAATCTGAAGTTTGAACAGATTGTAACCATTGCTCGTGCCATGAGACGCAAGTATCGGTCCACTGCAAAGGACCTCTCTGATATGTTATATTGTATATTTATGTATGTATGAAAATGGCATTCCACTTTGTAATGAACAAGCAGACAAGTATTAAATACACAAACAGATCATCCACTGTACTATAAAGCAGGACACAGCGCACCCCCCCTATAGATTCACAAGCTCAAGTACCCTATTCATAGCCTACTTTAACACCTAGGTTTCCAGCGGTGACTGCATGTTCATGTGTCGATGTGTGTGTCCTCATACATGGCTCTATTACTGTGGTAATAGTGTGGTGTGTAGGCTATACTGTTTGAGATTCGTTCAAAGCAAACTTTGTTTCTCTACTGCATTATTTTGTGGAAATTGCTGTCTTGTGAGGTTTCCAGCTGCTATTGCAATGGTGTGATTTCAGTCTCTTATAAGGCCTATCAAGTCACAAGTGTAATCTGCTGATCATAAAAATTGTGAATTGTCATTTACAGCGGAAATGACTTGCAGAGGGGGAGATTGCAAAAGTGCGTCCAACGCATTCAATGGGTTTGGTGGAGGTGACCTGATTGAGGTGAGTTAATCATTTTATAATGAACGATGACCTTTACTTGCCCGGCGGGCAAGTGCCTCTTAGCCTTAGTGTCAACCCCTGGTTTCAATAGACATTGCAGCAGCATTATAAAAAAGCACATACAAATACATTAATACAACATTACACAGCCTAACAGCAGCGGTAACAGATCTTTCGCCTGCTCGGCCGTTCGCCCGCGGCCGTTCCGCCGGTCTTACGCTCACCGCACTTATTTAAAAACTTGGGTTTTAATGTTACGACACCCTGGGCGAACGGATTGGTATTGGCAACAGCATACACAACCTGTCAGCCTCTCAAGGCATATCCATGCAAAATAGCCTCCAACACATGTACTTTGTTTTCTTTTGTCTTTATGCCTCAACGTTTTCTTAATGAACATTGTTAAGCCTGTGTTTTCTCCAGGTACAGTGGAGGCTCTAGATGCCCACCAAGTAAACGAGAGTAGCACAGAGGTGGAGAGTCCACACCCTACCCTCAGGAGGACAAACACCTCCGGTGTGGACGGATGCCTTATCATAGGACTGAGGAGAGCTGCTCTAGCTGGACCAAAGTGAAGGTAATGATTCAGCGGAAGATGTCTCATGTAATGGTACTGTAGATAAATATTGGCTTTCATATGGGGTGAAAAGTTGGTCAAGGGGGAGTATTACGGGAGTTGTTAAAGTGACATAGCATGACAAAGAATGCTCTCATTACATTGCTCTTCCAGCCAAAATGGTTGTGAAAAAACAATAATATGAACCTACTCTCAAAATCTAATCTGTTTTTGTGGTAGCTGAAGCAAACGTGCCCGAAGAGAGAGTGGAAATGGTAAAGGGGAATGAGTAATTGTGTCACTGTACATTTGCACATTTGCACCTCTGCAGTTAACCTATCCCAATCTGGGAACCCAATCATAACCATTAGGAACAATGGGTGCTTTTCATATCATGTATTATAAGTACTGTGTTCCAAAAATAAACAAATTATCTCTGACAACGAGAAAACGCTAATTTTAATGCTGCCAAATTAATTACATTTTGTAAACGATACAGAGCCAGCTCCCCGAGACAGTTTGTATTCATTCATATTAGACAATGTTAATGACCCCGGGAACCAGGGGATGAATGAGTGACGTCAGGACTCTTATGTTTATTTGTTGTCATATACAACAAAGTATAAATCAAGTATACAACTTGTTGTTCCCAGGAGTCCTACCCCTGGGAGACATTTACAACTTGAAGCTCCCGCTGACAGGAGGAGGCATGATGAGTGTGGCCCTTAATGGCATGCCCGTCTGGAGGAGTCTGCTCAGGAACATTACAGTGCTCTGCGACGACAGTGCCAAGCTGCAGGTATTCACAGGGGCTTCAAGACTGAAGTTTTATTTTGTCGCACGCTTTGACAGGTCGCTGCGCAATAGACCGTTTGTCAGCCTTCTGATTGGTCCCTGAGACTCCCTGACTGGCCAACCAGAAAAAAACATTCACTTTTTGCTATCGGGGGTGGAGTTTGTGCAGTGGAGAATGTTAAATGTGGCTTTCAAAACTGTCCGCAGTGCGCGACACGGCGATCGCCCGGTACGGCCGTGATCTCGCTCATCATAATGAATAAGCTTCAACAAACTAGTTCACATGGAGCATATCAATGGTCTAAGAGTCACGATTGGGTACATATATTTTAAATGGGCAGAATTACGAAAAGCCAGCCTATTATGTGAGGTTAGGATTATAGTTCTGTCCTCTTCCTACCCAGGATGCAATGCGCGGTCTATTCTCTTTCTGATCCAGAGGATTAAACTAATTAAAACATTTATTTTCGGGGGGAAAACTACTGTTTTGCTATGTAATTACTGTACCTTTTTCTTCCCTTTTTATTAATATCACGTAGATGTGTTTTTGTGGTACTTTATATAGCTGTAATGAGGCTATGAAGGGAAAAAAAATCCCATCCACTACCACTATAAAAGAATCTGCAAAGAGGATTCTGTCCCACTGGGATTAAACAAATTAAAACATATATTTTCGGGTAAACCCCCTGTTTTGCAATGTAACTACTGTACCTTTGTCTTCCCTTTTTATTAATATCACCTAGATGTTTTTCCTTTGGTACTTTATATAGCTGTAATGAGGCTATGAAGGGAAAAAAAAATCCCATTCACTGCCACTATAAAAACAATCTGCCCAGGGTCAAATGTCCTATCATAGTAACAGGGCAGAATGGGGCGGGATTTGCAAAAGGGTTTATTAGGGGGCAGAAAGCAACACTCTTTACAGCATATTCTGGATTGGAATCAGGGCATTAACCAAAAAGTTGAAAAGTCAACTCAGTCGACTTCATTACACAAGTCGACTCCCTCCAGGGAAAGTTGAAAAAAAAGAAAAAAGAAAGGATTGTTATTATTCAATGATGCTGGTTACAGTGGAATCTATAATATTAACATCATAACGACGACAAAATCACGATAAAATCGACTTCAACTCAACTTCTGAGTCGAGTCGACTTGGAAAAATCACAAGTTGTTAATGTCCTAATTGGAACGAATCCTTTTAGTTTAAGATTAGACTGCGTGTTTCAGTCTAAGAGTGTTTGGCCCTTGAATGTGTGCACTGTACACACCCCGTAGTTTATAAAGACGCAACCTGTCTGTACAACTACAGTATATGAAGTGAAATGTTAGTGTGACATGCTCTGCACACCGTGATAACAATATTTATACCAGTAAGACTCCCTAATCGGGAGATAAGCGACCGTAGGTGGCTTATCTCCACAAATAGGGCAAAGATTTGTTTTGCCCAAATCTTCCTGATCCATGTTGATGACATGAGTGTAGACATGCTGTGTAGTGATATTCGTGATTTTAGGGCAAAAACTGTTGGAGCAGTGTCCAAAAATGCGTTTTAAAAATGGGCCTGAAGGTGGCGCTAGAATAGGGCCATGTGAGAAATGAGGGGTGGGGTCTCCGCGTTGCCTTGGCGGACGAATAGGTACCGGCCCCGGCTCTCCCGGACGCTCCTAGCCCGAGGTACGGCATTTTATGTGCGCTGCAGTGGCAGGGGGTCCTCCACTGGGGGCGCCACCACTTTTGCATCCGTTCTGGAGCACCAGGAGTCGGTGGTCCCCGGGAATTCCCCGTGAGCAGCCCCGTTGGGGTGGTCATTTGGTCGTTTTTGCACATTTGGTCATTTTTTACATCTGGGGGTCCCCCAGGGACCTGGGGGTCCCTGGGGCTCCGGGGGTCCTTGGAGGTTGTAGTTTGGCAGGCAAGGAGTGTGTGTGTAAAATCTGGCATGGATCGGGTCAACGGGTGCGGAGATATAAGCAGGGAAAAAGTGTGACGTGTGAGCACATTTGGTCATTTTTTACATCTGGGGGTCCCCCAGGGACCTGGGGGTCCCTGGGGCTCCGGGGGTCCTTGGAGGTTGTAGTTTGGCAGTCAAGGAGTGTGTGTGCAAAATTTGGCATGGATGGAGGCAACGGTTGTGGAGATATGAGCAGGGCAAAAGTGTGACGGACTCACAGACAGACAGACAGCCCGGGGAGGTTTTGGTAGTAAATGCGACCTATGGTCGCAAAAATAAAACAAAGTAATACAAGTAAAACAGTTAGCAGCAATTGTATATTATTATTCAGTTTGTGATAGGACAGGTTCTGACCATTGACTTAAGGTTGAAAATAAAATACTCAGTATTAGATTTTCAACCATGTTCTGGTTGAAAGTTTCATCAACAGTTCGCATCACAATTCTAACAAATGACTCCACGATTCTTGTCTTCCCGTTTACCAGGTTGTCGCCCAAACCGATGATTCTCATCACACTTCTTCGCTGTGGACATGTATGCTGTTTACTTCAAATTCAAGTCTGAGTCCTGGAACACAAAACCGTGAGCCTTACAAGGGCGGCACCATCCTGTACCGTGCTTTCACAGCCATGTTCCCCCTCAACTACTCTGAACTCAAGCACCTGGTGTACTGAGGAAGTGCTCCTTTATAGACCCAGATGGACATGAGCAATGCTTTGTGCTGAGACAGTCATCAAGTCAACACCAACAACATTGTGTTTAATGTCATTGGTTTGGACAATACCCACACTGGCCACAACTTAAAATTAGGGCGATGGGTGCTCCAGAGATCAACAGTTTCAGCGCTACATTCACCTCCTCTGGTTGTGAGCAGCCCTGTGGAAGATAGCCAACAAAGTCCAAGGTCAGCGATGAAATCCCCTGGAAAATTCCTGCAGCCAGTTTGTTGGAGAAACTGAACAGCGAGAAGAAGATGGCCTTGTTGTGGCCAACAGTCAGGGTGATACACCTTGAAGTTGTCGATGACATCATGGAGCATCAACACCGGGCATCGACCACACATGGGAGCATCACCAATGGGAGCATCACCAAATGGGACACTCACTCCAGCAGCACACGAGACCACATACGTCACAATCAAGTTGCTCCTCACGCACACCAACAGAATCAGGAAGGGAATGACAGTGGAGCTTCCAATATACACCGCCGTTTTCTTCCCATACATAGTCTGGAACCACTGCCAGAAAGGGATGGTCAGGGCAGTGGTGAGCATGATGACCAGTAAAATGTTCTTGAAGTGATCTCTGAAGCCCAGAGTATAGCTGCAGAGCAGCGCAAAGTTTGCACTCAGGAACCGGAAGGCCAGTGCGTGGAAGAAGGTGGCCAAAATCAGTTTGATGTATGGTCCATGCCCCATAACCTTCCTTACGCCCTGGAAAAAGGCCTGCACTGTGACTGGGGAGCACAGGATTCCCTCCTCTCTCTCACTCCAAGGAACAGAATGATGGTGCAGATTATGCAGATGGCGGAGATGGTACGCGAGGCAATCACATACGCATGATCCAAGGAGGAAGGAGAGTTTGTGGTGTTTGTTGAAAGAGAAGAGAATTTAGTTTTTCCGAGACATTCCGGGTGATGCACGGCGTGTCGGCCTTTCCGACCCGGGTGACCCGTGGTCACCATGGTAAGCACGTAGCGTACCATCGAAAGTTGATAGGGCAGACACTCGAATGACACGTCGCCGCCGCGGAGGGCGGGCGATTGGCCCGAGTTTATCCAGAGTCACCAAAGCGAGCGAGGCGCCGCCCAGCGAGGGTTTTGGATCTGATAAATTGTGCAGAGCAGAGCAAAGTTCCCACTCAGGAGCCAGAAGGCCAGTGAGTGGAAGAAGGTGGCCCAAACCAGTTTTATGTATGGTCCATGCCCCATAACCATCCTTACGCCCTGGAAAAAAGGCCTGGACTCTGACTGGGGAGCACAGGATTCCCTCCTCTCTCTCACTCCAAGGAACAGAATGATGATGCAGATTGCGGAGATGGTACCCAAGGCAATCACATATGCATGATCCAAGGAGGAAGGAGAGTTTGTGGTGTTGGTGGAAAGCAGAGAGGAAGAATTTAGTTCCTCCGAGACTACGGATGACGCACAGCGTGTCGGCCTTGCCAATGATCTGCCCCTGCACGGCTGCACTGATCACAAGGCCAGGACCTGAACGGTAGACTTCTACGTATTGGCCGAGTCTCTCCCTCTGCTCTGAGCTGATTAATCATGGCCCCAATTCAGATAATAAAACCCACAAAATAGAACCGAGGTCCTATTCCATTATTCCTAGCTGCAGTATTCAGGCGACTAGGGCCTGCTTTGAACACAATTCTTTTCAAAGTAAACGCTCCGGACCCACAAACAGGACCATGGAAGCACCGGAGAGATCCAGCCGAGCCACGTCTAGTAGGTATACTTGCAGGAAGAAGGCCAAGACACATGCGGTGATCTCCTGAGGCGCTGCGCCAATGCCATAGTGAATCGAGAAAGAGCCTATCAATCTGTCAATCCTTTCCGTGTCCGGGCCGGGTGAGCTTCCCCGTGTTGAGTCAAATTAAGCCGCAGGCTCCACTCCTGGTGGTGCCCTTCTGTCAATTCCTTTAAGTTTCAGTTTGCAACCATACTTGCAAACATACGTCACAATCAAGTTGCTCCTCATGGAACCCAACAGTTTACTGATGACTGACAGCTCATTAGTTTTGCAATATTTTATTATCATCTAAACAACGAGCTTTGAACGCAAACGAGTAACATTGGGGAGCATGGAGCATCGACCACACATGGGAGCATCACCAAATGGGATGGGAGCATCGACCACATGGGAGCATCCAAAAATGTCTTCACATTTTAGCATCTACTGTAATAGTGGGAACTTGGCATGTTGTTTCTCTCTTCACACTGCTGTGAAGTTGAAGTTGAGCTTGAATAAGACACTGAAGTCACTGCAGACCGTGATGATTGGGAGGAGACCAGTGGAGGTCAGTCAGTGTCATCACAGGCACACACACAAACCTCCCTCTGGCAGGGTCTCTGACTGTTAAGAGGACTTTGTGGCCTTGTTGTCCTGGAGTCGTTCCTCGTTGTTTAAATGACAATAATAAAAAAAGCAAAAACGAATTAATATGAGGGTGATCGGTGCTCCAGATATTAAGAGTTTGAGCACTACATTCACCTCATCGGGTTGTGAGCAGCCCCGTGGAAAATATCCAGCAAAGTCCAAGGTCAGTGATGACATCCCCTGGGAAATTCCCACAGCCAGTTTGTTGCTGAAACTGAATATGGAGAAGAAGATGGCCTCGTGACCAACAGAGTCAGGGTGATGCAACTTGAAGTTGTGGATGACATCATGGAGCATCAACACCGGCAACAGGTTGGCCACCGCAACACTCACTCCAGCAGCACACGAGACCACATAGGTGACAATTAAGTTGCTCCTCATGCTCACCAACAGAATTAAGAAGGGAATGACAGTGGAGCTTCCAATATACACTGCCGTTTTCTTCCCATACATAGTCTGGAACCACTGCCAGAAAGGGATGGTCAGGGCAGCGGTGAGCATGATGACCAATAAAATGTTCTTGAAGTGATCTCTGAAGCCCAGAGTATAGCTGCAGAGCAGCGCAAAGTTTGCACTCAGGAACCGGAAGGCCAGTGCGTGGAAGAAGGTGGCCAAAATCAGTTTGATGTATGGTCCATGCCCCATAACCTTCCTTACGCCCTGGAAAAAAGGCCTGCACTGTGACTGGGGAGCACAGGATTCCCTCCTCTCTCTCACTCCAAGAAACAGAATGATGGTGCAGATTATGCAGATGGCGGAGATGGTACCCGAGGCAATCACATACGCATGATCCAAGGAGGAAGGAGAGTTTGTGGTGTTTGTTGAAAGAGAAGAGAATTTAGTTTTTCCGAGACATTCCGGGTGATGCACGGCGTGTCGACCTTTCCAATGATCTGCCCCTGGACGGCAGATGGTCCACTCATTCCAATTACAGGGCCTCCAAAGAGTCCTGGATTGCTATTTTTCGTCACTACCTCACCGTGCCGGGAGTGGGTAATTTGCGCGCCTGCTGCCTTCCTTGGATGTGGTAGCCGTTTCTCAGGCTCCCTCTCCGGAATCGAACCCTGATTCCCCGTTACCCGTGGTCACCATGGTAAGCACGTAGCGTACCATCGAAAGTTGATAGGGCAGACACTCGAATGACACGCCTGAACGGTGGACTTGTAGGTACTGGCCGAGTCTCCCTCTGCTATGAGGTGATTAAAATAACAAGGGCGGAGTAGGGCACATGGTAGCAGGTCTGTGGCAGTACAACACCAGGTACCAGGCTGTGTTGCCACGTGCGAAGGCTGGAACACACCATAGCAGGAAATAGTTCACTACTAAAAATGGAGTTGATATCCCAATCCATGGCAGCATGCGTCCCATTCGTGTCCGCGGACTGCGCGAGACTAGGAATCCTACTATGGGGTTCATTACTGCAGCCAACAGGTAGCCCACAAACAGCACCATGGACGCTCCGGAGGGATCCAGCCGAGCCACGTCCAGCAGGTACACCGGAAGGAAGAAGGCCAAGGCACAATTGGTGATCTCGTGAGGTGCTGCGCCAATGGCATAGCACAGTTTACTGACTGACTGACAGCTCCGGCTTCCCAGCGAGCCCTCCACCTGCACATTCACAAAATTCGGTAAATTAATAGTTCGATCGTCATCAAACTAGACAAATTCATAGACGGTTATCACAATATGAGGAAAATACTGTAGATGGAAAAGAAAAACTGGGAAGAGTCTTGGCAGAAATGTTTTTCACAAGTATGAGACATGATCAGTTTGTCCTTTTATGCCAATATCGATGGCCTAAAACTAAAGGGATTCTATTGTATGGGCATTCCCAGATATGTGCTTAAAGGAGTAGTTCACCCCCAAAATTACTTTTTTTCTATTTATTACTAACACCATGTAGACTTGAGTAGACTTGAGTTCAATAATATGTTTTGCTTTTTGTTGCATTCCTCAGACAAAAGTTAGATTACAATAAATGTACCCCCATTGTTTCCGGATGGGGACCCCAATGCATTCTGGTCCCCATCTGGAATCAATGGAGGTACATTTACTATAATCACATGATTTTTTTCTTAGGAATGTGACAAATACAAAAATATATTGGCATGAGTAATCAATAGAAATAAATGTTATTTTGGGGGTGAACTACTCCTTTAATATTGACTAGACCTACTCCACTCCAGTAGTAACTAAAATTCACACCGACAGTAGATGATGACTTTTGTTCTGTCGAGAGATCCACCTGACATGGCTTTAGAGCTCAACTTGCCATTCAAAATAGTATTCTTTCTTTTTTTATCTGGGAGAGAAAGTGGGCTGTGTGTGTGTGTGTATTAGAAATCATTACTATGAAATGTTACAATTAGTACATCAATGTGATCATATCTGTTATTTGTTTGGCTTGAGTTTATGATTTCCACATTTTTATTTTTATCCCATACGTTACACCTTTGGTTACTTTCTTAAGATTCTGGACAGTATTTGTCAGTTCCATAATAAACATGCATTTGTATAAAGCAAGCATACTCCCATGTTGATAGATTATTTAAAAGTTGAACAAAAAAATCTGTTTAAGGTAGGTTTAGAACGGATACAAAATGTGATTAATTTGCGATTCATCATGATTAACTATGAACAATAATGCTATTAATCAGATTAAATATTTTTAATCGATTGGCAGCCCTAATTGGTACGCATTATTCTTGTCAAGAAAGACCTGATTTTTCACATTCCATCCTGAATGGCTAAGATTGGCTTTCAAAGTTTGCTGGAGTGGCCCGTTCTGAACAAAAAGACAGATTCCTGGCTACAATAAGCTAGGTGGCCTGGTGGAGGTCGCCAAATGATATCAAATATGATTATTTTGGAGGGTACATTTATTGTAATCAAACTTTTGTCTGAGGAATGCAACAAAAAGCTAAAAATATTATTGAACTCAAGTCTCCATGGTGTTAGTAATCAATAGAAAAAAAATCATTTTGGGGGTGAACTACTCCTTTAAGCACATATCTGGGAATGCCCATACAATAGAATCCCTTTAGTTTTGATACATTTGATTTCTCTACCTAGCAGGCAAGTATCCTCTTCTCTCTAGCTCAGCCTAGTTCTGAGGCCAGCTGTCCCCCCATTGTCATCACTATTGATGAGGTTCGCAAGGTGTTTAAGAGCATTAAGGTGAACAAGGGCCCTGGGCCCGATGGTATTGACCCTTGCACCTTTAAGGTCTGTGCTGATCAGTTGTGCCAGGTTTTTCATTCTCTGTTCTGTCACTGTCCTTACCTGCTCTTCCTGCTATGTGGTTAACATCATGTCTTGTTCCTATTCCTAAAAAGAACAATGTGTGTAATAGCCTCACTAACATGAGACCTATTGCTTTAACATGCCACATCATGAAGTGTTTTGAAAAGGTTGTGCTGGGCCACCTAAGAGCAGGTGGCTCCCTATGTAGACCCCTTGCAATTTGCATACAGGAAGCGTGTAGGTGTTGATGCACTGATTGTTTAGCCTGACTGCAAGCGTCAGACTCTATCACACACTTGTGCAGTCTGGTTTATTAACCAGGCTACTGATTGTTATGTTACATCACATGTACACTCACCTTCAATCATCTGCCAGTTCTGTTAGGGTAATGTTTTTTGACTTTTCTAGTGCCTTCAATACTATACAGCCACATATTCTAGCTAATAAATTGAGGCAGTATAAACTGCATAATTCAACCATCACCTGGTGCATGAAATATTTAGTGCCTCGACCTCAGTTTGTTAAGCTAGATGATGCAGTATCAGATGTCATTTGGACAAAAACTGGAGCCCCTCAGGGAACAGTTTTAGCTACTTTCTATTTGTCGTCTATACTGCCGATTGTAGGCACAGTGAGGCGAAGTGTCACATGCAGAAATTCTCTGACACTGTTCTTATTGGTCTCAACAAGGATGACGATCGGGCCTATAAAAAGGAAATCGATCTATTAGTTCGCTGGTGTGATAACTTTCTACTGCTTAATGTAGAAAAGACCAAAGAGCTAGTTGTTAACTTTTGTAAAAAGAAGGTGCCTATTTCACCTGTCATCATTAAAGGGCAGGAGGTAGAAATAGTCCAGTCCTATAAGTATCTTGGTGTTCACTTGGACAGGAAGCTGGACTGGAAGATGAACACAGATTTTGTGTTCAAGAAAGCTCAGTCTAGACTTTTTCATTTGAGAAAGCTCAGATCTTTTGAGATCAGTACTCAGTAGGTCACTTCATGTTTTCTACCAAGGTATCCTTGCTAGTGTCCTCTTTTATGCTGTGCTCTGCTGGGGGGGCAGCATCACGGCCGATGACAAAAACCGGATCAATAAATTGATTAAAAAGGCTGGCTCAGTGATTGGCCTCCCTCAGGATACTTTGGATATCACCATAGCCAAGCGAATGAGGACCAAATTGAACACTATTCTTTCCTTCGAAGGCCATCCTCTTTATAAGGTATTTAAGGACCTGCGTAGTAAGTTTAGCAACAGGTTCTTGATGCCTATAATCTCTACTGAGAGAATGAAGAGATCCTTTGTTCCTGCTGCTGTTAGATTTCTTAACGAACACGCTAGCTTTGTTTTGGGAGGGTGTTATATTATGTTATTTGTAAAGTCTGTTATTGTCACTTGCTGTGTATTGTATGTTTGTTATATGTTGTTATTGTTACTTGTGTATTGTATTCACTCTGGTGGCAAAACATGTTTCCCCTCTGGGACGAAGCAATAAACCCATACCATACCAGAACCTTGAAAGAAACAGTGAAAGTGTAAATCAGTGCTGAAACTCAGACAGACTTGAGGAAACGTCAACATGAGGGGTCCATTCTAAATGCCTCATAACGATATTGCTTCAACCACGTAAATATGTAGACAATGCAGAGTAGAGATGTCAGTCAGTATTGTGGTTATTACGCACAATTCTTTTTATTTTTTAAAGCCGATTATAAACTGTTTCTATCACATACTGTATTTATGTATGCACCACATACTGTACATCTGGAACAAACTCCAGAAAACTGCAGGTCTGCTGACACTTTTAAAACACAACTAAATGCATTTCTGTTTGCTGTGCTTTACACAATTATGTGTAAAGCACATTAAAGTGCCTTGTTGTCGAAATGTCCATTACAAATGAAACTGCCTTGCCTTGCCTCAAAAGACTGCACTACAGTGTGAGATAGGCCATTGAGCTAAACTGTCATATCCTAAACCATGTGAATATATTCCACTGATTTGAGAGATTACCTGGACCAAAATGCGGCATTTCTCACGAGGGCTAAAACAGGCCCAAACTTAACAAACACTGCTCGTTCTCAAACATTTTTTGGACCCCAAAATTGACCGCATGCAGACCCCCATCTGAAAATGTTCCCAGGGACCCCCAGAAGAGAAGATGTACCGATCGCTCTGTCCATTTCGTGTTTGGTACATTCCCCATTTTGCACGCGGCAACGCAGCCTGAGTTGACAGCCCATTCCAGGGCAGCATGCCCCCTCGGTGTCCACGGACTGCGAGAGACCAAGAATCCTACGATGGGGTTCATCACTGCAGCCAACAGGTAGCCCACAAACAGGACCAGGGAAGCACCGGAGGGATCCAGCCGAGCCACGTCCAATAGGTACACTTGCAGGAAGAAGACCAAGGCACATCCGGTGATCTCCTGCGGCGCTGCGCCAATGCTATAGCACAGTTTACTGCAGACTGACAGCTCCAGCTTCCCAGCGAGCCCTCCACCTGCACATTCACGGAATTCAGTAAATTAATAGTTTGATAGTCATCAAACTAGACAAATTCATAGACAGTTATGACAATATGAGGAAAATACTGTAGATGGAAAAGAAAAACTTGAGTCTTGGCAGAAATGTTTTTGACAAGTATGAGACATGATCAGTTTGTCCTTTTATGCCAATATCGATGGCATAAAACTATACAGGAATTCTATTGTATGGGCATTCCCAGATTATGGGCTTAAAGGAGTATTTCACCCCCAAAATGACTTTTTTTCTATTTATTACTAACACCATGGAGACTTGAGTTCAATAATATTTTTAGCTTTTTGTCACATTCCTAAGACAAAAGTTTGATTACAATAAATGTACCCCCATTGTTTCCGGATGGGGACCCAAATGCATTCAGGTCCCCATCTGGAATCAATGGAGGTACATTTACTATAATAACATGATTTTTGTCTTAGGAATGTGACAAATACAAAAATATATTGGCATGAGTAATCAATAGAAAAAAAGTAATTTTGGGGGTGAACTACTCCTTTAATATTGACTAGACCTACTCCAGTAGTAACTAAAATTCACACCGACAGTAGATGATGACTTTTGTTCTGTCGAGAGATCCACCTGACATGGCTTTAGAGCTCAACTTGCCATTCAAAATAGTATTATTTCTTTTTGCCAGACCCAGGGGGTCGGCCTACATAAGGCTTTGTCGGTCGGTCTGTCGGTCTGTCGGTCCCTCTTTTCCTCAGTGTGCCTGTCCCTTTTTTCCTCAGTGTGCCTGCTCATCTGCCCCTCCCTTCCCTTGCTGGGCTGATTGCCTTGAGTGCCGTCACCTGTACAGGACCAGCTGAGTTGAGTTGGCTGACGAGCTGCTGACACTATAAATTCCTCAGCCCATCTACAAGCTCACAAACATTTCCAGCTGCTCAGCCTATACAATCCTGTGTTCATGTGTTAGTTCAGTGCCATACTAGTGAAAACAGCCGATCTACAAGCTCACTACGCTTTGTTGCTGAGACTATAAAATCCTGTGTGTTCATGTGTTAGTTCAGTGCCATACTAGTTTTCATTGCGGGTCTGGCACGACCAGGTGACCTGGTCTAGTTTTTTAAATGGGAGAGAAAGGGGGCTGTCTGTGTGTGTGTGTGTGTGTGTGTGTGTGTGTGTGTGTGTGTGTGTGTGTGTGTGTGTGTGTGTGTGTGTGTGTGTGTGTGTGTGTGTGTGTGTGTGAGAAATCATTACTATGAAATGTTACAATTAGTACATCAATGTGATCATATCTGTTATTTGTTTGGCTTGAGTTTATGATTTCTACGTTTTTATTTTTCTCCCATGCGTTACACCTTTGGTTACTTAAGATTCTGGACAGTATTTGTCAGTTCCATAATAATAAACATGCATTTGTATAAAGCAAGCCTACTCCCATGTTGATAAGATTATTTAGAAGTTGGAAAAAAAAAATAATAATAATCTGTTTAAGGTAGGTTTAGAACGGATACAAAATATGTGATTAATTTGCGATTCATCATGATTAACTATGAACAATAATGCTATTAATCAGATTAAATATTTTTAATCGATTGACAGCCCTAATCAGTACGCATTATTCTAGTCTGATCAAGACAGACCTGATTTTTCACATTCCATCCTGATTGGCTAAGATTGGCTTTCAAAGTTTGCAGGAGTGGCCGTTCTAAACAAAAAGACAGATTCCTACAATAAGCTAGCTGGCCTGGTGGAGGTCGCCAAATTATATCAAATATGATTATTTTGGAGAGTCGCAGCCATAAAGTTTGGGAACCCTTGCTCTACACTTTCTCAACCTTTTATGAAGGGCCCACGTGTTTGTGGCCCTCCCATCTGACCACGTGTGGGTCGCCTGTTGCGGCTTGGATCACAATGAAAACACTTTTTTCAAGGTTTTAAATAAAAGATCACTTCGAAATATTGTTTCAATATATCTTTTGAATATTTATCTTATATTGTTAAAATCTGTTTCATTTTGGGGCCCACTTACATTATCCTCACGGCTCACCAGTGGGTCCCACAGGTTGAGAATCGCTGTTCCGGATCAAAGCAGATGGAAAAGGTCTAAGGTAGAGGCCAGAACCTTGAAAGAAACAGTGAAAGTGTAAATCAGTGCTGAAACTCATAGACATAAACTTAAAAAATGGTTCAAGTAGTTAACTAGTATTTCATAATGTCACCCACAGGCATATTTATTTCCAGAACTCAGCTGCTCAATACGTTTCAACAACAATTGTAGAGTTAACAGGTGCTTTACTGTATGCCGTTACTAAATACTAAAATAGCTCAAATACAATAATTAATGTTCATAAGTTCATAAAGCATAACTCAACTCTTAACTAAAATGATTTCATGGTATAAATAAATAATTGGGTTTATAATTGATTTCATGTGAGGTTAAAATGCATAATATTAATAAATGTGGTTAAAACATTATGGGATGGATGGAACAATGATTCCCTGCCTGTCTATTAGCAGCACACCGGACCTCTTTGATGTGGGCTTGATTGTATAATGCAGTGGTTCTCAATCTTTTTTGGCTTGAGTACCCCCTTTCGCGGATTCCTGAATCCAAGTACCCCCTTTACCTGACATTTTCCCAACTGCAATTAAAACCATAACTAGCGATATATGATATCTCCCCCCCCCCCCCTTTTTTAAGAATATAACATCACCAAAAATAAAAACATAACATTTCAGGCCAGTTTTCATGTCAATAACTTACATTCAAACAACATTCAAACTCATCCCAGTTGCCTGGTACCATCTAATTTGGGTTGGCAACTATTAGGCCCACAACAAGTTTCTCCAAGTGTCATCATTAAACATAACAGTAAATGCACTCAATGGTTTGTCAAGCATGAACTCAAAAGGACATCTCTCTGCCTCTCTTGCAAACTGAACGGAACGAACTCTGGCGCTGCACCGCTACCTAGCACACCTTGAGCTGGAACATTGACACATATCAAACGGGAGAGTGTTTTCTGCTGGTGATTCAGTCCGAGTGTATCAAAGGGTGCGTTCGTAAATGCGCACCGGGTGTGGTTAGGGGTTATGGTTAGGTTTAGGCATAGTTTTACTGAGGTTAGGATTAGGCATAGTTTTACTGAGGTTAGGGTTAGCTTAAGGCACTCACTACACTGAGCACACACGGTGTCCATTTCTGAACGCACCCTTTGACCAGCAGGAAACACCTGTCCTAAACAAGTCACTTTCCCTGGCAGTAATCGTTGAAACAGTACCACCTACTGGCGGACATAAGTCTCAGCCAGCACACTCTTAAATTTGTCCTGTCTATCAAGATAATATATTTTCATGAATAGTATTACATTTTTGATTTGTCTCCATCAGGTTCAACAGATAGACTACTGTATGTGTGGAAGATGGGTTTATCTAGATTCAAGAATATGCACTTCTTAGTGTTTTATACCATCAAATTATCTGGTCTATACCATCCAAATTAAATTGATGATTTCTTTATTCCTTGAATTGTATAGGAGGATTAATGACAGACCAAATTGGTAATCCTACTGATTCTAATATGCCAATACTAAGTCAAAGTCACAAGTGATTTTGCGTGCTAGTACACATGATGTAAACTGGATTCAGATTCCTGTGGTGTGCTGTTTTTCATTTGTGAGCAGACAATGAGTCATGTATTTCAGGTGGATGTGAGTGGAGCCTGTGAGTCTGCCCCATGCCAAGCTCTTGAGTCTGCTCAAGAACATTCCAGTGCTCTGCGACGATAGTGCCAAGCTGCAGGTATTCACAGGGGCTTCAAGACTGAAGTTTTATTTTGTCACACGCTTTGACAGGTTGCTGTGCAATTAGGGGGCAGAAAACAACACTCTTTACAGCATATTCTGGATTGGAATCAGGGCATTAACCAAAAAGTTGAAGTCGACTCAGTCGACTTCATTACACAAGTCGACTCCCACCAGGGAAAGTCGAAAGTTGAAAAAAATAAAAAAGGATTGTTATTAGTGATGCTGGTTACAGTGGCATCTATAAAATTAACATCAAAACAACGTCATCAAACCATAGTCGACTTCAACTGAACTTCTGAGTCGACTTTAAAAAATCACAAGTCATTAATGTCCTAATTGGAACGCATCCTTTTAGTTTGAGATTAGACTGCGTGTTTCAGTCTAAGAGTCTTTGGCCCTTGAATGTGGGCACTGTACACACCCCGTAGTTTATAAAGACGCAGCCTGTCTGTACAACTATATGAAGTGAAATGGTAGTGTGACATGCTCTGCACACCGTGATAACAATATTTGTAAGGGTGGCTCAATTTACATCAACAGCCAGTATTAAAACTGGTACCCTCTTCAACACCTTGACACTGAATTACTGAGTTTTTGCTAATAAATAATTAAGATTACACCCTTTTGTTGAAGTGTATTATTCCAACAACGCCACCTCTGTTAAAGAGGAAATGGTTCACTAATAAGCAATACCTTCGTAAGGACACACAGGTTTGTATAAACGGGAAAACCAGAGCAATATAAACCCCTTGGAGAGACTGGACCAGGACACCATATAGGGAAAAATATAACAACTTTATTATCTAGTTACAGAAACCTCTATTTCGCCATACAAATAAAAGAAAGAAAACCTACTGCTCCTAAAGGCGCCGCCAAGCTAAAACTAGAAAATACTAAATAAAAACAGCAGCCCAGAACCCCCTCTCATAAACGTTAATCGCTACCAGTTAAAGTGCACTTGCAATGTTAGCCACTGGGCTGTTAAGGTTTCAAAATGTAATAATATAAATTACTACAATAATCAGATTTCGGCAAAGGAAACAGGAGTAATAACTATATAATTAACAATATAAGATAAGCAGGTATTCTAATAATCATAATAATTTCTACAGCAGGTGTATAATGAATGCAGAGGGACACAGCCAATCTTCGGTACGTCTACTTCTTCTGCCCACACATCTGCGAATACAGAAAATATGCCAGTATCTGTTCTCTACAATTATACAGCTCAACTTCAGGTCGGTGACTCGATAAACAGCGGTGCATAGAAGTGGTACTCACAACGAGGCAGGCTGCCATTGCGAGTTAGTCACAAGGCACCACTGCAGTCACTGCAGACCCCTCTCGTCTGCCTGGATGGACCGGCTCGGCTCGCTGGACACCACCGTCACTGTCTGGAATCAGCTGCGAGGCACTGTAGATCTTACTCGACTTAACACTCAAAGTTCAGTTCAGTTCGTAAAGATTTCTTAGGGAGAGACAGCATTATTATAACACAACGAAAGAAAGATGCATTACACAAAACATGCTCTGGATAACAAAATAATTGGAATACAGGAGTTTCCCAGGGCTTCGAGGCTGCTCACAACCAGAGGTGAATTTAGCCCTGAAACCGTTGATCTCTGGTGCACCCATCGCCCTCATTAGTTTTGCAATATTTTATCATCATCTAAACAACGAGCTTTGAATGCAAACGAGTCACATTGGGGAGCATGGAGCATCGGCCACACATGGGAGCATCACCAAATGGGAGAATCACCAAATGGGATGGGAGCATCGACCACATGGGAGCATCCAAAAATGTCTTCACAGCATGACAGGTAGAACACAGCACAGTGGAGGCCAGTCAGTGTCATCACAGGCACACAAACATTCCTACCTACAGAGGAAAGGTGCCCTCTGGCAGAGTCTCTGACTGTTCAAAGGACTTTGTGGCCATGTTGTCCTGGAGTCGTTCCTCGTTGTTTAGATGATAATAAAAAAAGCAAAAACTAATTAAAATGAGGTTGATGGGTGCTCCAGAGATTAACAGTTACAGCGCTACATTCACCTCCTCTGGTTGAGAGCTGCCCCGTGGAAAATAGTCAACAAAGTCCAAGGTCAGCGATGAAATCCCCTGGAAAATTCCCGCTGCCAGTTTGTTGGAGAAACTGAACAGCGAGAAGAAGATGGCCTTGTTGTGGCCAACAGTCAGGGTGATACACCTTGCCAAGTTGTCGATGACATCATGGAGCATCAACACTGGGCATCGACCACACATGGGAGCATCACCAAATGGGAGCATCAACCACATGGGAGCATCACCAAATGGGAGCATCAACCAAATGGGAGCATCAAAAAGGGGAGCATCAACCAAATGGGAGCATCACCAAATGGGCCCAGAGTATATAGCTGCAGAGCAGCGCAAAGTTTGCACTCAGGAACCGGAAGGCCAGTGCATGGAAGAAGGTGGCCAAAATCAGTTTGATGTATGGTCCATGCCCCATAACCTTCCTTACGCCCTGGAAAAGAATTTAGTTTTTCCGAGACATTCCGGGTGATGCACGGCGTGTCGGCCTTTCCAATGATCTGCCCCTGGACGGCTGCACCGATCACAAAGGCTACTACCTGAACGGTGGACTTGTAGGTACTGGCCGAGTCTCTCCCTCTGCTATGAGGTGATTAAAATAACAAGGGCGGAGTAGGGCACATGGTAGCAGGTCTGTGGCAGTACAACACCAGGTACCAGGCTGTGTTGCCACGTGCGAAGGCTGGAACACACCATAGCAGGAAATAGTTCACTACTGAAAATGGAGTTGATAGCCCAATCCATGGCAGCATGCGTCCCATTCGTGTCCGCGGACTGCGCGAGACTAGGAATCCTACTATGGGGTTCATTACTGCAGCCAACAGGTAGCCCACAAACAGCACCATGGACGCTCCGGAGGGATCCAGCCGAGCCACGTCCAGCAGGTATACCGGAAGGAACAGGTAGCCCACAAACAGCACCATGGACGCTCCGGAGGGATCCAGCCGAGCCACGTCCAGCAGGTATACCGGAAGGAAGAAGGCCAAGGCACAATTGGTGATCTCGTGAGGTGCTGTGCCAATGGCATAGCACAGTTTTCTGCAGACTGACAGCTCCGGCTTCCCAGCGAGCCCTCCACCTGCACATTCACAGAATTCGGTAAATTAATAGTTAGATCGTCATCAAACTAGACAAATTCATAGACTGTTATGACAATGGGTGCGTTCGGAAACCCGCACCGGGTGTGTACTCAGTGTAGTGAGTGCAGTGGGCGTGACGTTGGAGAGTGCGTTCAGTGTGGCTTATTTACGAACGACCAGTTTTAACAGCCAGCTGTGTGCTTTTTCACTCTGAACTCTGAAGGTAAACTTTCTGAAAAGCAGCAGTTGCTGCTGAGTATGCTAACGTAACGTTGCTATTAGGAGATGTAGGTCTAATTCACAACATTGGCATGTTGTTGATGTGTGTGAAACTATCAAGCCCAAACGACCAATTAAGCTGCAAGTGCTGTATTTTGCGGTTATTTCCTCCATTGTTCACAGCTGAGAAGCATTCGAGACACGGCCATGAAAACCAACCAATCAGAACACCGCACCACACCACCACACCGCCAAACCCCATCCTCTGAGTAGGGTTGGTGAGTGCGTGCACTCAACACACCAGTGCGCCGCTCACTGGATTTCCGAACGACAACGCACCAAGTGCACCGAATAAACGAACGACAACATGGCACACCAGTGCGTTGAGTGCGCATTTCCGAACGCACCCAATGTGAGGAAAATACTGTAGATGGAAAAGAAAAAACTGGGAAGAGTCTTGGCAGAAATATTTTTGACAAGTATGAGACACATCAGTTTGTCCTTTATGCCAATATCGATGGCATAAAACTAAAGGGATTCTATTGTATGGGTGATTAAATATTTTTAATCGATTGACCTGATTTTTCACATTCCATCCTGATTGGCTAAGATTGGCTTTCAAAGTTTGCAGGAGTGGCCCGTTCTAAACAAAAAGACAGATTCCTACAATAAGCTAGCTGGCCTGTTGGAGGTCGCCAAATGATATCAAATATGATTATTTTGTTGAGTCGCAGCCTTAAAGTTTGGGAACCCTTTCTCTACACTTTCTCAAACTTTTATGAAGGGCCCACTTGAAAATCTTGAACGTATATTGTTTCAATATATCTTTTGAATATTTATCTTATTTAATCAGTTTCATTTTGGGGCCCACTTACATTATCCTCACGGCTCACCAGTGGGTCCCACAGGTTGAGAATCGCTGTTCCGGATCAAAGCAGATGGAACAAGAGGCCAAACCTTGAAAGAAACATTGAAAGTGTAAATCAGTGCTGAAACTCATAGACATAGACTTTTACATAAAAAGGGTTCAAGTGGTTAACTAGCATTTCATAATGTCACCCACAGGCATATTTCTTTCCAGAACTCAACTGCTCAATACGTTTCATGACAGAAGGCTAAACACTGCCCCCTTGTGGTCTCAACATGACTAGTAAAAGACAAGCTGTCCATCCATAGAGCATCGCAGTTGAAGCCCCGCCCCGTCCTCACTCTGGTGTCGGAAGCGTTTTCCGCATTCATTTCTTCCATAGACATTTCATAAAGTATTTATTTAAACGTTTTTAAGCCTCGGACAAAGCCACCTCGGCTGGAGAGGGATCATGTCAATATTCACATTTTTTTGAACGCAAAGATTAATTAGAAAGCTGAAAAAAAGGGCAGGGTACAAGACTGTGTACATCATTATTTTTAAAATTGCGGAAACTACACTCCCAGAATGCCTTGCGAATGTTGTTGTTGTTTCCTGAAATAAAGCCCTTAAAGGAGGATGAAACCCCGCCTCTTATTTGTTTTATCAGACTTGAGAATATGAAAAGATTTCTAAAATGTAGGCGTGGATATCTGCCGTTCTGGGGGGAGGGGGCGGAGTAATGCGTCTTCTATCAGAGTCGAGACAGAGCGGCCCGGGCTGTCAGCAGTGCTTTTCCATTTCGGAAACATTTTTTAAAACCAGCCATTGGCGGTGTAAAAAGTATAAAGATTCGGCAACTCCATGTTCTTTATCCAATTATAATGGGGAAGTATTTTACAAAGAAGCTGTCTGAGCTTGTATCCATGGACAAACTTTCTCCAGCTCTGCATGGACCACGGAACCAGTGAAGAATGGACGCTAGCCCTATAGCTATTTGCTGTGTAGTGTGTGTGTGTGTGTGTGTGTGTGTGTGTGTGTGTGTGTGTGTGTGAATGTGTGTGTGTTTGTGCGTGCGTGCGTGTGTGTGTGTCGTGACAGTGCGCGCACACGCACATCGTCCACACACGAAAACTAGCAGATCTACAAGCTCGTTGTGAGCTTGTATATTAGCTATGTAGCTATGTAGCCTAGCTAACAGCCGTAGCAGCAATAGCTTCTCAACCATGTAAACACGTTGGTTTCGGCTCTACGGCTAGGCTACATACATAGCCGATATACAAGCTCACAGCGCGTCGCTTTCGCGACACGTTGTGAGCTTGTAGATCTGCTGTTTTCCGTGTGTGGACGTTGTGTGTGTGCGTGCACTGTCACGACACGCACACACACACACACACAGGCTACACTACACAGAAAATAACACAGGCTCCACACAGTGTAACTGTCCGTTGAGAGAGCCTGCATGCTCTTCTCTCTGGCTGAAACAAGCATACAGTGAAACCACGCCCCCCTTGATACGACTCTGTAAAACAAACGTTAATATTAATTAGATATGCCTACGTCACGTTACACCACAGAACATTGATAGCTAATATTTAATGAGTGGCGCGAAAGATTTCTTTTGGACCTAGAAACTGGAAGTACACAGAAATAGCTACAGAGACAGCAGAAAGCTCTGAATCCCCAAGCCTATGGGCAAATTGAACCATATCACTGCTCCCTATCACAAGTGACTCATTGATATAATATATATTTATAGAAAAAGTGATTTTGTGTTTCATGCTCCTTTAAATCACGCTCAGTTTAGTTATCCAGGCCCAGCATATGGCCTGAAATGTAGTGATTGTCATCTCTGTGGACGCTCTTATCGTCATCCTTAACATAGTGCATCATATTTGTAAAAGAAAGACGATCGCAGACGATCGCTCACGGAGTTTCTGTTGACGTGCAATAATCCGCCGGGAAGACAGGGGGCAGTAGCTACTTCCGCGGTAACCGCAAGATACACAAAAGAAGAAGAAGCTAGACGAATCACAGACGTCAATTTCACCGGATGTACATGTTTAGCAGTATGGGAAATGCAGTTCTTTTCCGTGCGATCTAGATTAAAACGTGTTTTTACTCAAACTAGAGTGATTGCATACATACTCGGGGGTTCTACAGGAGCATATAGAACCATTTTACAACCACCAGCCTAGTGGTAAGTGTACATTGAATTGCTACGACTTTGTGGCTGATAATGAAAAACGCTATGGTGAAAATGAATGGGTTGTTTACTTCCGACACCGCACTGCGATGCTCTATTACCATGCACTGTCTGCACTGACACTGAAAGACAGGACCGGGTTAAGTGAACATTAAAACCAGAGACACATTCTGGACTGTGATTACAGACAGAGACCCATTCTGGACAGTGTTAGGTGGACACTATAAAGATAGAAACAATCTAGCCTGTGTGGATATCACACAGACACACTGGTGAAGCCATTCGGTGTGTATAGAGATAAAGACACACTGTCAAGACACACGAAGGCCATGGCCGTCGTTGCCCCTCAAGTGTGGCCTTGTGCCCCTCAAGCAAAATGGCCCTGAGGCCACAGTGCCTTTAATGCCCCAACAGACTGTACCACCTTCTCCTCTCTCTTGTCAAATTATGTAGACATCAGTGTCTCTTTCTTGTCATGTAGACAGTGACTTTTGTTGAGATCGTCCCCATCTTTAAACCAATCCAGTAACTTTGATTGGTGCAGGGCCGAGCATGGATCAGATTGTAAAAAACATTTATTTCACTGCAAAAATGTAGCCTACTTCTTGATAAGTAGTGCATCAATGCTGCTCTTGTTAATTCGGGGGAATGCAGTTAACCATCACAGACTGCATAATGTTTCTATTCATTGAGAAGGTCTCACAATCGTTTATCTTACTGTAGCATAACAACAAATAATTTTAAAAAAATGGATAGAGAACAATATTACTTTTCATATTTTTAATAATTAGAATTATCATTAGGCTCTTTGTTCTGCCCTTTGGGAACAGATAGGCAGACAGACAACTCCAGAAAAATGTTGTAGAGTTAACAGGTGCTTTACTGTATGTAAGTGCTGTTACTAGATAAAAAAAGAATACTAAAATTGCTAAAATACAATAATTAATGTTCATAAGTTCATAAAGCACAACTCAACTCATAACTAAAATGATTTCATGGTATAAATAAATAATTCGTTTATATAATTGATTTCGTGTGAGGTTAAAATGCATAACATTATGTGGTTAAAACATTGTGGGATGGAACAGTGAAGGGGCCTGATTAGCAGCACACCGGACCTCTTTGATGTGGGCTTGATTGCATGTCATGAGACACAGGTGTTACAAACAGACCTGCTCTGCCTAGGCCAAAAGTTTATATTACGTTAAAAAGACAAAGAAAGACAGTGAGAAGAAGGACTATTAAGAACTGTATGCAACCTCCGTTGCATAGGTCTACCGAAGAACCTCCGTCCACAATAGCGGCCACCCAGTAGGCCTCTATATTTAGATTTGACTTTGATGTGGACGCTGTTTAATGGTTTAATGTTCTGTATTTTTTTTTACTGCACAAGTTATTGATTTATGTTTCTTATTCTGTGTAACTTAGTTCTCACGGCATGTTGGAGGAGAAGTGAGGAGGAGAATAAATGCCTGTTTTCATAAAGAACCGACGCCGAATTACAAAAATATCAATCATTGTGTTCAAACATTGCTAAATTAAACATGAACTCGACATACATTATCATAAACATCACAAAAGATACTCACAGACAATGGTTTGTCAAGCATGAACTCAAAACAAAGGACATCTCTCTGCCTCTCTTCCAAACTGCACTGAACAAACTCTGGTGCTGCACTGCTAATTACTACCTAGCACACCTTGAGCAGGAACATTGATGTATCAAACACCTGTCCTGTCCTAAACAAGTCACCCTCCCTGGCAGTACCCTGGCAATTTGAAACAGTACCACCTACTGGCGGACATAAGTCTCAGCCAGCACATTTCCTTTCTATCTATCAAGACTCAAGAGATTACATTTTTGTCTAATATATTTTCATGAATAGTATAACAATTTTGATTTGTTTCCATCAGGTTCAACAGATACTGTATGTGTGGAAGATGGGTTTATCTAGATTCAAGAATATGCACTTCTTAGTGTTTTATAGGCTACCATCAAATCATCTGGTCTATACCATCAAAATTAAATTGATGATTTCTTTATTCCAAATTGTATTTTGTTTAGGAGGATTAATGACAGACCAATTTATACAAAATTGGTCCTACTGATTCTGATATGCTAATAATAAGTTACAAGTGATTTTGCTTGCTAGTACACACGATGGAAACTGGATTCATATTCCTGTCGTGTGCTGTCTTTCATTTGTGAGCAGACAATGATTGGACAGACAATGAATGAGAGTCATGTATTTCAGGTGGATGTTAGTGGAGCCTGTGAGAGTCTGCCCCATGCCAAGCTCTTGGATGTGATTCGAGTCGTCCTGTCACCTGAAGATGACGCTTTTACCATACACTGCTATGCCAAAATATGGACGAAAGCCTTGAACAGCCTTAAGAAGAGTTTTGTTAACAGGGTACACTCACACACACACACACACACACACACACACACACACACACACAAAAGTTTGTATTACTATTCTTGCGAGGACATAGACTCGTTGTGAGCTTGTAGATCAGCAATTTTGAACTAACCCTAACCCCTAAACTCTAAATGCCTAAAATCCTAACCCCAACCTGAATGTTTTCCCAATTTTAAGTCTAACTCTCCCTGCCTTTTTAACCATAAACAATCAGTTATCTAGTGAGGAACATAAATGTTTAGTTTACCCTCAATGTCCTTTTCTCAAATTCACAAATTATCACAAGTACACACACACACACACACACACACACACACACACACACATGCTTTTGTTGTTCTGTGCTGATTTAATGGAGGATTACACTGAATCCAGTAACATGAAGGGCTTTGCGATGTCACTCCAGAGAGAAGGCAAGGTTAGAAATGCCATCCTGGTGGAGCAGGTGAGGCCACAAACCGGACGTTTTTATGAAACACTTTAAAACCGGCATTGAAAATAGTGAAAATAGCCTATCTGCAATCGTATAGACCTGCTATCTTTTGCGCGACACTCGTATGACCGAGTATAAAATAGGGCTTCACTAGTTCTCTTAACTTATCTCTGCTGTTGCTGTCTTCCAGACTTTCTCCTCAATCTTCACGGCGGAGATGCCCTGAATTGCTCAACGGCACTGTCATTCAATATATGAAGAGGTAACTCTTATGACACAAACTGTGGAATGAAGGGGGAATACTATTGGGTTAGAACTTTAAAAAATCAAACCTTGGTTTGAAGTGGAGCGGTGATTCTGAGCAGCTATACCCTTGTGTGTGTGTGTGTGTGTGTGTGTGTGTGTGTGTGTGTGTGTGTGTGTGTGTGTAGTCTGCACAACAGTGCCCATCTCAATCAGTTCCTGCAGGTCAGTACAGTACAGTACTGTTGTGGCTAGGCTGCGCAACAGTGCCCTAGCTGAACGGGACAGAGTGACAGGGCATGAGACTCCCAAAGCTATCCATTGGGAGCGCTGTTCCACCGCTCCAAAAAAAGTTGAAATACATTTTTAGGCCTGGAGATTCTGTGTGGCACTGGAATGCCACAGGTTTTATAAAAGCATGCATCTGGAACGTTGACTGTATAGTATTACTGTCCATTTGTAACAAAGGTTTGTGTTTGCGTTCTAGAACCTTCCGTCAGTGTAGAGGGATTCCCCTGGGATCGGTCATGTCATGTCTGCTGTGCTGTCTCTGCTACGCTCATATGGAGAAACTACTGTTCAAAGACATCACTGACAACGGGGTAATAAGCTTCAGTGGAAGATTTTATTAACCGATTAATTAATCAATCTCTATTTATTTATTAATTGTAGCGGGACCTGAACCATTTTTTAATACACTGTTAAGTCAAGAACAAGTTCTCATTTTGAATAATTGCCTGACAAGAGGCATCAGCCAGGTGAGGGGGAGTGTCCCTGAACCTGTAAAATTAAACATCTGAACCATATGCCTAAACATAACCATTGGTAAGCCAGGTAATGTACAATGTTAATGTTATACTAGAAATGACGGTAGGTTGGATCTGGCAGTTTGTGCAATGCATTGTGGGTATGATACTGCTACTGTTACCTTAAGACCATAGAGTTAAGATGTTTATTTTAAATGAACACTGATACCTCTGGCTGTAACAACCCATAACTAACAGAAGAGTGCAGTCTTATACTACAACTCATTGTGTGTGTGTGTGTGTGTGTGTGTGTGTGTGTGTGTGTGTGTGTGTGTGTGTGTGTGTGTGTGTGTGTGTGTGCTCGCGCACGAACGAGTGGGCGCGCGCGCGCGCGTGTGTGTGTGTGTGTGTGCGTGCGCGCGCTCGCTATTTCTTTCCTCTGTAGATGAGACTGGTCGATGATTTCCTGCTGATCACCCCTCACCTACACCAAGCATAAACATTCCTTCAGTATGGCACACACACACACACACACACACACACACACACACACACACACACACACACACACACACACGCGCGCGCGCGCGCGCACACACACACACACACACACACACACACACACACACACACACACACACACACACCCACACCTGTGTATATACTGTACTTGTACTTCTATACTTGTGAGGATCTTCCATATTTCCATTGACTATACATTCATTCCCTAAGATAACACTAAAACAAGGTCCTCTTGAAATGTGAGGACCACCAAATTATGTCCTCATGAATTGCTATGAATTCATCAGAAGAACCATTGTACAGTACGTCTAATACCTGTAAGGGCAAAAAGCGACCTCGCCCCAAAGGGTGAGGTCGTGCCATCTGAGTTGGCCATAATGGAGTCGTCTGACATCATACATGCAATCCCTTTAATGCCCATATATGGAGATCCCTGCTCTGAGTATCTGACATCACTGTGATGTCAACGCAGTGATGTGTCAGGGGAACCACAGTGTCAGGAGTTAGACAGACAGAGATACTGTCAAGCTGTGACGGTTCACATACTAAACTGCGACCTTCAGTCGCAATTATTTCACAACAGACATCAGATAGACAAAAGTGGTGTCATTGATATGACATAGGTTATATTATATAAAGAGGGTGGACTGCCCTTCCCCCAGCTATTCATTTAAAATGCAAGTTGCTCAGTGGCGTTTGAAGCACCCGGAAGTAGTAGAATTGGCACCGAAAAGGAGGAAGTGTTGAACACCGAGCAGGCACGCACAGTAGCATTTAACTGCACTCCCAGGTTTAATCACCAGGCGAAGGCGGCTTCCATGTTCTACCGTTGTTCTGGGAGCTTGACTTTATCCCCTTCAAACTTGGGTCCAGGACAGGTCCTTGAGGGGATTCCAGGGGTCCCCAGTAAAATGAGGAACAGTTGAAACACTTAAGCCCTATTTTTTTTTTTTTTGGCTCTTTGGAAATAGCCGATCTATAATCTTGCAGTGCGACCCCTTGCAAGCTTGTAGATCGGAAGAGTTTCAAAATAAATGTAGACAAATGTTGATAAATATTTAAATGGGGGTCCCTGGCCCAACATCTTCTCAATTTGGGGTCCGCAGCCAAATACATATCAATTTGGGGGTCCTTGATGATTAAGAACCACTGCTTTATCCCACTGTTCACCCTATGCAGGACGTGTTTGGTGGAGGTGCCACAGTATGGCCTGGTGCCAAACCTCCAAAAGGTGCCAGGACGTACACAGGCTGTGGGCTGCTGCTGAACACACACACCCTGGACGTTTACAATGATTACACCAGGTGATTCTTTTCTGCGTTTATGGGTTTCTTATACCGTAAGTAGCATATAAAAAACATTGTACTTTGTACTATAACGACTCAACAAAAATAACACCACACCCAGTCTTTCTCAGATAGTTTTCCTTGATCCTTTTACAATCACACACAAACCAATATGACAGTATGTGCTTGCTTTATAGTGTTTGACCCAATCTCACCTCACAGTTACGCAGGCCTGTCATTGCGCTACAGCTTTACTCTAGGCCTCACCCACTCGGCTGGACAACAAATGAGGAGCAAGCTCTGAAAAACTGTTTTTCTGATGATATTCTACTCCACTACTGTGTTCTATCGTCTGTCAGAAGGATATCAATGGAAATATGCCTCGGCTTACCTGAGTTTGCTTTTATTTTCTCGTACCAATTCTAATAAATACAGTACTTCAATCAATCAATCAATGGTCACACCCTTTTCCTGGACCTCAAGGTGTTATTATTGACCTGTCAAACTGCTGACTTCTCACAATACTACTTTGTGTGCAGTTGTGCACTCATTTCCGAATTACAGAGGCAGTTTCTATACCCAAGAATATATTTAAGCCATATTACCCGAGAGGTGTGCTTTATCGTGATTATCGGCATGCCAGCTACTATGTCCCTGAACTTCACATGAAAACTGCTAGGATAGCTGCTTATAAGGCATCGCCTACTGAAACAATAATAGCGAGCTGGCACCTTTTTTCTGACCAGCATAGCTGATTTCTGTGTTTGATGAGACCTGTTCCATATTTCTCATTATCATCACAGGTAGATAGCTATTTCAACCCATCAGATTGCTTCGTCGGAAATACGATTGTATAATCAGTATAATTATCACTTTAAACGTGACTTTCTTATTTTGGAGATGGAGATTTAGGTGAATTGTTATTTTTCACACATTTAAAAAAAACAGCTGCTTAAGAATACAGCTTATTTATCAGCTGTTATCACTATGAATGCAGGTGTGCCGTAATATCATGTAGACTTGCACTTTGGTGAGCCTTGGGCAAAAAGTTTGAAAACCACTAATCTAAGGCTTGATCTGTTTCAGTTCAGTCATAGTAGTATCTCTACACTCAACTTGTTTTATCATTTCTCTTCACAGAGCAACTTTGTTGAGACGGTCTACACAAACATCTACATGCTAGTCCAGCTTCAGGCATACAGGTACTGTAAACACTTAAGACTTTGATCTTGTACTAGAGCCCTGGTTATTTATTTATTTTCCGAATTGCATCCATCCATCTATCCATCTTCAACCACTTATCTGGAATCGGGTCGCGGGGGTAACAGTTCCAACTGAGATCTCCAGAGTTCCTTATCCCGAGCAACTTCCTCCACTCCTTCCGGGAGTATGCGTTCCCAGGCCAGTGTGGAGATATAATCCTTCCATCTGGTCTTTTGTCTGCCATGGGGTCTCCTCCCAGTGGGACATGCATCAAGGACCTTCCTAGGAAGGCGCTCGGGGGGGCATCCGTACTAGTTGCCTGAACCAAGCTGACTCCTTTCCAAGTAGGAGCAGTGGTTCTACTCCAAGTCTCTCTCGGGTGACTGAACTTATCACCCTATCTCTAAGGGAGATACCAGCCACCCATTTGGATTATATTATAATGTTAAATTAGATTCACAGATAGATACTGTACCTAGTGTCAACAGTCTGTTCTTTGTGAGTGACTATCAATGATTGTGTCATATTGTATTATTATAAAACACAGGGTTGGTAGAGGGAGTGTAGCGCCCAGGATTACATTAGATAATTGACACCGGGTGAAAAATGGGTTACAAAATCTTGGGATAAAATTATAGAAGTTAGAAGGTATTATGATAAAACACAATAAGCCATTAGGGCCATTCTTTGATTGATTGATTGAAGACTTTATTAGAAGTTTGCATAGGAAAAGGTACAGTTTCATGACGGTACAGTTCACTGGTACAAGGTCTACTAAAAGGAGATCCATGAAAAGACTAAGCTTATTTCCACTGGAAACCATTGAAGTATCTCATATAACATTGAATGACAGACAAATAGAACACAGTACTATGCAGTAGATATGTAAAGAAAAACAAAAAAAGACAGTAAGTCTAAAACAAACAGTATATACAGAGAAGGGGCAGGGGAGGGTAGGGTTGGGCTAGGTTCATTTTTTACCAGTTGCGAACGGCTGCTGCCTGTAAGTGGTTTTTCAGGGCAATTTTAAAGGATGCTAGTGATCCACACTCCTTTATGGCCTTCGGTAAAGCTTTCCACATTTTGGTGGTATAGCAGAAAAAAGAGTTTGACCCTTTGTTGGTTTTGACTCTGGGTTGAAAGTGATCTGTGGCGCTGCCTCTGGTGTTGTAATTATGGACATCCTTAATGTTTATAAAGTATTCTGCTTCTTAAACAATTAAGGTCCATTATTATAGCGTAACACCAGCACCAACTTCCTGTTATATGATTTGCCAGTGGGTTTATTTTTTCCCCCCTCGCTCTAGTGGGTGTGTCATCATTTATGTGTTAAATCTTCCTTTTAGGTTCCACGTGTGTGCTCAGTGTTTGCCCTTTGGTCAGAATGTTGCCAAGAACCCTCTACTTCCTGCAGATGATCTGGGACATGGTTAAATACACCAACCGGCTTATCAGGCTAAGCAATAAAGGCATTATTTACACATTATGCATCTTGGCATTCTCAAATTTTTTTTACAACCACTTTAAGCTGGCACCCCTGTTTTGGAAAGCCAAAATAGAAGATCTGCAAGCTGCAATGTGTTTGTATGTCTGTCTCTCTCTCTGCCCATCTTTTACCTTCTCCCCTCTCTCTTTCCTCCCTCCCTCCATCCAGGCATGTGTAACAGTGAGTTCTCCAGTATGAGGCAGTGAAGCTTATCTACTGTTTGTCATTTGTGCTGGTGCTGACGCACCACAGACCTCTCTACAAGGCCACGCTCCCTCATCTGCACTGCCGTATGTACCTTTAAATGGATTTATGCTCTTGTCAGCAACCCTCACCATTTCATGTCCAGCGCTAACCACCACGTTCATTTAAATCCTAACTTTAACCAAACACCACTTTCCTTGAGCTCTCCAAATGAGGCTCTGAAACTTGTCCATTTGTCTTTACTTTCCACTGTTGTGGAATACACTAAAACCCCAAATGTAATACAACGTAATAACCATAACCAAGGGCAACTTGCCAAGAAGCCTGTTCCAACTGGATTGAATGTGAATAGTAAACTCGGTTACGTTTTAATTGTCATTTGATCTTAAGACTAGACGATTCAGTTTAACTTTTCCGTTTTTGGACAGTCAAATAAGTTACTCTACTCACTGTCTATGAATATTTTGTGTCGCACCGATCCGCCCATGGGAGCATTCAAATGATGCCCACGGGGGTGTGCTAGAATCGAAAAATATCACATTTAAGCATTCAGAACATCGCTGATAAAAACGACAGCAGTCTGAATTACCAACCCTTCACAGGGAAGCGTGTTCTGGAGAGGCGGCTCCGTGCCCTGAGGCTGGTCAGGGTGAATCTGCTACCCCCAGAATCCCAGAGGACTTTGGGGCCATCAGGACCTTGTGAAACCCTTGGCTAGTGACCCGTACTTAAAAGTAAGAGACACGGTAAGACTCCCTGTTGTTTTCATACAATACAGTATGTGTAGGGCTGGGATAATTACTGCTAATGTGATGCATAATGGAGCTCAGTACTGCTGTAGAGCAGTGTTTCTCAACCTTTTTTCTGCATGGGCACCCTTTTCATGTCCCAAGAATCCATGGGCACACGAACATTATACGGGGATGGAAATATCATCACTGTCGGAAAGAAACCTTGTATTTCCAAGTTTCAAATGTGTACTTTTCTTCACAATGTAAAGCCCTGCTTCATCATACTCGGCTGTTTTCACTAGTTTAAATCATTTTTAAAATGATACATACAATGCTGGCTTTAAAGCTGATTCAAAGGGGCACACTTGTCCCTTCTCAGGGGCACAACAAAAGTCCCCACCCAGGCACAGTGGTTGAGAAACATTGCTGTCGAGGGCAACTGGGTTGGCCATACTGTACAGCGAGGGCAACCGGGTTGACTTTTGTCAAACATGTGCATGAACTCAATGTCCAGAGTGTTGCATCATATTGGATATGTCAATCCATTTATTTAACATACACACCAAAAAAATATATACAAAAACTCTTAACCAAAAACACTGACATTTTTGGACATTGATTCCATTGTGATTTTCAACCACACACACACACACACACACACACACACACAGTAATGATGCGTCTATTATAACATTTTCCCATGCACATTTCGCAACTGAACTGAACGCCCGCTGGAGTTTCATTCAGTGGTCATATCAAAGGTGTCGTTCACATGAGGATTTAGGTTCCTTTCCTTGCGAAATATGAGTGGTAACCATCTGTAGAGGGCTACCAGTGGGATGGAGACCACAGGCGCCACAGAGAGGAGGACAATGATGCCAAACACCCAGTCTGGATATTGCCTCGACTCAGTCTGGGGGAAATTCACCTGAAAAGACAAACAGACAATTATAGGAAACGCATTGCTTTTCTGACACGTCTGCATAATATGTGGCCATCTGTACTGTAGGTTTGTCACATGCTCTTTATGCACTCTTATTTACTTAAAGACTACAGTTTGTACTTTTGTTGCTCAACTCCAATCGTGTGTGTGTGTGTGGGGGGGGGGGGGGGGGGGGGCAGCAATGGCTTCAGAGCACAGTTTTGTTTTGGAGCGTCGACACGGCATAGACCAACATATAATGTATGGATGGCATCAAGGCATTCACAAGTTTAAACTTACAGTGTAGTGTGCAAAATATGACCGTTCTAAAATCTCTGGAGAAGGTTAATGTGTTTAAAGGAGTAGTTCACCCCCAAAATGACTTTTTTTCTATTGATTACTCATGCCTTGGAGACTCGAGTTCAATAATATTTTTGGGTTTTTGTCACATTCCTAAGACAATAATTTGATTACAATAAATGTACGCCCATTGATTCCGGAGGGGGACCCAAATGCATTCGGGTCCCCATCCAGAATCAATGGGGGTGGATTTACTTTTTAACTTGTTTTGTCTTAGGAATGCGACGACAACCAAAACATATTAATGTACTCAAGTCTCCATGGCGTGAGTAATCAATAGAAAAAAAGTCATTTTGGGGGTGAACTACTCTATTCAAGTTGCCATTGTGCACTGCATACCTCAGGGACATAATATATGAGACCGAATGCTCGGACACATCCCGAGTTGACACGCACGTGCACATACGCGCACACAATCACACATACACACACAAACAAATTCCGTACAATAGATTATAGTAGCCTTAGTATAAATAGATAGATGAGCACACTTACATAACCAGGGTCCCAAGCAGGATAGGAGGGGCGTGTCTGTACTTGGATGGCCACATAAGCAATGAACACCACAACAAGCATTACAGGGCTGATGACCATCCAGCAAGCCTTCCAGTAAATGTTGGGCCTCTTCCCTGTCATGAAGTAGATGTCCTCACTGAAACTGTCATGCAAACGCAACAATTGTCAGTGAAACGAGTTTACGACACAGTCTGATTCTGAGCCATAATTGATTCTGAACTGGAATAAAGAAACAAACTTTACTTTTTCATTCCATAGACATAAATCACTCCGACAATCTCAAAGAATCCAATGATGAGCAGTGGCACAGAGGCCACGTAGCTGTTGAAGATCTCCAACCAGTAGTTCCCTGAACCCATGGTGAATATCAGAGCCATGGAGAAACTTATCAGGCACACCAATGCTGGGGAAGTGAGAGGAGAAATACGTTTAAAACCAAAGGAATGGAATTGTTGTGCAGTGAGAGTTAACTTTATGGATTTATTTATTTTTGTTTAGTTTATTTAAATCCTCATCAACATTATCACAAAACCTTTCAAACTGATCCAACAATCTCAAAGCTTATTTATGCCGATCCTTTCTATATATCAATTACCAGTTTCACTTAAAATAAAAGGTTCATAATGAATGAACACAATCCGTATTTACATTCATGATTTACATCGTTTGTGATAAACGAACACTGAAAGATATTCGATATTTGCATTCACAACTTCATCCATATAATATACACCAATTAAAATATACAATACATAATGTATACAAGCACCCACACTGCCACAGCACACCATACCCCTCTATTGCTCAACTTATTTTTACTCTCCAATTATGCCAATAATCTGACCATTAACAGGATTAGAATTCTTTATTCCGTAATTCCAACATGCAAGGAATGTGCTGGTTTGTGCAAGTTATTGCAGCAACAGATGTTACAAACTGTAAATGTTATAAGTTAAGCTCAGAAATATGTATATCTATGTATCTACAGTTCATACTACAAATCATACCTGTGAGCAGTTCATGTGGCATCCACTTGGGCACCAGTTTCATGTCGTGGATTGGATTGAGAATGCCCTCGATGTTGCCAAACATGGAGGAAAGGCCCAGGCTGAAGAGCATGACGAAGAACAGCACAGCCCAGACCTGAGAGCCTGGCATCTCTATCACAGCCTCAGTGAACACAATAAATGCCAGGCCAGTACCTGATGCACTCTAGGACAGGAGGACAAAAAAAAAAGGGAAACAACAGACGTCATGTATTATTGGCGATATGGTCCTTTAACATTAAGAAGTGGTCCTGTATGCAGTATTTCCATCAATGAAACAGAACATAGTCTCTAAAACAATTATAACTGTTCACATTAGACATGCAGGATGGTAGATTTATTAATGATTAATTGTGAATAACTTGGACCGTTATTAATATAGCCAATGAGAGACAGATGAAAAGGCCATAATGGAAGTGTTCTTTGTGCAAAATACCTGTTCCAGGAATGTGTTTAAATCACAATGTTTCAGATCCAAACTGGAGACTTCTTCAGGAAATGACCCATTGAGACTTTCGAACCATTTATCATAGTTGTCAAGTGTTATGTTTTGGTCCGCAATGTCAAACTTGTTGGTCAGAAGCAAGATGTTGCTGTAGATGGAATACAAGATAACATCATGTAACGAGTTGGTATGAATAGTAGGGCTGTCACTGTCACGATTATTACATTTTACATGACGATTAATTGTCACTCAAATAATTGCGATTAACGATTTAATTGTGTTTTTGTTGTTGACAATTACATTTCTGTTTGGCTTGTAGGCTTTGAAGTTGCACATGGCAGATATGACACAAAGAAATTACATATTTGACTTAAAAAAGAACATTGAGTGTGGAAATAGCCGATCTAGATCTGCTATTTCCACTATTTTTGAAAATGTTTCAAAATAGGCCTATCTGAAAAAGTTTCAACATGGAAACGATTATGACCAAATAATTGCCATAGACGATTATGTAACAATTGTGACAGGCCTAATGAATAGCAAGGTGATTATACCTGTATGGCATAAGAACAAAACACAACATACAGTACCACCCACTCACTGTACCTCTGTATGCAGGCATCCAAGTTAGTCTTGGCTTTAAATCCCAGGATAGAGAAGACAGAGATGGAGGCATAGAGAGACGTAGCACTGTTTACCAGACCAACCAGGACAGCATCTCGCTCACAGTTATTTCTGAGACACAGAACAGAACACACAGTTTGACTTTGCCACTTCACTCAATCCCCATGGTTGACAATACGATACATGGACGGTCACGATATTGGTTCTTCATGGTGATACGATACGATTCAATTCAATGATTTAAAATCGATATAGCAAAGAAATTAAATCTGTGTGAAACTTGACAATAGTGCATGTTTTTAAGGGGATTTATGGATATAAATAAGTAAACACTGTGATTCTCTAGCAAATACATGGACATTGTATTCCAATACATATTGACAAACCCACACCTTGACATGAACACAGAGATTACACACATTTATCGATAGACCAAGAGTACCTATATGGAATGGAAAAGTAATTAAACCCCTCTTTTTTATTTTCCTTCTTAAAATTGCTAAATACAAGGCACAAATACTTAGTTTCCATAATTATTTTCACTGCAAAACGATTTGATACAGATTATCTGCATTGTAAAAAGATACCGATACGATACAAAGCCAAAACGGTACGATATTTTGCATATCGATAGTATATCAATGCAAATTCAAACACATTTTTCGATTCAGTCCCTAACACTCACCTCTCTGGATTGTAACTGGAGAAGGCGATGAGTCCTCCAAAGGCCACTGAGAGAGAGAAGAAGATCTGCGTAGCGGCATCCAGCCACACCTGGGGATTCTTCAGAACCTCCCACTGAGTGAAGCACAAGATTACATAAAAGATAAGTCCATCAGACCGTCTGGTTCACAGAGTATGAATCAGGCTTTGACTAGTCAGAGAGCTCACGTCGGGTGTGAAGAGGTAGATGAGTCCGTCAGTGGCTCCTGGCAGAGTGAGGCCACGCACCAGGAAGATGGTCAGTACCAGGTATGGGAATGTGGCCGTCACGTACACTGCCTAAAAAATAAATAAAACTTGTTTCACTCATTTTCATGAAAGGTGAGATTGTTTTTGTTAAGGTAAGTGTTAAATGGCTCTACCGTATATTCTGATAGTAATCATTGCTATACAGTGTTTGTTCATTAACAGCGGCCTCCCTAGCTCTTTACTAAATAGACATTTTTCAGATCAGGATACCAATTCTGTTCAATGTGGAAAGAGAGAACTGATTCAGGATACAGGATAGAAGTGAGGAAACAAAAATACATTAGCAGACAAAACTGGAACTTGAAAACTATAAGACTGAAGCTGATAATTATCTTTGTGGGGTTTTCTCTGCTCATTGGATAAAATGGCAACCTGAAAATGTATTTTCCGTTTACTAAAGAGCTGGAGACATGGTCTTACTGAACAAACACGCTATAGCAATGATTATCAGAAGCTTTAACGTTTTAACATTTCACTTATTGTACTGTAACCCCATGTCTCTATGGACTACAGTATGTGTTTTTAAAATATGGCATCACTTTGGTGAACCAGTTCCAATCACCTTTCCCATAGACTCGATGCCCTTGATGAAACAGATGTAGACTATACACCACGCAGTGGCCAGGCAGACCACCAGCCACCACTGCAAGGGACCGCTCTCCATGATGTCTGTTGTGATGTTCAACGTCTCACGGTACCAGAAGTAGTTCACTGGTGTGCTGTCCACACACTCCTTGTTATAACCTGAGTGATTATTATGGAGGTAACACATAGAGAAAGAAGAGATCATGAAACAGCTTCATTTTGTTTATGCAAGAATCAAACAAGAGAACATGATTCGGGTACTTAAAAAATAATATATATATAAATTGTGTAGTTCTAACAGAGAAGTGAAAATGCTTACTTGTGAGACTGTCATCGATTGGACACTGGCTCCAAGGCAGTGGGTTTTGGAAAGAATGAAAGAAATACCACAGCACCCAGGCCAGAATGGTATTGTAAAACATTGATACCAGGAAGGACACCATCATGGATGCAATGCCTGTACAGTTCAAACAGAAAGTGACATTATACATGCAACGGCACACAAGACACATGCATTATTGCAACCGAAGGTCACAGTTTAGTATGTGAAACGGCACATGCTGGACGTCTGGACGTGTACACCTTTTTACGGTCTATGGGTTTGCCGCTCTGACATCATGCTCTGACATCACTGTGATGTAACACTAACAGAATCCCTTTTATGCCCATATAAGGAGTTCCCTGATGTCATCAATATTAAGCCCATATCTAACAGGACCTCATGTGGGAATGCCCATATATGGAGGCCACATCGGCCACATACAGTACCACACTAACAGAATCCATATATGGCCAATACAGATGGCCAAGACAGCCCATATCTGCGTTGCTGGTTCTACAGACATGTATGGGCATAAAAGGGTATGATCAGATGTCATAGACATCATATGACTTTCACATAACGAATAACTGAGTAAGCATGTTTGGGCTCTCACAGCATATCTCCATATACAGTACATGGATCTCCATATTTGGGTACCAGGGGTCTCCATATATCGGTAACTGGTCCGACATACATCACTGGCCAGATGGCCAAGACATGGCGCCTTGTCGCCCTGAGGCGTCTTACTAGTATTGTACATACATACTGCAACCACTGCAACATGTTATTGTGTAATGTATGCAAATGTGAGCCCAAAAGATTTGGGGGAGACCAGCAACAGATATACTGTAGGCTACTGTAACGTTGCTGTAAGTGATTTTGATGGATATCATGTCAAAGTGTTATTTCTCCTGTGGTGAATTTCATTATGTATCTATCTCTGACTAAAACCAACCCCATGCATACTGTATTGTATGTTGTCAAGCAAAAGTGTTAATCTGCACACCAATAGTAATAATGATAATAAAAAAAAAACAGTAATAAAATGTAACTACTTAATCATTATGCTGCGACCAACTCTCGCTTGAAAATGTTTGGCAAACAACAGAAATCATGGACACATTGACACACTGACCTGCTATACAGTAGATAGATACCTTTATCATCCCACAAGGATAATAAAGGTATCTACCTACACAGTATACTCTATCTATTTAGGCCAGGAGAACTGTACCCACCGACTCCTCCCAGGAATGGTGAGATTGAGTTCCAGACACCGGTGCTGCCCATGCGAAGCCTCTGTCCTATCGCTAGTTCCAGGTAAAGCAGTGGGAGGCCCTCAAACACCAGTGCTATCGTGTAGGGTATGAGGAAGGCACCTGCACAACACAACACAAGTTACAGCACAGCAGGTGTGAGTCACATTTCTTTACAGGGGCAGTGTGGTCTTCATTACTGTAGACTTTGCCTCAGAACACGGAATAAGAAATAAAAATGCCAATCTTTATGACCGTGATTGGTCTGTATGAAAACAGTGATCATTGCTGTCATGCAATTGAAAAAGAAGGCGGAAAATTACAATAATTAGTCAATTAAATGAAGTCCCCTCAACCCTTTACATAATTCTACATTCATTCAAACTCCTAAATCTGACTGGAGAGGGAGATATTTCTAAAGAAAAAAAACAGTAAGACTCGGGAAATCGGGAAATATAAGCGACCGCCAGGTCGCATACATAAACTTTAGAAGGCAATGGTAGCCAATCAGGAGGGAATATGGGAAATGGGACAGATCCATGTTGACATGACTTTAGAGATACTGTGTACCGCTTTGTGTGATTTTAGGGCAAAATCTGTTGGAGCACTGTCCAAAAATGTGTTTTAAAAAGAATTGTCCAGATGGTGGCGCTAGATGGGAGAGATGCATTTTGATGACATGACTGTAGAGATACTGTGTACCGCTTTGCGTGATTTTAGGGCAAAATGTGTAGCAGCAGTGTCCAAAAATGTGTTTAGCAAGAATCAGCCTCACGGTGGCACTAGAAGAGGGGCATGTGAGAAATGAGGGGTGGAGGTTGTGGATTGTCAACCAAGGAGTGTGTGTGTGTGCAAAATTTGGCATGGATCGGGGCAACGGTGGCGGAGATATGAGAAGGGCAAAAGTGTGACGTGTGACTGACCGACAGACTGACAGACAGACTGACTGACAGCTGGTGGAGGTTTTGATAGTAACTGCGACCTGACGGTCGCAATAATGGTTGTTATCTCTATAGCCTACTCTCTGCGGGTAGGCTATAGATAACAGGTTGCTGACCCCTGGTATACAGTATGTATTCCATTCCATCACACTATACAAAATAGGTGAAATCACTCAAATACCGGTAACTTAGAAGATTAAAATAATTAGCAGGACCTTGCTAACTCAAAGCCTATCTTAAAACACCTGTAGTGGCAAGTTTAATAAATATATACAAGTTTTCACAGCAAACCTTAATGTTGAAAATTAATTAATTGAAAAACAATGGAAATAGGCTACTGCATCTCACCTCCTCCATAGATTTGGCAAAGATAGGGAAATCGCCACACATTTCCCAGTCCTACTGCAAAGCCAATACAGGTCAGCAGGTATTGGACTTTGTTGTCCCACTTGGGTCTCTCCTTGTCCAAACTGGATGTCTCCATGTTCAAACCTCCTCTGCAGCACAAGCACCTTTAGAGGTTTTGTACAGTTCCAGTATGAAGCAGATGTCCAAAGATACCACGAGTATTTCCAATTCAACCCCTCACTCCAAATCGGTAGACAACATATAGTCTGATATTTTTCTGATTTAGTTTACTTTGTTCCGATGCTTTTCATTAGGTTTAGCCTCCTCTGCCTTCAATAAAAGCCAATTAGCATCTGTCAAGTTTGTTCTGCTTGCCTAGCTCTCTTTGCCCCTTTTATCCTCTGTTGCCCTCCCAGTCTCCACTTTGAGCTCCAGCGTCATAGATACAGCTTTTATAGGTTTGGCATGAAATCAGGCCACCAGGAAGGGGGTGAAAATAAGAGTGGGAATGATGATTAAGTGGTTATACATCCTTTGTTTGTTTGGATGGAATGGGGCTTTACTGTGGAACAGATTAATGGATAACTTAGAGATGCTGCTCCAATTGATCCTAAGCACGACCAGTCAATAAAAAAAGGTGCCCATAGGCCAGGGAGGGGGGTGGGACGACGACTACCATTACGGTAACTCCTGCAGGGCAGAGCAGAGGTCAAAGGGAGAGAGCTCAATACTAAGTTTACTAACGCCTTGTTATATAAGCTTTCATTTCATACACATCTATTTTATGCAAGATGAATCAATGAACCAATCGGAAAAGGTTAATCTGGCCAAGGCCCTATGAAATCGCCTATGTTGTGCCATTGACACATTGCCATAAACTGTATCTTTTATGCTTTCAATAATAATAAAAGTTTTGTTTTATTGTGAATGTTGCAGTTAAGAAAATGATGGTGAGGCAAAGTTCAGTGATACCAATCAAGAGAGAGATAAATGGATCATCTTCAGTTTTATATTGTTCCAGTTCCAATTTTGTCTTCTAATTTCTTTGTCTCATCACTTCCAATTTCACTTGTTTATCCTGTATCCTGTATCCATGCAGTTTCTGTTTATTAAAAAAAATGGAGAAACAGAGGGAGACACCTGAACTCTATAGCAATGATTGCTATCAGAATATATAGTTATTGAACACTTATTTTAACATTATGCCAATACATTTCAGAAAGCTGTGCCAAGGTACCCTTGTCCTCCTGCCAATAAACCCCACCCTTAATTAAAAATTAGGAGCACCTGGCAGATACTGCCCTATAGTAACAGGTCCACTTGGTTACCTCCACCAGGCTGAAGTAAGAGGCCGGAGATTATGTTTTGCCCCCATCTTGTCTGTGTCTGTCTCATATATCCTCTAAGCAATCTCTCGAGACAGAGTCAATGATGGCTATGAGAGACAGACCGAGTGGGTGTCGCCCTTCTTTGATGATGGGTTCCCAGATTGTCCTCTGTGACACATTCAAGGATGTATGCACCTGTAATAGTTTATTCCACACATAATTCTATCAGTATATTATAGCCTACACACATCTTTATTGTCTCCACCAGCCGAAGGCATGGGAGAGACTATGTTTTCGCCTCCGTCCGTGTGTGTGTCCGTGTGTCCGACTGTCCGTGCGTCCGTCCATCAAGTTTGTTACCAGCTAATCTCCGGCACCGTTGGCTTGGTCTCGGGCAAACTGCACACACACACTCTATGGATGCCAATTCAGAACCTCTGCCCCACATTTTTCACATGGGCCTTTAAAGCGCCACCATGAGGCCAATTTATGTCCAACTCCTTTTTTAACAGTACTCTTACAGATTTTGTAAAAAAATCACGCACACCGGTAGACAGTATCTCTACAGTCACGTGAGCGAGACGGAGCTGTCCAATTTTCCATATTCCATCCTGAGTGGCTGAGATTGGCTTCCAAAAAGATTGGTCCGTTTTGAACAAAATGTCTCAAATCACGAACACAGCGTGCAATTTTTGTGAAATTGTGCACGCACATTCCCACTAGGCTGAGGAAGAAATGCCACTTCAAAATGTTCAAATCAGCCTCATGGTGGCGCTATAACAGGCCATTTTGTGTTTTTACCTATGACTCCACCGATCAGTGTCAAACTTTGTACGCGCACTCCCTAGAGGCCAAGGAAAAATCTTTTCACTGCATTTTTCACATCAGCCTTTTATAGCGCCACCTGTGTGCCGACTTATGTAAAACACATTGTTGGATATTACTCCTTCAGATTTTCTCCAAAAATAACACAAATCTGTACACAGTATCTCTGCATGTGATGAAGTCCGTTCTTTCTGATATTTCATATTCCATCCTGATTGGCTAATATTGGCTTCCAAAGTTTGCAGGATTGCTCAGTTTTTGAACAAAATGCCTCAAATCATCAACGCAGCTTGCGATTACCGTGAAATTTGCCACACATATTCCCACTACGTCAAGGAACACATGCTACCCTTTTCACATTGGCCTGTTATAGCGCCACCAGCAGGTAGACTTTAGCAAAACACATTTTTGGAACACAATGCCTCAAATCATGCATGCAGCATCCGATTGCCATGAAAGGTCTAAGGTGAAGAACACATGCCACCCTTTTTACATAGGCCTAAGCCTATTATACAGTAGCACCACCAGGACGCCTGGCCTGGTGGAAGCCTGTGCTCGGAAGAGCACTGCTTCTAGTTATTATTCTTTTTTTAGCAATATAGTTACCAGTAACACGCCTAAGGGCAAAAAGCGACCTTGCCATGTCTTGGCCATGCATCTGGCCAGTGTGGCACAGAGTCACAGTGATGTCACAGTGATGTGGACATCAGAGGTCACCATACATGGGCATAAAAGGGACAGAGTCACAGTGATGTCACAGTGATGTGGACATCAGGGATCTCATAAAGGGATTTGTTTCCCCTGGCATCCCAGGGATCTCCATATCTCCGCGGCGGCGGTTCAAATCCCGGCTCCTCCTGTCAACATGTCGAAGTGTCCTTGGGCAAGACACTGAACCCCTAGTTGCTCCCGGTGAGCTGGTTGGTGCCTTGCATGGTTTCCTTCCCCTTCGGTGTATGAATGTGTGAATGTAATGCACAATGTAAAGCACCTTAGATAAAGGCGCTATATAAATGCACCATTTACCATTTACCATATTTGACATATATGACATCAGGGATCTCCATATATGGGCATAAAAGGGACAGAGTCACAGTGCTGTCACATTGATGTGGACATCAGGGATCTCCATATATGGGCATAAAAGGGATTTGGTTCCCCTGACATAACAGTGTGTGTGTGTGTGTGTGTGTGTGTGTGTGTGTGTGTGTGTGTGTGTGTGTGTGTGTGTGTGTGTGTGTGTGTGTGTGTGTGTGTGTGCGTGCGTGCGTGCGTGCGTGTGTGTGTGTGTGTGTGTGTGTGTGTGTGTGTGTGTGTGTGTGCTTGTGATAATTTATATTTTTGTGTGTAAAATATGTTAGCCTACACATATGTTGTAGTTGCTCATCTTTGCCATGCAGTGTTATAGAGGCTGAGAGTGGAAAAGAACAGACTGTTTCTGTGAATCGTTATGCCTTCCACAGCCCAAGAATGTGGGGGAGGGGAGTACAGTACCTGTAGAAGGTTTCAGGAAAATCTCCAGGTTTTGTCTCTTACCGTATCTCGGAATCAGGACTCCTCCTTCAATGACTTTTGGTTTGGTTTGGTTTGGTTTGGTTTCCTGTGTAAATAAGCCAAGTGCTTTTCTAGGATCTCCTTTTAGTTGACCTTGTACCAGTGAACTGTACCGTCATGAAACTGTACCTTTTTCTATGCAAACTTCTAATAAAGTCTTCAATCAATCAATCAATCAATCAATCAATCAATGACTGCATATACCACTTGCTGGATGTACTGTATTTCTCATCATGTATTTAATTGACTGGAAAAGCAAGTACTAAGTTCTAAATTGAACATCCGTGACAAGATAGAGAATATGATTCCATGCCAAAATAAAATACATTTTAAATTGGAATAATATAACACAATTTAAATACATTACAAATACACAGTAGAGAGTGTAAATATCCTGTAACAACATGCGTTAAACTATTGTATTCATTCCCCTTCTATAGAAAACACTCCAGTAAACAGTAATCTCTAAAAGCATTATGTATTGCAAAATGGAAGAAATAGCAAATAGAAAATGTTTGAAAAATGTAGGGACACTGATATTAGGCTATTGAAACAAAATCTTTTACATATACACATTTTTGATGATGATTATGATGATGATGACCATGTATCTACCCCCCCCCCCCCCCTTTGCCCCCTTTGCCTGTCTCTAGTCTATTATACTCTCTAAGTTCAGCAACAACAAAAAAGTAAACACAAATCAATAAAATAATACAAAAATAAAAAAGGAGCGACAAATTAATATCTCCAAGGATAAACAATCACTGTAGTTCTGGAATGACAAGCTTCACACAAGGTCTAGTGAATGCACAACATCATTGACAAGATTAAGCTAAGACGGGTCCCAGCTGTATACATTTTGTTCTTATTCCAAGGGCCGATTGAGAATGTACTGTGGATGCCTCGTAAAGGATTCTCCAATCCAAGAGATACTGACATGATATATCCTTGCCGCAGAATGTCTACACAAGTCTTTTGGTCACCTAAATCTTAGTTGACCTAAACTACCGTAGTTTAGGTCTTTAACTATGTGTCCACTGCGAAGCCATTATTGACCTGAGGTTCGGGGCTCTTGTGGCGGACGTTTGAGGACCTCCGAGTCCTACCAATGATGAGATGATAGAGAGCTATCAGCGGTATGGGAAGCACAGGAACAGCAGAGAGGAGGATAATAATGGCAAACACCCAGTCTGGGTAAGGTGTGGCATTCTTTTCGGGGAAGCTCTCCTGTGGGGAAAGATAAGTCAGTGTGAGACATATCGTCCCTGTCAGTATATAACTTGTATATCCAAGTTTCAAATGTGTATGTTTTTGTGTAAATCAAAGCCCTACTTCATCACACATGTGTGTCGCAAATAAGTAGCGAAAATAGCAGATCTACAAGCACACACACCTCGCGATACGAGGCGTTGTTTGCTTGTATATCAGCTATTTTCACTATTAAAAAAGGAAGGTTTTGGACATACAAGGCTTCCACCCGACAACGGCGATATATTTCTGTCCTATTTGAGGGACACGGTGCCAATCATACAAGATACTCACACAGACACACACACGCACCCACACATGCACACAAGATAAAGTTAAATTACATTTAGGAGACTAAATAACACATGAGTCAAACATATTAGACTGAAACATTCATCTACATATTCAATCTTTTTGTAGCTATTTTTTTCACAAATCAATGGCATATTTTATACTTTGTTATGAGCATGTCATAATGACATACCCACGTTGAGGGACACCACGTTGAAAGAGGTTACGTCTGTCTGTGGGTTTATAAATATTTAACCAAGGAAAAGTATTAACAAGAGCTTGTGACTAAATAATAACTGTGTGATGCATTGGATGCATTGGAACACAGGAAAGGAGGCCGTTTGGGACATGCAGGTATAAAAGGTTTCGGTCCGGCAGTGGCGAGACTATACTCACATTGTTAGGGTCCCATGCAGAGTAGGTTGGTCTCTTTGATATTTGAACAGCAACATAGGCAACAAACACCACTAGGAGCATGAGAGGACAGACGACCGCCCAGCAAACCCTCCAGAAGATGTTGGGCCTCTTCCCTGTCATGGCCTGGAGGTCCTCACTGAAGCTATAGGAAGCAGAAGCAAACACACAACTCCAGCTGTCTATTGTTTATACCAATGTTCTTCAAAAGCTTTGTGCTCAAGGCACACCAATGGGCAAGTCAAAATCTCAAGGAACACCTTTTAATAGCGAAAATAGCTAATCTACAAACGTATTACATGTTTTTGAAATAAAGAATAAAAAACAACAAAGTTTCACTTATAAAGACATGCTGAAAATAGGGATGTTAATTTCTATTTTAAGGGTGTAGATAGAATTTGCCTCTGTATTTTGGAATAAGCGTGCACAAGTATTGATATATAAATTATGTTTTAACAAAGGCCAAATGGTGTGCTGAGGGCAAACCATTTGGGAACCACTGAGATATAGAATGAGTTACCGGCTGAGTCCATAGATGTAGACCACTCCAGTGACTTCAAAGAAAGCAATGAGAAGGAAGGGAACAGAGCCCACATAGTTATTAAAGATCTCTAGCCAGTAGTTCCCTGAACCCATGGTGAAGATCAGAGACAGGAGGAAGCACAGCAGACATATTAATCCTGAAACACATAGAGACGGGAGACTTGTAATCTGACTGCAACATACACATCAATTAAATGATCAGACAGAGGTTTGGTTTAGATTAATGTGGTAATGGGGATTTCGATGAGGAGAATGATAAGCATATTTGTTACCTACATTTTTAAGTGAAAATTTGAGTTAGTTAATTGTTAATTAATTATTATTGGTTATTGGATTTGGTAGTTATTTAGTCTTAAACATTTTTAAAACATGATGGTCAATCATAGTTGTACCAGTAAAAAAGCACATAATAAGTATGTCCATAATTACAGTATGTCCTCCACATCAGTTCCAAAGTTATTAACAAACTAGCCATTTGGCTAAGGAGGTTGATAGTCTGTTAGGACTGGGAAAAGGTTCTTGGCAAACTAAACTTCCAATTTCCAAACAATTACTGTGCTGTGGATGTGGGTCTTTATATTGTACACCTCACACAGTGGGACAGTTTGTATCAAGAGGCAAAATTCTGATAGGCACCTGTGAAAAGCTCTTTAGGAATCCACTTGGGTACCATGTTTAGTTCAACGAGGGGATTGAGGACACCCTCCAGGGTGCCAAACATGGTGGAGAGACCCAAACTGAAGAGCATGACGAAGAACAGCACGGCCCAGACCTGAGAGCCTGGCATCGACATCATGGCCTCAGTGAACACAATAAATGCAAGGCCAGTACCTGAGGCACTCTAGGAGCGGACATGAAGACATGCATGAAGACTGAACATAAACTAAGTACATTTTGAACCAGTATTTGGATGCACTTCGAGGTTTGATTGATTGATTGAATATTTTATTAGACAAAGATGTAAAACAGCACAGTCAAAATTACACCCCATTGGGGTCCTAGGTATGATGACTGAACATATTGTTGAATAATTGAATACAGTATGGTTCTTGCCAAGTCTTGGTCTGATTCTTTCTTTTTCTTTCTTTTTTTTAGGGGGGGGGGGGGACGGTGCCATGGCATTGGTTCGAACATCCCATTAGTCAGAATCTGGTGATGTTAACCTGGTGAAAAATACTATGCCTAAACCTAACCCAAACCCTAACCCACCTCAGTAAAATGAGATGTAGGACTAATGAGATTTCGGACTTATGGGCAGTCCCCTTTTGGGACACTGTGTCATCCCCACCACAATGAGTCTAAATTAAAACACCATGGAACTCAGTGAAAGTCTTACATTTTGACATAGTAAAAGGTAGAGTTCAGAAGATGAATTCATCAGAACCTTTCAAAGTACATCATGGCAACATTACCTGGTCAAGGAATGTTTGCAGATTGCAGGTCTTCAGGTTCAAACTGGACACCCGAGCATGAAATGTCCCATTCAGATGTTCATGCCAAGCATCATAGTTGTCAGATGTTATGTTTTGCTCCCCAATGTCAAACTCATTGGTTAGAGCCATGATGTTCCTGCAGATAAGAATTTTAGAATTGTCTTAATTATCACATTTCAAATGATGATTGTGGGGCAAAATCACCATGTCTAAAAACAATTTGTCAAATGCACACACACACACACACACACACACACACACACACACACACACACACACACACACACACACACACACACACACACACACACACACACACACACACACAGGGGTGTCGCACCAAATTCTGGGCCCTGGGTACAAAGATTCACTGCGGGGGTTTAACCCATGTATGCATTATTATACATTACATGCTTTAACTCTTGAAAAATAGCAGATATACAAGCTCACAGCGAGCTTGTAGAACTGCTATTTTTTAAAGATCGTGAAAATTTGTGCTAGTCTTTCAATATTTCAAATCCTTCTAAGGTTTTTTGAAAAACCTGTTTCTATGTCAGTGGTGCTTAAACCCATACAGTACAGTACATACCCGTTCATACAGGTGTTGAAGTTATTGTTGGCTTTAAATCCCAGGATGGCGAAGACAGAGATGGATGCATAGAGAGATGTACCACTGTTTACCAGACCAACCACAATTGTATCCTTCTCACAATTATTACTGGCAGAGGAAAAAAGAACAAAGAACATTCATTCAAAAACAGAATAGGGTGTAATTCGTGCTCCAACTAAAGGTTCATGCCGGTATTTCTACAGGAAGTCAAGTACAATCGTTTGCAGAGAGAGAAGCAGGAACCCCTACCTTTACATAGATTCCATATAGTGCACGACCATCAGTGTATTTTGGATTCATATAAATGTGTGTTTTCAGATATTTAACCACTTGAACCGTCAATACCTAATAAACTTGACCTTTCACTCTGTACTTAGTGTGCTCTTTTTTCCCCTCTACACCAAACCTCTTCGCCAAAATATCTACAAGCTCACAACGCCTTGCGCTTTTGGCTAGAGTCCTCAGAATATGGACACTAGGGTTCAAGTGGTTAATATATAAAAGGAGAAAAAAGTTTGTATCACAAAGATTTGGAGGCCCCCCCGTAGTAACTCTGAGGACCCCCTAGGGGTCCCGGACCCCCTGTCGAAGACCTCTGCCATAAATGCACCATTTTGGAGACAGTTCCCATTGGATACCTACTCTGGAGGATTGTAGCTGGAGAACACTATTAGACCACCAAAGGCAATTGAGAGAGAGAAGAAGATCTGAGTGGAAGCATCCAGCCACACCTGGGGGTTCTTAAGAGTCTCCCACTGAGGAGAAGGAAAAAAAAAACATTGAAATACAAAGTAGAGGGAATCATAAAACCATCTTCACCCTAAAAGCCCCACGGCGAAACATCCCATTGTGTAAACTTTGGAGATTTGAACGACTTAAACTGCACCAGAAAACAAACTACAAAATCAGTCTAGGGTTTCCTGACCCTTTAATGACTGAATGCACTTGCCTCAGGTGTGAAGAGGTAGATGAGTCCGTCAGTGGCTCCTGGCAGAGTGAGGGCACGCACCAGGAAGATGGTCAGTACCAGGTATGGGAACGTCACTGTCACATATACAGCCTGGAGAAATATTATGAAAGAGTCTAAAAGTCTCTGTTTCCAGTATGTAGATGTTTTGTTTGTTTTTTTCTTTAATTTTGAGAAAGGTTGGGAGAGAACGAGTCTCCTTTGTAACACAAATTGTTGGGAATGTGGATGTTTTTTTTTCTTCTTCATAATATTCAGGTCAGACAGTATTTCTTAGGGTTTATCATTTGAGCCACAAAGACACAGTAGAACAAATGTTGCTTTTTCCACAATGACTGAATACACTGTAGACTGTATGATCATGTTACAGCACAATGAAACATAATCATTCTAACTCAATATCTGTCACATGGCACATTTTGGCAGTCAAGGTCAGAGAAGATCTACACAGCTCAACTCTACATACTTCTTGATTGAACTAATTCTAACAACAGAAGAATTAAGATTGTGTTAAGATACAGCATTTAATAAATACACAAATAAATACCACCAGGGCCATAAATAATCCTGAGTGATAACTTTAATCTGAGAGGGTACAAATTTGTACAATCTCTGGATAAATTAGTACTTGTACTTTTAGGTGAAGATGTAAATTATCTATCGTGTAAATGTTTATGTAAACATCGGTGTATTCAGTGGGAATCAACCCATAATCATTATCTGACTCTGGACATTGATCTGTTCCACACACCTTGCCAATGGTCTCGATGCCCTTGATGAAACAGATGTAGACCAGACACCAGGCGGACACCAGGCTGGCAACCATGGCCCACTGCAGTGAGCCGCTGGTCTCAACGTTGGGAGTGATGTTCAGGGTCTCTCTGTACCAGAAGTAGTTCACTGACGTGCTGTCCACACACTCCTTTACATAGGCTGGTCATTTACGTAAACACACAAGATCAACAATGGTTGGTTGTTTGTTCATGTGCAAAGTAAAAGTATCAAATCAAAAATGTACTTAAAGTACCAAAAATAGAAAGTAGGTCTACTCATTATGCAGAATGTCCCATTTCACAAGTTTTGAAATATGTGTGTAAAAAATATTTCAGTAAAGTTTCAGTAAAGTAAAAATACCTCAAAATTGTAAAGTATAGTAATAGTAATTGTAAAGTAGGCCTACAGTACTTGAGTAAATGTATTTAGTTACTTTACACTGTGTGTGCGTGCGTGCGTGCGTGCGCGTGCGTGTGTGTGTGTGTGTGTGTGTGTTTTGGAGGAATACTTTTTTATTTATTTTTGTGTTTTAGTGCATATAGCCTATATTATTTTGCTTTCTTTTGTTTTGTCTTTGTTGCTGAGTCGGAGGCTGACTAGTAGGCTCTGCTGTTGCCTTTTCCAGTACTGATGATAGGAGGAGTTGGCAGCACAGAGGCTTTACTTGCATTGAAAGATGTTAATCAACTAATACAATACTTTGTAACTAAGTACCAATAGCCTTTTCACTATCTATTTGTAAGGCATACTTTTAAGTCTATTAACAAACATAGATACAGTGTGCCAGTAGGTAACCGGACAGGTTACTGGAGAGCTTTTCAATTTTTGCCCCCTAGTGGCGGAAAGAAATTACCTCTGGGAACTCAGATTGCTGGAGAAACTGCCTAAACAACGTAGGCCTAATGTTATTGTCATTTGAACTTTTCAGGAACTTTACACGAAGGCTTATAACAATTTCATAATTCTGAGTAACTGTCTTTACGCAAAGAAGCACCAGTCTTCAGATGAAAAATCAAACCTTGGTTCGAAGTGGAGCCGTGAAATTGAGCACTTCCAGATCTATGTTTTTGATTCTATGTGTTCCCCCCTGTGTGTGTGTGTGCGTGTGTGTGCCTGGCCTGAAAACAGCGCCCCTCCCTTAACATGTGTGGTCATAAAAGGTACTGTTCGAACTCAACGGGACAGTTCTCACTGGTGAGACAGGACACACATTGCCACTCAGAGGGAGACCATGGGCTCCGCCCACGGCTCCAAAAAAGTGATACGTTGAGCACACATTACCAACCACCACTCCAGATGAAATAGCGTCTTGAAAACAGGAAAGGATAACATTGGGAGGAATTTGAGTTTTTAAACAAAAATGTTGAATGTACTGTATGGACTGTATAGTATATTCTTGCCCACCTGTGTTATTGTCGGCGAGGGGACACTGGCTCCAAGGCAAGGGGTCCTGGAAGGAGTTGAAGAAGTACCAGAGGACATAGCCCACGATAGCATTATAGAACAAACACACCAGAAAGGAGACCACCAGGGAGGAAACACCTAAACAAAGAAAGTTGTTGTTGTTGTAGCCTATTTGTCAAGTACATTTGCACATGCAGTACAGCACATATTGTCTTGCTCAGGGATACTAAATCCTCCTTTTCAATCTTTTTAGACAACTACATTATTGTAAGTGAGCCAAGGGTCCATCTGGTGATCTTCAGATTCCCAGACGACCTCTCACTCAGATACACAAATGGTGCATTCCTATACCGGCTCCCCCCCATAAGTGCTACAGTATAATGCACTACTACATTCAACCATTTACACATCCACGTTGGTTGGAGGGAACCATGCATGCAAGGAAATTGTGCAAATATGGGTTCAGTGTCTTGCACAAGGACACTTTAAATCAAACCAGAAACCATCTGATTCCAAGACAGCCACTCCTGAGCCCTGTTTCATTTTGTATGGTGTTTAATACTTTAATGGTCAGCAACAAATACTGCAGTGCAAACATCTTGGAGTGTTGATTTAACTTTAATTGTCTATTTGTCTATCTACAGTTTCATTCGCACAGAAGTTCATTCCACAGAATCCATTAACATATACTGTACACACAAACATTATGACGTACCGACTCCACCCAGAAAGGGTGAGATCTTGTACCAGACGCTGATGCTGCCCTTCCTCATCTTCTGTCCTATTGCCAGCTCCAGGTAGAGCAGAGGAAGACCCTCAAATACCAGCGCTATGAAATAGGGGATGAGGAAAGCCCCTGAGAAAGAACAGTGAATGAATGACGATGATGATGAAGATGGCCGGTGCAGCAAGTTGTTGTCTTTCAACATAATATAGACTACTGTACTGCTCTCAATGTGAGGTCACTGTCTGGGGACCACCATGGGGCACTTCAACTAAATGACCAATTGGACCCATTTGGACACTGGGACAAGGGTTTTACTCTGTTGACTGGGATCTCAGAGATAAACATAAATGGGAGCCTGTGGCCTAATGCATATACAATTTTATGACACGATTTTGTTATGACACTGGCTTTCATATTGTCTTTTGTTGGTCACTCCCGACGACCTAGAGAGAGACGAATAACAGAATATACAGTATATGCAATCACTGAGCTAAAAATTTAAATCTGTGTGCCCTTTCCCAGAGCCAATGTATTTAATACTAGGCTGATATTATTAAACAAATGACATCACACACTACAGTGTGAGTGTACGCAGTTTCACTGACAAAATTTCAAAGCGTTTGAATAGTTCTCATAGTATATCAAACTAGACTGCACTCTGTCGAGGTGCCAACTTGCGTCTTGTGCACTCGTACTCGTGCCCATGTATTGTCTACGTGTGCACCAGCAGAGCTCACCATGTTATTTATATATCAGGTCACACTTGTTGTTGGTGACGTCACCATCAATGCTGGTCCCTGATTGGCTACTAGCGTAAACACAAACAGATAGGCGACAGATAAGCGACCGAACACAGTACTTGCCCACTCTGCTGGCGCAAGTAATGACACCAAGATGCTATTAGATGATACTAATACTGTGTCAACAACAGAAAGCATCTCACCTCCTCCGTGGATCTGGCAAAAGTAAGGAAAACGCCACACATTGCCCACTCCCACAGCAAAGCCAATGCAGGACAACAGGTACTCGGTCTTATTGGCCCACTTAGGTCTCTCCTTTACCTCCTCGGACACTCCCAGATCCTCCATTCTATGCCTTCTGCTGGACTGCCGTTATGCGACCTGGGTCCTGGAAGCAGATAGGCAGAAGAGAGATTTGTCTCAGTGTCAACATAGTGGAAATCTACCAAGAAACCTGTACCACGAATCAGCTTAATGGATAACCAGGCAGAGGCTTTCCAAATCAACCCAGAAGCCAAGGAGTCGCCATTGTCATCATTTTCATAAGGGCAGTTATGTTTTGATTGTAAAATATTTTTTATTGGGAATAAAAAATAAATACATTTTTTTTAAAGACAATGGTGAAGGCAAAATGTATGTGGACATGACTATATACAAATACAAAATAATGTAGCTGTGTTGTATCACATTTTGAAAAAGAATATTCATTTCAATATGCAGCTATACTGTACACTGGCACTGTACCAAACATGAGCATGAGGACAATGCCTCTGAGAGCCATAAAGCATCAGTAGACAACTTATCAACTCGTTCACACGATGTAGCCTACTGTATACCTCACAAATACTGCCTTTATATTGTGGTCCAGGTTGCCCTTTTTTTCTTGAACAGTGGATAATTAACAAATACAAGGCATATTCAGGGACAGTGAGACAGGGACATCCTCACATTGACAATGTATGTATGAATATTGAACCAGAGGAAGGAATCTGGCACTCCAGATGATACCTACTGTATTAGGCAGATAAGGACAATTCACCTGGAGATAAACATGCCGCCGTGTAGAAGTACAGTATATTAATCATAATAATCATAACATTTGAACTAACATTGGCATTGACAGCATTGATAAACAGAGTGATAAGGACAATTCACCTGGAGATAAACATGTCGCCGTGTAGAAGTACAGTATATTAATCATAATAATCATAACATTGGCATTGACAGCATTGATAAACACAGCAAAGTAAAATATACAGAAATATAAACCCAATATTGAATCTTTCGCGATACAAAACCTTATAACCGTATTATGCACCTGTGTATAATTGATTGTCATGGTGATTGGCACACCTGACTGCCTAAATGAAAGGTAGTTACACAGAAGCTATACAACAATCATGGGAACATGCACTGTCAGAACAAAGTTTGCTTACAGCATTGGTTCCCAAACATTTTATAGCTGGAGACGCAAAATAGAAGTTTGGTGTCCCTCCGGGGGCCCAAACGAACAAAACAACATTATAAATGAATAACTTCACCCCCAAAATGACTTTTTTTCCCCCCTATCGCGTACTCATCCCATGGAGACTTGAATTATTTTTGTTGCATTAAGACAATAATTTGATGACCAGACAGTGGCTTTGCCCCTATGGAGACACAAAAGTGTCTCCATAGGGAACTGCTGTCGGTTATCAAATTATTGGCTTAGGAATGCGATAAAAACAAAGAAATATCCATGAATTCAGCTTCATGGGGTGAATAATCAATAGGAAAGAAAAGTCATTTTGGGGGTGAACTATCTCTTTGGTCCCATTTGGTCCCAAGCTTGTTGATCTGTTACTTAGAATTTTTGTTTTAATGTTTTTTTTTAATCTTTTAAAATAATAATTTAAAATATATTAATAATATATAAATAAACTATGCCTTACAGAGTCGGTGTCCTTAATCAGGTATTGTAGGTGAGCTCCAATAGACTTTGCTCACTAGGTAGAAGAGAATCAAGATAACATGACTGATGATTAGTGGACTAATGACCTTGCACGTGACCTGCTAGTGAGGCCAGGTGAACTTCATGTGTTATTCCAAGAATCTGTTGAACCCGGAAGACCGCCATCTCTGAAAGAACATTACATACACAGTAAAATCCTCTGTCTTAATCTAACTCTGAGTGTGTGTGTGTGTGTGTGTGTGTGTGTGTGTGTGTGTGTGTGTGTGTGTGTGTGTGTGTGTGTGTGTGTGTGTGCGTGCGCGCGTGCGTGCGTGCGTGCGTGCGTGCGTGCTTGTGAGTGAGTGAGAGATGCATTGTTTTGCAGTAATGTACAGCTCTCTGCCAAAAGGACTGTAGGGGGCAGCATTATATTGTCTATCAAAATGCTACACAAGAGTCTGGTTTGGAAGTTGTATACCATCTATCATGTGAATCTTTGCAATTTATACAAATAGAGGGTATGTGTATGCACAAAGTGAATGGCAAACCGAGTGGCAAAGTGAGTGGCAAAGGGAGTTTAACATCGTTTAACATTGTTTAATGCAATCAGATAGGACTTTTCTGTTTGGATGTATGTGCTGTCAAGGCCAGAAAGGAAAAAAGTCAGATAGGAAAACACTTTATTTTCAAGTACAGGTAATATATACAAGAAATGTGCATGGACACATGCTATGTGACAACCCAACATGAAGCAAACATAATTTACCATATTTGCTGGGACATGAATAGGTACAAATATCATTAGTGCAATAGACATTGTGGAACATGCATTCAGATATCTGTGAGAACATTGCATTTACTAAACTTGATATTCTCACAAGTTACTATAGTGTGTCCCTGACAGAGAGGGTGTGGGAATCCAGGAACTAGTTCAAAACAAAACACAGCTCATGACATCATATGTCAGTAAGAGGTGTAACCATTAACAGCATTTTTGCTTCATTATGGAATGAATTTCAAAATTGACATAGCTTAAAGCCGACTCAGGGAGCTAAGCTCAAACTGATTTCTTAAATCTGAATTCTTGAAAATAGGCAAACATTATAGCGATCTACAAAATTCCAACGCCTGTAAATCAACTATTATTGGCGAAGATATGTAGCGGGAAAAGGGAGTGGAACAAGTACAAACCCCTGGGGGACTCAACTAAGTATGAAAGGGTTTAAATGAATTAGGTTCTCAGACTAAGATCCAAGATACATTTTAGTATTCTTTGAAATATATTGATGCAAAACATGCAGTTCAAAAGAAACCTTGACATACAGCTTCAAACATGCATATGAGATCAGGTTATGCTAAGGTTGCCTCTGTTTCTAACAGACACAATACCATGGGTTAGACATTATCTAAACACACTATAAATCATTAATAAACTTCGAGGTGCATTCATTCCTCTCCAGAGTGTCAATGAATGACTGATATATTTGAAGTCATCCTTTTTTGCCTGAGGCACAAAAGAATGAATGCATGCCTTTTAGTAATGCAACAGAAAATGTAATATTACTCCACAGCGATTGCTATAAAGGGCAAATAACTTCCATATTCAATATTTATATTGAATATATGTACATTCTAGCAAACTGATATGTTTAATATTACCCAATATAATGTCAGAATGTTCAGATGGCCTTTAATAACGAAAGATGAATCTGTCAGCTACTTGTGCAAGTTATGTGCAAGTTTTTATGGGTCTTGGGAAGAGACATTAACAATGATGCTTGAATGAATGAATGAATTTGTTAACTACTAACTCAAACATGATCAGTTCTGTCTGTTGCGAAGATAGACAAAGAGGAAGTGACACAAGGCATATCCAGGGATTGCAAGACTTGGGATCCCCGCCAAAATAAAGATGATCACATTTATCCATGGTGGGTACAGTGCTGTTGCCAGGGAGGGGAATTCCTCCTGAAATCCATCCAGAAATATAGTGAGACAATAGTGTGCAATATGATGGTTAACCACTTTTATCGATATTTTGAGAATATCATTATAGATTAGGCAGACAGAAAATAGCAGATCTACACATATTGGAAGGGGGGAAATTGTGGTGAATTTTGAAAAGATTTTGAAGAATTATGGAAAATAGGTGGTTAACCAGCTGGCATGCTGTATTACCGGTAGATCAAGGGTTCCCAAACTTTTCAAGCCACAGCCCCCCAAAATAATCATATTTGAACTGAGGACCCATCACCCTGACAAGCACTTGGAATTATAGGCATTACATTTAGTTTGACTCGGTTACACAAATAAATATTGTAAAAATAGGCAAACTACAAGCTCACAATACCTCGCACTGGGAGGTGTGAGCTTGTAGATCGGCTATTTTCACTATGTTTGCCTCTTTCTTAAATAATATTTCGCAATTTGGCTAATTTGGTATTCAAAACATCTTAAAAGTCCTCAATTTGTTGTCCTCAAATGTACCCTGTATATACCGTAGTATGTTGGTTTGTTTACTGATGAGTGAGATATGTTGCACATTAAGCTAATCGTCTGGGGACCCCCCCCAAATAATTTGGAGACCTCGATCCCCAGTTTGGTAACCACTGGTATAGATTATGACCTGCAACTGAGGCCCGCAGGTGGATGCAGCCAGGCCCGGTGCCCAAGGGGCAACGATCAATAGAGGGATGATCATTTATCACATACCCATTACCTTATAATGTATGTGTGTGTTCACAAAGAACATATACAGGTACAGTTTATATATCATTGTTGTCGGGTGGAAACCCTTTAGGTCCAAAACCGTTTGTTTTGTATGCATCTTAGTTTTTTGTTTTATTTTATTTTATTTATCCACGAGTTTCCTACGCCCCATAGTGCATTGCGCAAACGTCTGCATGGAGGTTCCGCCGCCGATTTACAAGCTCACAACGGGTTGCATCTGCGACGCGACGTGAGCTTGTATGTCTGCTGTTAAACCCGGAAGTTTGGTCCTGATAGTCTCCAGTAAACTCCCGCGGAAACTTGTGGATAGCAGCCAATTCAATGTAGTCGTTATGCCAATTAATTCCTCCCCACAAACATTTTTGTGTCATTGTTGTTGTATCCTACTGACTCACCTGCTAGTGAGGAGCCCCCAGCGAGAGGACGTACTGTAGGGCTTAAACCGCCGAAGGTCGTTACAGTAGCTGTTTTCTGCTCTGTGTTTAGGTTTCCTCACACCATAAATCAAGTCCATATTGTCTCCTGAGCAGTGAATTCTATCGCACTGCCGCAAACAGTTATCGGCCCCACAGCTGATAACACTTATCATCCTCTCTGTTCTTTTATCATTCGCCTCACCAAGGACAACTAAAGGCTGGGTATGTGATAAGATATTGAATTGTAGACGAATAACATCCTCAGAACAGGAAGAGAATTATAAGAGCAAAACAAAGCAGCTGACAAGAAGGTTGGAAAAGGACAGGAGAAGAACACAAAACAGGATGAGGAAACAATGTCAAATATTTTCATTAGCTTACATAGTTGGGGTCCCAGACCGTGTAGGTGAGCTCCGCTTGAAATTCGGTTACCAGGTAGAACAGGAAGATGACAAAGATTATGAGTGGACTGATGACTCTCCATGTGGCCTGCCAGTAGATGGAGGGCTTTTGTCCAACCATGAATTCCAGGTCTTTATTGAATCTGAGGACCAATATTTATGTATTAATATTATCATTATTATCATTACTTGCGTCAGCAGTGCGTGCAAGTACTGCGTTCGGCTGAGTATGCATGTTGTGTCCTTCTTTGTTTAAGCCCGTAGCCCAATCAGGGACCAGCATTTCTGGCAACATAATTTTTAAGAGCCAATGAGGGACTAGCATTCCTGGTGATGCCAGTGGTGATGTCACTGGCATCACCAGTGGTGATGCACCAGTGGTGATGCACCTCATGGTGCACAAGTAGGCCATGGATGCCTACTTGTGCACAAGGAGCAAGTTGGCACCTCGACAGAGCGCAGTTCTAGTTACTTGCACCAGCATAGCACGCAAGAACTAGGTTTGGCTGCACGTATGTCGGTGTCTGTGTTTGTTTAACCCCGTAGCCTAATCAGCGACCAGCATGTCTGGCAATATCATCATTAACAGCCAATGGGGGACGAGCATTCCTGATGATGGCAGTGGCGTGCTCTGTTGCCGCCATGCATGGCCTACTTGTGCGCGAGGCGCATGTTGGCACCTCGACAGAGTGCAGTTCTAGTTATTATTATTATTAACAAATACATGAAAAACCTGAATCATTGCCATGCAGGTAAAGGGCAAGACCACTTTGGTAGAGGTTTGGGTTGTGTAGTTACTTTGCCATAATGTAAGAACAACGGGGGGAAAGAAATCAATAACAATTTCTCCATTGACTTGAAATGTATGATTTAAAGTGCTCCTCATTCACTTACAGACGTAGTGGCTCCTGTGTCACTCAGGAGGATATCTTTTACCCCATAAACGAATGCAAACAAAGCTGATTCAGACACTGTAGAACATCACCAAACCCAGCAGTGTTTTTTTTTTACAAAATGTAAACTTCCTATTCATTTTGCTATCCATATACTAATTAGGGAGAGCAGTCAGTCAGTCAGTCAGTAGGTCACTCACACAATGGATTATCTATTCACTCGCTTCAGCGACTGATCTCAAATTTAACATGGCATTGGCCATTAGCATTATACACACGGTGACGGAGCCCGAATTCCATTTTTACCAAATTCTAGCTATTTATTAGCGTTTCTTCACTCTACAGCTCTACAGCCTGTTGTCAGGGTTACAGTCCGTTCCTCCAGGCCATGGGATCTGTAGCCCCGGGCCTACACACACCTCTCTCACAGTTAGGAATGTTGCAGTCACTCTCTCTCTCTCTCTCCCTCTCTCTCTGTCTCTCTCTCTCTCTCTCTCTCTCTCTCTCTCTCTCTCTCTCTCTCTCTCTCTGCATGGGTCACGCATGCAACGGGTGATGTGTGTCTCATCTTCCAATGGGTATGGAAAAATTATGTGGAGCAAGCACATACATACTCATACTTCTATTCACCTAATTTTGCTGTTAAATCATTTGTATCCATCATAAATATACACTCCTCCATGGGCTGCTCCTTACATTATGATGCTCCCACATATTCTCACGCACGCACCATGCACACTGTTAAATATTACCAGGATCTCACAATACTTTACATTATTATTTCACAATATAATACTGTATTCTGAATATTACTGTGTAATCACACCATCATCTGTGATAACACAACAAATGACTGTACTCTAAATTGTTATCAGGATTACACAACACTTTACAATATATCTCACAATAAAATATTGTGTTCAGAATGTTACTGTGATATCACAACAAATTACTTGTACTGTGCTGCATTGTGGGATTACATTTCAAATTTATATCCATTGTGAGAGGGAAAGCAGTGAACTGATGGTGAAGATGGAATTATGAAATTATGAAGTCAATTTCAATTCAAAGGAACTTTCAGAAGTCATGTGAAGTTCATAACATTGCTCTGATAAGGTAAGTCACGCTCCTTTTTTACCCCCTCCACCTTAATGACAACTAGTTGTGCTTTCGCGTGTGGTTCAGTCTTGCTCCAGCAATGTATGTGTGCTGCAGGCTCTGAAGTAGCACTGCTTCCCTGCTGACGTGCGCCTGTCGAGCGGCAGAAGACACCCAAGCACACCGGTGAACCGGCACCGAGCGACGCGCGCCACTATGAGCTTGTATATCTGCTATTAGTTAAAGCGGTGTGTGAGGGAAACACACATTTAAACTGTCGAGTTAAATGTGTATTTCCCTTACAAACCACTTCAACTAAATAGCAGATATACAAGCTCATATTGGCGCGCGTCGCTCGGTGTATACGCCAAGCCGTTTCACCAGTGTGCTTGTGTGGTTTCTGCCGCCGATAGGCTGCACGTCAGCGGGGCTTATTTATATCATGTCGGCTGCTTACTAGCTAGCGGACCGCGGTAGAGAACGTTCCCTGCCCGGTTCAATACGGCCGACGCGCGTGGAAGAACTCCCCGCGACGCACGAGTTACAGACCCACACGGGTCCATTTGGTTCCTATATCTATCATTTAGCTGTGGACCATCTGGAACTCCATCACTCGGACGCGATAATGACCGGACACTACTTTGAGAACCACAGACAATCCTTGTGTCAGTTGTACGTATCCTTACGCCGGGTCCATTTGGTTCTTCTCAACTATATCAATGATAATATTTGCACCGGGGGAGGTTTTATGCTCCAGTGTGGCTAAAAGTTGCTGTTGTAAAAGCAACGGATCCACAAGCCAAGCGTCACGACACATGGGAGCCTGTAGATCATTGGTTTTCAAAGTGGGGTACGGGACCCCGCAGGAGTCCTTCAGGGAGTTCCAGGGGGTCCCTGGCTAAATTATAACAGGTCCATTTTGTTCCATTTGTACATTCTGAGAGTTAAATTAACATATATCATCTCAGAGATAGAAATACCATTACATATGTCCTGGGGGTCCTTGAAATTAAAATGGAATCACTACAGAGCCTTCAAAATCTTCTCTTATGGGGGTCCCTGGCGTATATCTTTTCAAATGGACGTCCACTGGCTGATAAGTGTTAAATTGGGGTTTGTGGAACCACAAGTTTTGAGAACCACTGCTGTAGAGATGGTCTATATTCGACGGGTGACACCATCAGATTAATGATTGATCATTAGCCTACCTGTGGTGTCTACTGCAGTAGGAGCTTAATTTCCGTCAAAAATCCCGTCATAAGTATAATGTCCTTAAATCTTTATGCATGGATTAAATGTATATATTTAATTGCCTACATTAAAACTTTGTTTTGACTTTGATGGAATCTCCTCGCCCAGTCGCCCCTCCCCTTTCCTCCACATGTGAGACATTATGGTCATTAGGGTGACATAGGGTGATTTTTTTCCCCTTAATATCATAATGTAAGCATACCTAGAAAATAATGTAAGTCAGAAAAATACTGGAATGTGTCTGAATAGAGATTTTATTTTTTATATTATCTTCATCAAATAATATTAAAGTAAAATAAACTGAACATTTTGGAAAGATTTCATTTATTTTAAACTGTACCAAACAGTACATGCCACAGAGTGATAAGCCACTCTGTGGGCATAAATACATTGTGTGTGTGTGTGTGTGTGTGTGTGTGTGTGTGTGTGTGTGTGTGTGTGTGTGTGTGTGCGTGCGTGCGTGCGTGTGTGTGTGTGTGTGTGTGTGTGTATTGTGGAATGCATTTAGCATTTCACCTCTTAACAATATCACACAATGGGTATCTCTGTTCAGGTGATATAATGAAGGATGCTGTCCATTGAAGAATAAGATGGGACCACGTGATGGCTACTGCAACTTCAATCTGCAGTATCCTTCCTGAGGATGGCACTTGTACTCTGGAGTTTATCCAAAGGTATTATACTTATAGGCTACTGAAAATTATATATATACTGAATTTAACATTGCTAATAGAATTTGGCATAGAATAATACAAAGTAGATCTAATGTGATTGACAGATTGATTGAGGTTCTAGATAAGGTTTTAGAGGTCCTGGAGAGAGTTTGGTGTCAGCTTGAGATCTCTTGGGCATGGTCAATCATTGAGGTGGTTGTTGTCTTGTCTTATTTATTTTACAGCTGTGTGCCACAGCCACTGATGTGCAGATGACGGAGAAATTACCAAGCACCCCCTGCTTGATTGTCCAAGGTAGATCAAAATAAAGTGAGTTGTGTCACAGTTTGTGATGTTGCTGATCATTGAAATTCTACTCTTGTTCAATTAGCATTTCACCTCTACAATATCACATAATGGGTATCTCTTTTCAGGTGATTTAATGAAGTCTATGGCCTGGATGCTGTCCATTGAAGAGCAAGTGTGATGGGACAACACGATGGGATCATTATTGGATAGCTGTGGTTTTCGCGATCTACTACAACTTCAATCTGCTCCTGAGGATGGTGTGTGTACTCTGGATTGGAGGTATTGTAACACTGAAATTGTACTGAAGCATTGTACTGGATTGCTTGCAACATTGATACTTGAATGTTACTTACTCTCAGTACTACTTTCTTTCTGTGGTGTAGGGCAGGGGTTTTCAAAGTGGGTGACAGGGTGCCGCGAGATCATTTGATAATATTTGAAATGTATTTATTTGGACAAATATTTAGTATCATTTAAACTTGAAGTACAGTTATTTTCAGTCAGTTCTAACCAAAATGGCTATTATCTCAACGTTTTCCTCTCAACCTAATCACTTTTCACTAGTTTAGTACATTTTATGGATGATAAATACAAAACTAACGGTTTTGGACATAAAAGGTTTCCACCCGACAACGATGATATGCTATAAATATAAGGTGCTGGGAGTGAAAATTATAATGTAGGGGTGCTTCGGATTAAAAAGATATTTATGGGGTACCCTGAGACAAAAAAGTTTGGGAACCCGGTGTAGGGTTTACTTAAGGGAAAGGGGAACTGCTGCATGTGCCTTGTATAAACGATGCAATATATGTTTATGTGAAAGTAAAAGTTGTTGTCTTGTCTTATTGTTTACAGGTGCTTCATGGGCATTAACCCTGAGAGAGGCTCCAAATCGAAGAAGCGTGGCGTATCAACCCACACGTGAGCACACTTTTGAGACAACTTGTGGACTTTGAATGGTCGATGGTATTCAGGACTCCAATATGAGACACACTCATACGCATTTGAGAAAACTTGTGGACTTTGAATGGTCGATGGTATTCAGGACTCGAATATGAGACACACTCATACGTGTTTCAGATGCCCTACTCTTGTTTGTCCAACTCCACCAGCCATTATTCTTATCTGGATATGTAAAATTGCCAATATTCTTTGCTGATGCCCTGTCACTTCATTCAGCAATGCTCGCCTCTTCTGTCTCGGCCTGCATGTTAGCAAGGTGCATACTGTAATCATTAGTTTGCTTTGTTCTTACCACTACTGTGTTGCTTTATACCTTCAGGACTTATGTGACTGAGTGCAAAGTTGAGGTGTACTTCACATACTTCGTGCCTGCTGAAGTGTGTTCATATAACACACAGGAGGGTTGCCAGATTTCTCCCCAAGTTGTGAAGGCAACCTCCATTTGTGTTATATGGACACATTTCACCTCTGTTCCAGCTGGCATGAGGGTGAGTAGATGAGTTATTTTGCAGTTAAAGGAACAGTTCACTCAAAAGTGAAAATGTTGTATCTACTCACCACCATGCTGATACAAAGTCAGGTGAAGTTTTTTTTAGTCCACAAAATCACTCCTGGAGTTTCACAGGAAAACAGTGTTGCAGCCTCCTAAATAACTAAAGTCTATGACAACCAGTTGCTTTATACCTTCAGGACTTATGTGACTGAGTGCAAAGTTGAGGTGTACTTCACATACTTCGTGCCTGCTGAAGTGTGTTCATATAACACACAGGAGGGTTGCCAGATTTCTCCCCAAGTTGTGAAGGCAACCTCCATTTGTGTTATATGGACACATTTCACCTCTGTTCCAGCTGGCATGAGGGTGAGTAGATGAGTTATTTTGCAGTTAAAGGAACAGTTCACTCAAAAGTGAAAATGTTGTATCTACTCACCACCATGCTGATACAAAGTCAGGTGAAGTTTTTTTTAGTCCACAAAATCACTCCTGGAGTTTCACAGGAAAACAGTGTTGCAGCCTCCTAAATAACTAAAGTCTATGACAACCAGTTTTCAAACTGGCCTCCAGACACCAGACCAAACTCCAGGAGTGTTTGTAGACTTAACACTTCTACTGAGTAAAGGCTTCATGTGTGGTTCTTCTTTGTCCATTTGAAATGTTGCACTTTGTATTGGAATTGTACAATAAAAAGTTTAAATGAATGAAGTTGTTTTTCCTTTCTTTTTTTATTTTAGCATGTTTGTGTATGTATGGTAAAATCACAGTTAAGGCCCATTCCCACTGAGCCAGATAACAGATAAAAAAATCTCTTTCTTCAGATATTTTTCCATTCAAAGTGGATGATAGATAGTTAGATACAGATAAAACAATATCTGTCACAGATAAAAGAAATATCTGTGGCAGATATTTTTTATCTGTATCTACCATCCACTTTGAATGGAAAAATATCTGGAGAAAGAGCTTTTTTTGTATCTGTTATCTGGCCCATTGGGAATGGGCCTATACATTCAAATTTACAATATTTTACTGTATTAGATACAATTTACTGTAAATTTACAGTAAATTACTGCCTACTGAGCTGCCTTACATTCACAGTAATAGTGTAAAAATACAGGCAACTACTGTAATATCACAGTAAATAACTGCAATACATACTGCTAAATCACAGTAAATTACTAACATTTCACAGCTGTGAAATTACAGTAATTTACTGCGCAATATTTACTGTGAAAATTACTGTGAAAGTAATGCAATTATTAGCCAGTAATTTACTGTAAATTTACAGCGAATTATTTTACAGTGCAGTTACAGTTACTTTCCCCATAACCCACACTCTGCACATATTTTGCAGCACATATCTTCGAACGGGTAAGGTCTAGTTTTTATAAATTATTAGGAACCTGGATCTGGATCCGGATCTTCAAATAGTTCTTATACCACTTTTGTTGTTACATCATGGCAAGATAACTACTCAAAATTCTACCAAAGTGGTCTTGCCCTTTAAACATTCAATCAAAACAAATCCCCCTTTTGCAGTGGATTGCACAAAATGAAGACACTAATAAGAATAAGTCCTTGCATGTGACATACTTAAGGACCAATTGTAACCACTTCTCCAGCAAGAGCCGCTGATACAAACGACCTACGGCCTGGTCGCGACTTAGGCCACGACTTGGAGGTCGTAGGTCCCGGTTCTGGAGGTTTTGCGCGATCTCGGTCGTAATTCAGCGACCTGGGAAGTCCGCGATCGAAACTCTACGCTTGCTAAGGGAAGGGACGCGAGTTTAGAAACTCTACGCTTGCTAAGGGAAGGAGCGCCGCGATCGAAACTCTACGCTTGCTAAGGGAAGGGACGCGAGTTTAGAAACTCTACGCTTGCTAAGGGAAGGAGCGCTCGTTTTCAACAGCGTCGGCAGGTTAGCTACTCAGTGTCGGCAGGTTAGGGTTAGGGTTAGGGTTAGGGTTAGGGTTAGGGTTAGGGTTAGGGTTAGAGTTGGGGTTAGGGTTAAGGTTAGGGTTAGAGTTAGAGTTGGGGTTAGGGTTAAGGATAGGTTTTGGTGCACCTCGCGCGGTCCAAGTGACTACAATGGAGCGCTTCCTACCTCCGGTTCAGCCAATCACAAGCTTCAAAAGGTTGAATAGCGCTGCTGCTCTAGAATATTCTGCAAAAAGACCTTTTAAATACGACCGCGGACTTCCCAGGTCGCTGAACAACGGCCCGATCGCGCAACAACGGCCCGGGGACGACCGAGGTGGCGCAACCACGGCCGGGGGTCGCGAAACTAGACCGGCCGCGACCTAACAAGTATGTACCGCGAACTACGACCTCCAGAACCGGGACCTACGACCTCCAGGTCGTGGCCTAGGTCGCGACCAGGCCGTAGGTCGTTCGTATCAGCGGCTGTCTCTCCACTAACCTGTCTATGCCATAGATGTAGACAACAGATATCATTTCAAAGAAGGCGATGGTCAGAAGGGGGATGGAGCCAGCAAATTTGTCGAAGAGAGCAAGCCAGTAATTCCCTGACCGCTGAGCAAACAGGAGGGCAATGATGAAGCTCACGATGCATGTTATACCTGACACACACGCACGCACGCACACACGCACGCACGCACGCACGCACGCACACACACACACACACACACACACACACACACACACACACACACACACACACACACACACACACACACACACAATCAACAATCAACAATTTGACTCTAGTATTGTTGATGGATAGTTACTGGGATGAGCTCAAAACACTCACCAGTTAAAACCTCTCTTGGCCACTTTTGGGGAAATACGTTTAGGTCTTGTAATGGAACCACGACTCCCTCGATGTTACCAAACATGGTGGACAGCCCCAGACAGAAGAGCATGGTGAAAAACAGAACAGACCAGAGAGGAGAGACGGGCATCTTGGCGATGGCCTCTGTGAATACAATGAATGCCAGGCCTGTTCCCTCCACACCCTAGAGAAACACAGTTACAATTCACAACGCAAAAGAAAAAAAGAATTAGGGAGCTGGAACTTGGCCCTTGATATCCATAAAGAGGCTGGCCATCGACACAGGTTGCTGGCTCACTCCCTGGCACTGACAGTAGGATGTAATGGATGGGGTCTTGTTTTACGGTACATGTACAGTGCTACCAACTCAAGCAAAAGTGCCGTTGAGCAAGACACTGACACCAAAGTTCTCCAGTGGTGCTGCACTGCAGGTGACTCTGCGGTGAGACCTCTTTATTGCAATACATATGCATTGACACTAAGGCTTGCCCACCTGCGCCCGGCAGGTAAATAAAACTTTCGGGCAGGTGAAGTTGGCTTTAAGGTTTCCCGACCGGGCAAGTGCTCTTTTGAGCGGTAACGCAAACGTCTATAAACAATAACAAGTGTGAAACCATATACATATTCAATCATAGCTATGTTGTTATTTGGTATTTGGATTTGAAGGTATATTGAGGTATGACATTTTATCTCACAGACCAAGAAAGTAAAGAAATAAGTGTTACATTTAGCAGTAATTAAAATTGTACCTGTCATCTTATAACGGACGATTTACTTTTCGGGCAAGTGGGCATGACCTTTGGGCAAGTAGAACATGACCTGTACTTGCCCGACGGGCAAGTGCCCCTGAGACCTTACAGTCAATCCCTGCATATGTGTGGAATTGTGTTTATGTGTAGCTAGGAAGGATAACAGTGTACCTTACTGAGGAACTCCCGCAAGTCACAGGTTTTAATGTTCAGACTGTGAACAACATCTGGATCGGAGCCGTTCAGATGGTTCAAAACAGTCTCGTAATTGTCTGAAGTGATGCTGCCCTCAGTAAGATCAAATGCATTCAACAGCTCCATTATGTTCCTGGAGAGAACAAAATGTAGTTACTCCAAAAATAATATTGTCTATTGTTTTGTAGCCATTGCATCAAAGTTGTACTGCATGATGCCTTTAGTTCTATTCTAGTGTTCACTGGGACACGGGGAACCATAGCCTGGTTTCAGAACCTGAATTCAGCCATTAATCCAATCTTAAACGACATTACCTATATCAAAACCTTGAAGTGTTTGAAAGACTTTCAGCTGCACGTGCATTGTGTGACAGTGTAAGGCTGTATGTGATTTTGTTCTAACTCACCCTTCCATACAGGCATCATAATTCTCTGTGGCCCTAAATCCGATGATAGAGTAGATGACCATGGCGGCATAGACAGAGGTGCATCCAGTGACGACAGACAGGATCAAAGCATCTTGCTTGCAGTTGTTGCTAGTAAGAATAAGGGTAAAAGAATAAGACAAACATAAGACATCATTTTAGGTAGATAAAGAGTGGCTATCATCTCTTTTGAAATCTTTCAGACTTCAAAATGACTATATGGTCATAAAACAGTACAGCGATGAGCATCTCTTACTGAATAGGATTGTAGCTGGAGAAGGAAATGAGACCACCCCATGCCAAACTGAATGAAAAGAAAACCTGTGCGCCTGCGTCCATCCAAGTCGTTGGATTCATCAGTTCATTCACCTGAAGGCATACAAAATATTGCTCTGGATTAACGTGGAAATCAGAGAATACCGTATGCATGGCAGACAATCTACTTTCAAGAGCTTTGGAGTGACTATCAAACCATACATCTGGGGTGAAGAGAAACTCAATTCCACTAAAGGCGCCCTTTAGAGTTAGCCCTCGGATCAGGAAGATGGTCAGTACAACATAAGGCAGGGTGGATGTGACGTAAACTGCCTGAGGTCATAAGGCGGAAGAAACAAAGTGGACATTGACTATCACATCAGAGGTATTACATATAATACATTTATGTGTGTATCACCTATCATTCATGCAGATGACAGAGAACTTAACTGACCTTGCCTGTTGTACTGATCCCTCTGATGCAACAGACATAGAGGACCGTCCAAGCACACACGAGACACAGTACTATCCACCACTGCAAGGCTCCAGAATCAGAATCTGATATCGTTGCTGAACTGTTCAAAGTAACTCGGTACCAAAAGTAATCTGTCGGGGAGCTCTGCTCACACTCGTGCAAAAGACCTGTGTGGTGACAAATACTGTCTACTATTACTATAGTGGCATAGGTTGATTGTTTTTGTGATATAATTAATTAAAAATACTTGATAACAAATTACAACTACTGATAGGAAAGTAGACTGCATCTCTTAAAGAAATAATTACATCAATTGAATTTGCACATTGCTAAAAATACGTACCCCTACAACAGAGAAAGAAAGGTAGGCCTATAGATGTTTAAACTGTATATTCAATTACCTGTCCCGTTGTCATTGGATGGACACTGGGACCAAGGAACGGATTCCTGAAAAGAGTTGAAAAGATACCAGACGGTCCAGGCCATGATGGTGTTGTAGTATATTCCAACCAGGAAGGATGCCAGCATCGAGGCTATACCTGAGTGAGGGTGCACCTTTGTCTGTAAAAGCATATCCTAAAGCCTGATTTATAGCCACTTTGTCATAATTATGATGAGTATTCTGCATAATTAAAATATGTTGACTTTGTATGTGTGTAACATAAGGCCATTGTTTTACTTTTATGATTAGTGTAGTATATGATTGGTTAGGCTGGGCTACTTACCAACACCAGTCAAGGCAGGATGGATATCCCGCCACACTCCCACACTGCTCTTTCTGAGGCGCTGTCCAATGGCAAACTCTATCAGTAGGAGAGGTGTCCCCTCCAGAACCAACAGGATTAGGTAGGGAATGATAAAAGCTCCTGAAAAGTGGAGGAATCCTGGATTATCCTACACAGTGTTGTAGGCCAAAATTCATCTATTAAAAGTGTCTTTTAATAGCTGAATTCTGACAATCTGAAATCAGTCTCTCAAAGTCACGTATTAGTTATTACAGGTATCATTATATCTTTTATTATTATTATCCATCTGCCGTCGGTATAAGTCCAACAAGGGTGTCAGGGGGCACCACCACCTTCCTAAGGAATCGCAGGTCCCAAGAGTTGCTATTAGCCATGCTAAGCTCTGGGTGGTAGAGTAGAAGGACTTAAGATTTTCTCTGACACCTTTAATTTCCTTAGCTGTCTGAGACAGGCCGTTTAGGCACTACCTTGCCTTCTTTGCCACAGACTCTGTGTGTATACTCCAGGTCAGCTCCAGGTCAGTGATGTGCACACCAATTACTTGAAGCTGCTACTCTCTCCACTGGTGTCCCATCAATCAAGAGCGGCATGTACTGTATGACCTCTGCCTTTTCATGCAGAAGTCCACAATCGTTTTCTTTAAGTGCAGGGAGATGCAGTTTTCCTGGCACAACCGTGACAGATTTTCCACCTGTGGGGGTCCTTTCCTCATCATTTGGTATCAGGTGCACCAACACCGTGCCACTGGCAAACTTAACTAATGTATGGTGTTGGATCTGTTTTTGTTGCAGTGCAGCGGAGGGCTCAGTACACATCCCTGTGGAGCTGCTGTGCATATGGTGAGGGTGTTTTATGCAGAAGTCCACAATCGTTTTCTTTAAGTGCAGGGAGATGCAGTTTTCCTGGCACAACCGTGACAGATTTTCCACCTGTGGGGGTCCTTTCCTCATCATTTGGTATCAGGTGCACCAACACCGTGCCACTGGCAAACTTAACTAATGTATGGTGTTGGATCTGTTTTTGTTGCAGTGCAGCGGAGGGCTCAGTACACATCCCTGTGGAGCTCCTGTGCATATGGTGAGGGTGTTTGAGGTTTGAGGACTATACATGGTCTGCCTTTTTTTTTGTTTTCAAGGTGTGAGAGGGTCGGCCTATGTGACCACCACTCCACATTCCCTACACAACACAATGAATAGTGTGGATATTCACAATGGTTATTAACTGTTTTAGATATAAGATCAACTTTAGGGTCTTTTACCACCACCATTAGCTGATAAGACTGAACAATGGTGGTGTGATACAGTACCTGTTTGGTCTAGTTTCATATTTGGCACTTGGGAGGAGACAGGGCAGCCATGCATGAATAACTTACTGAAATGATGACCAATTATACATTATATCACAGATAGGCCTAAAACACAATATCACCATTTTATTTTTACTCGTCATGATATAGTATTGTCACCAATACAGCTAGGCTACCATCAAAAATGTTTGTCTTCTAACACTGGAATGTTTGGGTCCTCTGCATCTTAATCCTCTTGAACCCACTTACTGTATCATAACTTAACACTAGCCTATACTGGAACATAAACATCCAAAAAGAAAAAAGGGAATGTTTTCAGCTGCAACATCATGGTTAGCTACTAGGAAAACTGGTGACGCAAGATATGGGGTCTGTTCCTCAGACCACTTTAGGTATTTCTAGTCCTGTGTGTCAGTGAATATGTCACGGCCTTAGGCACAAAAGAATGTCTTAGGTTATGTTGAAAGTTGAATGTAACAAAAAAGGCGTGATTGGGTATTAGATTTATTTTACATTATACTGTATGCAAAGCCTACAATGATCCATTGGAGGCTTTGTTATATCTCTCCTGACATGTAAACCAATTGGTGGAAGTTTATGTGTCGCATCATAATTGTCAATGCTAATTTCTTTGGATGAAGAGGATAAAGTATGAAAATCTGCTCTAGCCTTGCATGTGATGAAAAGCAGAACAGGCCTAATATTTTCATATAGCTGGCGACTTAGCTATCACAATTGAAATTATTTCTATGACACTACAGTGCTACAGATGCTTTGGCAGCCCCACTACCCCTCCAATGCCACCTTACCTCCTCCATGGGATTGGCACAGGTAAGGGAAGCGCCACACGTTACCCAGCCCTACGCAGAAGCCCACGCAGGTGAGGATGTACTG
>NC_137819.1:52017457-52144957 GCF_963921795.1 Nannobrachium achirus | reverse complement strand
GGGGTTCACCACCGCGGAGAATAGACTTTCAACAGCGCAAAACGACCTTTGGTTTGGTGAGTAGTGAAACGGTTTTGTTTATTTTGACTGATGTTGAGCGCTCGGAGGGGCCGACAATCTCGAGTCCAGGCGTTTCCCGACGGGTCTGTCAGAGCGTCTCCGGGAGGAGACGCGATGGACCAGAGCTAGGGTAGCCTATGCAGTTGCCATACCCTGGGTCCAGGGGGTAAAATAAAAGTTACTTTTAAATATAAATCCATGAATGTCTCTTTGTCTGGTCCGATATACATCACTGGCCAGATGGTCAAGAATTGGCACGACCTTGCCCTTTAGGGCGAGGTTGCATGTCGCCCTGAGGCGTCTTACTAGTTGGATGAACTTTCATAACGTATTATTCATCTAGCGTTCACAGCAACTATCATGAGGACCGTCGGTGGAGCGTATCCTGCAGAACAGCAGCGAGTTACTTCAACAACTGTTACTGGACTGGATGGGTCAACAACTTTGATCAACGCATCGACTACAGCTGTCGCACCCATTATGTCATCACTGGAGTGCACAGTTACCATAGCAACCATCATGAGGACAGGCGGTGAGTCTGATTGATCTGATGACAGGCACTGTATGTTCAGCAACAAGAAATAAAAAGGTGGTAAAAACACACAATGGGTGGGGTGGGGGGGTTCTCCACTTTTCTATAGACCCATAGGGCATCGCAGTGAGGAGCCGGAAGTAAACTGCCCATTAATTTTCACCATAGGGATTTAATTATCAGCCACAAAGTCGTAACAATTCAATGAACACTTACTGTACCACTACGCTTGTGGTTGTAAAATGGTTCTATATGCTCCTGTAGAAGCCCTGTAGAAAGAAAGTATGTACCGGTATGCAATCACTCTAGTATTAGTAAAAACATGTTTTAATTAAGATCGCATGGAGAAGAACTACATTACCCCTGCTGCTAAAAATGTACATCCGGTGAAATTGACGTCTGTGATTGGTGGACCTCGGAAATAGCTGTCAGCCCGGCAGATTAATGCACTTCAGGAGAACTCTGTACGTGGCGAGCGAGTGTCTTTCTTTTACAAATAGATGCACTATTATTTTTCTTTTCCTTCACATTATATAATGTCAGTCCAGTATACAATTTACATTCCTTTTATCACACATTACATTACAACAAAATGTGAATAGACATACATGACGCAAAAAAAAAAAAAAAAGATCAAACAAAACATGATGCACTATTTTAAAAAGATACGAGCATCCACAGAGATGAAAGTCACTACGTGTCAGGCCATATCCTGGCCTGGATAACTAAATTGAGCGTGGTATATGGGATACATTTCAGGAAATAAATGTCATTCGCAATGCTTTGTGGGAGTGTAGTTTCTGCAGTTTTGACAAGAATTGTGTACACAGTGTACCCTGCCCTTTTTTAAGCTAATTAAATACTTTATGAAAGTCTATGGTGAAATGAATGGGGAAAACGCTTCCGGCTCCAGAGTGAAGACGAGGCGGGCTTAAACTGCGATGCCCTATTCCGACGGGTAACATGCAGTGGTGGAAAAAGTACTAAAATTTTACGTAAGTAAAAGTATCAACACTGCAATATAAAAATACTCTGTTACAAGTAAAAGTCCAGAATTCAAAATGTACTTGAGTAAAGATATGAAAATGTACCAAAAGTAAAAATACAAAATGTTTGAATATAGCAGATCTACAAGCTCACATCGCGACACGATGCAAGGTATACATATCGAGTGTGGAAATACAGTATGTGGCGGTGGTGCTATAACAGGCCAATTTGTGTTTTCACCTTTAACTCCACCGATCAGTGGAAAACTGAAAAAATACTTTTTTCACATTTGCCTTTTATAGCCTTTTACACCAGGAGGCCAACTTATGTAAAACACATTCTTTGCTATTACTCCATCAGATTTTGTCCAACAATCACACAAATTCCAACCTAATTGGCTAATATTGGCTTCCAAAGTTTGCAAGATTGCTCAGTTTTTGAACAAAATGCCAAAAATCATCCACGCAGCTTGCGATTACCGTGAAATTTGACACACATATTCCACTAGGTCAAGGAACAAATGCCATCCTGCAACCGACCGGAGACCCGCGGATCATTGGATGACGTAAACACTTTTTTTTTTTGGTTGCTTACCTTCAAAAGGAGTGTTTTTTGTACCTGTACCTCATTCTGAAGAAGACCTTTGTGTCAAAACGTTAATCTAATAAAGCCTGACTGGGAACTTCTTTTTAATCGGTGTGCTGTGGTCTGTTATTCAGCGGATGTGCCAGTTGTATTGTTTTTTTCTGGTTGCCTATAGCAGCCACACTAATAATGTCAGGGGCGTCAATTGGGTATGGCAATCGCAGCTGCCATACCCTGGGTCCAGGGGGGAAAATAAAAGTTACTTTTAAATATAAATCCATGAATGTCTCTTTGTCTATCTGTGCTGGTTATTATGTTGTTAAATTACAGTAAAATAACTACAAATGCAAAATTTTACAAAATGGTCACTTTAACAAGGTATTATAATTATATTCTCCCCATCTTGACATAATGGTATATTCCCAGGTTCTGCAGGTCAGCTTCACAGGTGCAATGCATTATTGTTTGCGGCACGTTTACTAAAATGCCAAGTTTAGCTGCACTTGAACAACCGTTCCAGGCTGCCATATCCAGCCTAAGAAACCATAGAAACTGACAAAACTCGTTTTTTTCAGACATTGTGAAAATAACCGATCTACATGCTCACAACGCCTCGCAGCGCGAGGCGTTGTGAGCATGTAGATCTGCTATTTTCACAATAGAACTAACTTTGTTATACAAAATGTAATGGCTCTTTTCCATGAGGACTCCCATCTTTGCCATACCCTAGCTAGCTTTTGCTGAACTGACGCCACTGAATAATGTATTTTCAGCTGGGCGTATCAGTGCTGTTTGAGCTCTCGACTGGCTACTAGTAACTGTCGTTGGGATTGGTCGGTGAACAACTGGGACGGCCATTTCTGGTGGAGACTTCACAGAGGATACTACATGACAGGTGTCTACAGTTACCATAGCAACCGTAAAGAGTAAGTACATTCATAAAGTATTACATTATTGCGACTGCAGGTCGCAGTTTAGTATGAGAACTGTCACATCTTGACCATATCTGTCTGGTTTGATCTTTTGTTGATTGACTGTCACGCTCTGACACCACTGGGATGTCAGAGAAACCACACTAACTTGTCTTTGCTCCAAGTATCTAAAACATGAACAAAGTTGTCCTTTAAGATCAGTTCTCACTTGAGAACTAAGCTGTTGCAATTCAAAGATAATAATTATTGAGGAATGACTATTGATGAGTTTAATATTATTTCTTCCTTTCTCAATGGCAGGGATCGCCTCTGGTCTTTCCGATACTGCAAGGGAGGAGCCCCTACAGGTGTGTGTGTGTGTGTGTGTGTGTGTATGTGTGTATGTGTGTGTGTGTGTGTGTGTGCGTGCGTGCGTGCGTGCGTGCGTGCGTGCGTGCGTGCGTGCGTGCGTGCGTGCGTGCGTGTACCGGTATGTGTGTGTATTCGCTCAATACAATTTCTGTCAAGCTTTTTAATGCTTAGTTTCTGCAGGAACTGCTTTTCAGCAAAGGGAAAACAAGGCTGGAAAGTGGGAAGCACAGTGCACTTACACTGTAATCCCATTGAAACTCTAGCTTTTATTCTTCTTCCACAACCGTTGCAGTTTTTACGAAACTGCAAAATGGTAGAGGGCTGTGCAAAGTCACTGGCATAAGTCATACCTTATTTGGCCTAAAGCCATGCAACTTGTATAGTCTACAGTCTATAAAGATATTTCTCTGGCTCTTGATCTAATATGATTAGTTATGGGAAACTGGGATGATGGAGAGGGACACTATATTTCCACTAAGGGCCACTATATCCACACTCACTCCAGAGGGCCACTGTATTTCCACACTCACTCCAGAGTGCCACTGTATTTCCACACTCACTCCAGAGGGCCACTGTACTTCCACACTCACTCCAGAGGGCCACTTAACTGTATTTCCACACTCACTCCAGAGGGCCACTATAAACATTGGATATACTGTACAGTCAGAAACCTCCGTATTTAAATTTTCGTAAATGAATGCCCAGCTTCATCATCTACACAAAAGTAGCTAAAATAGCCTATCTAGAAGCTCAAAAACGTTTCACAGTGCGACACGTTTTAAGCTCGCAGATCTGCTATTTTTTTATTCTAAATATATTTTAATTGTAATCCTGAAAATGATCATTTGTAATTAAATTAAAATTGTGGAAAGTCTGGACTCAAGTCAATACACAGAGCCAACAGCAAGGGTTAAGACGTACACTGCGTCGTTTTATTTTCAACGATCAACTGAAAATCTTCCCATTATGGGGCTTTCAAAAATACACACTGCATTAAATGCATCAATAAAGCTTCATAAGCTCCGGGGCTTTTATTCACATAACCTGCACCAGTCCTATCTCATGCCCCTATGTACAGTATAGTGGCCTAAAACAGAAGAAACATTGCTATTAAAGCTATGTCAAAATATAAAGCAAAATAAGGCAGGAGAAAACACTAGTGGAGTCGGTCCATATATGCTCATATCAGTTGGATCACTAACAACAACAATCATAAATATTGCTGGAAGCAGCGATAAAGTGGGTATTGGCCAAGCAGGAGAAAGCAAAAGAAAGCAGCAAAGGTAAAACAAGGCTGGAAATAAAAGTGGGAAAAGAGTGTTCAAAGTTTGCAACGCCCTTTCAGGGCTTGGCTCTATGAACAAAAGACCACTTTTACAATAAACCAAGAGTATTCATTTATTTATGTTGTATATCAAATACAGTATTTACAGCAGCAAAAAGCTAAAGAATGCAGCAAGGGAAAAGACATCAGGACTCCAGTCCCACATACCGTCTACATATACACTTCATGTATTGAAGTGATAATTATAAAGAGATAGTCAGTTTTAAGTAATTAGTGCTTTTTAAACATAACTCTTTTATTGCTTCAGTCATCAAAACAATTTCTGTTGGATTACTTTTAGCTTTTTCATGGACCCTATAGTAAATCCTGATACAAGTATACAAATATTGTGTGTGTTTGTCAGGCTGCTCCTCGCCTGTCTGTATGTGTGTCTCGTAGATGTCATAGATGGCACATTGCACAGTTCACACAGGTCCTGTCTCATGGTGTGGAGTTCCAGACATCAAGCCTAAGGTCAAGGGTTACACCAGCAGGATCGCGGGTGGACAGAACGCAGTGTCTGGCTCCTGGCCCTGGCAGGTGTCTCTCCAGGTAATTAATACTCTCACACTGTTGTCCATGTCAAGGTGGACCCTAGAAAGGCTTGGCTCCTCAGAGACATCACAGCATCATTAATTAATAATAGTGATAAGAAATAGAGGAGAAAGGAAAAGGCGATAATAGCGGTAACTAAATTATGAACAAATATACAATGACGTACTGCATATCCACAACAACAAGCAAAAAGAAACAGTTGTGTTCAACTGTCTTTAACAGCGGTTAAGACTAGAATGTTTGAAAGTTCTTCCATATGTTCACGTCTAATGTAAACATTATGTGAGCATGTGGAAGCAATGTGACCGGTGCACTCTCTCCTCTCCTCTCTCCTCTCCTCTCAGACCCTATTAGGACAACATTTCTGTGGAGGTTCTCTGATCAACAATTACTGGGTGGTGACCGCTGCTCATTGTGAAGTGACGTAATGACCGCCAACCTACTAATACAAAATAATACAAATGTTACGCAAACAAGATGAAATAGTTAAAATGATAATTTGTGTGTGTGTGTGTGTGTGTGTGTGTGTGTGTGTGTGTGTGTGTGTGTGTGTGTGTGTGTGTGTGTGTGTGTGTGTGTGTGTGTGTGTGTGTGTGTGTGTGTGTGTGTGTGTGTGTGTATTCAGTCCTTGGAGTGATCGTGTCGTCCTAGGAGAACATGACCGGGGGTCTAACAGGGAACCGATCCAGACCATCTTTATCTCCAAGGTAACAGAAATGGGGCCCTATTCTGGTCCCCGCCTTACCTGCCTTATCCTCTCCAAGGCAGCTGGCACTGTCCCTAAACAGTATTTTGGGGCCACTAACTACACCCGCTATACATTATGCCTCTGTTATCTGTGAAAGGAGGTGTGGCCGTGGGTGTGTTGTTGCTCTTTCTTGCTATTTTGGCCACACACGTTTCTGAAAGAACAGATGCCATGGCCTCATTCTTGTTTTTTGCATCTATTAACATACATACTGTCATACATATTGTGTGACATATTGCGTGTGTGGGTGTGTGTGCATGGGTGTGTGCGTGCGTGTGTGCCTCTCTCTACAGTCCATCCACCATCCCCACTACCACCCTAAAACTATCAACAATGACGTGCGCCTGGTCAAGCTGTTCTCTCAGGCCCGCCTGAATTCCAGAGTGTCCCCCGTGTGTCTGTCCCCCTCTAGCCTGTCCCTCCCCTCTGGGACACGCTGCGTCACCACGGGATGGGGGCGCACCGGACCCACATGTGAGTGGACGGACACACACGTGCACCCACACATGCGCGCACACACACACTCAAACTGCCAGTGCTGTCAGACATTAGGAAAACTATATTTCATATAATGTTTATATATATGAATGGTTCATGCTCTTTGATTGATTGATTGATTGAAGACTTTATTAGAAGTTTGCATAGGAAAAGGTACAGTTTCATGACGGTACAGTTCACTGGTACAAGGTCTACTAAAAGGAGATCCATGAAAAGACTAAGCTTATTTCCACTGGAAACCATTGAAGTATCTCATATAACATTGAATGACAGACAAATAGAACACAGTACTATGCAGTAGATATGTAAAGAAAAACAAAAAAGAAAACAGTAAGTCTAAATAAACAGTATATACAAAGAAGGGGCAGGGGAGGGTAGGGTTGGGCTAGGTTAGTTTTTTACCAGTTGCGAATGGCTGCTGCCTGTAAGTGATTCTTCAGGGCAATTTTAAAGGATGCTAGTGATCCACACTCCTTTATGACCTTCGGTAAGGCTTTCCACATTTTGGTGGGAATGATATATCCTAAGCCCAAGCAAGCTCATAAGCACTTTCTGTGGACACTTAACAGTCTGCTGTCGGGCAGATACCTCTCCGATATTCTATTAAACTTGTTTTTTTCGTGAATCCCAATGCCCAACTTGATCACACAAAAGCATCACAAGTTGCAGATCCACAACGTGATGCGCTTCGGGCTTGTAGATCTGCTACTTTTGATGCTTTTGAATTTGGGCATATTAAGTTTCCACACACCATAGCCCAGAAACTCAATGATCTTCACCAGGGCTGTCGCATCAAATTCTGGGCCCTGGGTACAAGGATTCACTTCAAATATTTTGTGCTTTAACTATTGAAAAATAGCAGATATTCAAGCTCACAGCGTGGCACCGAGTGCTGCGCTGCAAGCTTGTAGATCTGCTATTTTTTTTTTATCTTGAAAATTTGTGCAAGTCTTTGAATATTTCAAATCCTTTCGCTTTGATTTGCACACATTTTACGACTTTTCAAAAATAGCACTTGGTGCCGCGCTGTGAGCTTGTACAGTATTATCTGCTATTTTTCAATAGCTAAAGTATAAAATAATGAAGGCCCCTAGACCTCGGGCCCTATAGTAACTCAGTCCCACTTTTCCCCCCCTTGTGACGCCCCTGCTCTTCACAACCATGGTTCTCTCCTGTGTGCTCCGTGTTCCACAGCCTCTCAGCCTCGCATCCTCCAGCAGGCGGTGTTCCCTCTGATGAGTTCATCTCTGTGTAAACGCTACTGGAGTAAATATGACATCACTGACTCTATGATCTGCGCTGGAGCCTCTGGAGCGGCCACCTGCAATGTATAGCCATGTTCTTTTTAGCACTTTAATGTTTTTTAATAACTCAAGTTTGTATTAATGCTCATACGTCACAGGTAAACTGAGCTGTTACGTGTTTATTAATGCTCTTACGTCATGAATGATCTACCAGGTATACCTGGAATATCCCTTTAATAAGTACCCCCAGACCCCAGAAGTATTTGTTTTGTGGACCCCCATCTGATATTTATACCCATCCATATTTTGTGCCAGCGATCCACATTTGTGTTGTTAAAAAGTTTCAAAAATATTTGAAACAACTTTATATACGTTTCCACACTTTAGTTTAGTTACATTTTCTCATGCCAACAAAGCTCCTCTGAATTAACAAGAATTGAGCTTGTGGATTTCTGATCTTCAAATCGGGCTTATGAGCTACTGTATGACTGTTTTCTCTAGGCTGACTCCGGTGGTCCTCTGGTGTGTGAGAGAGGCGGGGTGTGGACTCTGGTGGGAATCGTTTCCTGGGGATCCGCCAGCTGCCTCAAGCACTACCCTGAAGTGTACGCCCGTGTGTCCGAACTCAGGAGGTGGATCGACCAGACCGTCAGATCTAACTGAAGAAAGAGTCCACGCTCACTGAATGTACCAAACATTTTAGTTTTGTCTTTTTTTTCTTGTTTGATCTCCTCCCCCGCCCTTTTCTTCCATTTCTTTCTTCATGGAAATAGCGATATGATAGAAATGATCCTGATCAACCTGATCGACCCCTACAACCCCACCCGTTCAATCAGATCAGCCAACACAGGCCAGGGATGCTGACAGAACCCTTGCTAAAACCCCAGGACAAAAATCCATTCCATTTGCCCTCCTGGCTCCCAAACTATGTGGAATAAACTCCCTGTCGCACAACAGACTCACTCCATAGCTTCCGCTTGGACTGAAGACTCACCTCTTCAGACTCCACCTAAACCCATAGCACTACTGTAACACTCCCCTTCCCTCAATGACCATACATGAAGCTAGATAGCATTTTTAGGTTTTAGAAAAGTTTTTTACTGAGGTGCGTGGTCGTCTATGTTATTGTTTTTCTAGATTGAGATTCCTATGCATTTTTATATTGTTGTTGATGTACTGACATAATATCTTGCTTGTTATATTGAGGTATTATTGTAAGTCGCTTTGGATTAAATGCCAAAATTGTAAATTGTAAATGATGCACAAAAACAAATTACTTCTGTAAACCTGTGATGTGATCATTATAGCTGATTATGATTCTTGCTTACAAACATCACTAAATGTACATCCTTACATATCAGTCATACAGACTGTTTGATCGTGAGGTAATACACATTCTAACAGTGTTAAGCAGTTATACTGTCATCTAAAGTTCTAACGGTTGCAATGATTTGTCCATCTGTAACCAAATCTAGCATGAAGTAAACTCTTTAAAGAGACTACACCATGAATTTCACAATTTTCTTTTTTTTTTCTTGTTTTTTGGTCTTCCCAGTGTCTCTTCCAGCCCAAAAAAAACAATTAATTAACTCTAAAGCCTTGCCTTTCATTTGATTTTCTGAATGGGCGGTACTCTTTTGAAATCTGCCCCATTCTATGTCACAGGGGGCTCATTTCATATTTAAGATTAAATGATACCCGCTTTGACTTCAATCACTGGACAAAGTCTTGTTGGTTTCAATGAAGGCTTTATGTCAGGAACAGACATTAATAGTCCAGTAAAAATAAGGCTGAGGTTGGACAAAAAATTATTATTTAGTTTTTCAACTGATTCTGACAGGAAAGTAGGTCTACTAGCCAGGATAAAAAAGTCTACCATGATCTGCTCACTGCAAATACCCACAGTGGCCAAATCAAGTTGGGCTCCCATCGACTTTCTATACAGGAGGAAAATACCCAGATTTTGTTTTGCTTTAAGTAGGATGTGAGGGGTCTAACTAGGGGTTTGTCATGATGCTGAATCCATTGCAAGCATTTGTTTTGCACAAAAACATTCATTGGCCCCATAAAACGCCCACAAAACTGTCGAAAAGTGATGACTCATCACTTTTCATCACTAAACCATCATTTTCTGCGGCCATTGTTAGCCCAAGGAATGTTTTTTGGACAAAACAAATGCTTGCAATGGATTCAGCATCATGTCAAACCCCTAGTTAGACCCCTCACATCCTACTTAAAGCAGATTCTTTTCTGGGTATTTTCCTCCTGTATAGAAAGTCGATGGGAGCCCAACTTGATTTGGCCACTGTGGGTATTTGCAGTGAGCAGATTATGGTAGATTTTTTATCCTGGCTAGTAGACCTAATTTCCTGTCAGAATCAGTTGAAAAACTAAGTAATAAAATTTTGTCCAACCTGAGTGTATTTTTCCCTAGATTTACTAGACTATAAGTTGGACCCTAAAGCAGGAACTCAAACTAAAAAAAATGACATGAACATGAACAAATTTAGCCAAGAGACTTTACTTAACATTTTTACAAGCGCACAAGACAAGAGGAACACTATCTAGACTAGCCTACTTACTGTACATGAACACTGCACTCTAACTAAAACTTAACAGAAGGAGAACAGAATAGAATAGGGAAACAGAATAGGGAAATAGCCTAAAAACTGGAGAGGGGCAGAGGCCATATGACCGTGACTACCATAATGATACAGAAGCAATAACAACAAGACCATGTGCGCTCATCTTTTGAACAAAATATAAAGTACACCGAAAGAATCCTCATTATTAACCACATGACCCCTAGCATCCCTATTCTTAATAATAAGTGAGCATTTGCCAAAAATAGGCAAACATCTACTGAAAATAGCAGCTCTACCAGCTCACAACACGAGAGCTCTACAAGCTCACAGCGCGTGGCAATTTTGACGCATTGTAAACTGTTTTCGACAAATAGATTTGGTGTAGAGGGATATCAAATCAACCTTTAGGAACCCGCCTACTGAAGCACGCTACACGCTGCTGCTGCAGTTTGACAGCTAGCAGCCAACGGGACCGTACCTATGTACCCTAACCTCAGTAAAACTAAGTCTGGTGAATGCTAACCTGGTGAAATGCTAACCTGCTGACGCTGGTGAATGTTAACCTGGTAAAATGCTAACCGACGCTGGTTAATGTTAACCTGGTGAATGTTAAACTGGGGAACATAGGGAGGACTCCCAGCCAACTGCTAACTGCAGTGGCTAATCCCAACAGGCAGCCAGGAACCCTTTTGCTCAGATCCCGCTTTCATTTTTACAATCGGTTGCATCGGTTTAAAATTTTAATACAATCAGTGGTTCTATGTCGACCTGTCCCCACCTGGTTCCTGCTACCTGTAGTAGCTAGCCGTCTGCGAGCTTAACAGCTGGTAGCTGGTGTTAGCGGCTTGACAGCTACCGTCCATCCACTGAGGGCAGATCGCCCAACTACCAAACCCTGTGTGCACTGTGCACACAGTGCACACACAGGGCAAATAAAAGTATTTGGCACACCTGATTAAAGCGACAGGTGAGAAACAGGTAAGAATAGACAGCTGCATGTCTTTATTGCTCAATAAAGAATATACATTTATTAAATATTATATCAAGTTTTGGTCAAAGACCTACCGCAGGCATCTGATGCCTGAGTATTGAGCAAATGAAAACAGCACGGTGTCTATTCCTGAGAATATTCCATATTATATGGCACCAAATGGGACTCTTCTCTTGCGAATGTACCACATTGTCCCAGCTGAAAATAACAGATCTACATATGCGTTGCCTTTATATCAACTATAAAGTATAAATGAGGCTGCAGAATTAAATTAGTGGAGGATTTTACTAAAATCCAAGGGAAAATATATATTTACACTTTAACCTTTTCCCTCATTTCATTTGTATTTTGGCAGAAACGGGGCTTATGGTGTCTTCTCTGCTGTCCTTACTGCAGCATATGTTTCTTATCAACTTGTAGATGGCGTATCCTGGAATTGACAGACTGGGGACTCCAGCCAAGATGAAAATAATAACATAGATCCAGTCAGGAAATGGACGGTCTACCAGGGCGGGGAACTCCGGCTGTGGTCAGAATGAAGGGGAATATCGGGATTAAAAGTACATTCTGTAATAACTTTAATAATAATTATAAAGACCAATATCATTTCAACTATTCATTTCATCACTTTAGCATTGACTTCCATCTGAAACCCTGTAAATAAATAAAACGTACAAATATATGATTACACAGCTATAGGTGGAATAAGCTAGGCATTTAGGCCTACAATTCTGTGGTAGCCTACTTTTACTTTACTTGAGTATTTACATAGTTTTAATACTAAATATCATACATTGCACTCCACTACAATTATTTGAAGTCTATTGAAGTCTCCTGAGCTGTGAATTCTATCACACCACCTGTTGAATGAAATGCCTGGATCGCGAGGCTACACCATCAGTAACAGTCAGCACCAGAGCTGACTTATCATCCTCTCTGTTCTTTTATCATTCCCGTCACCAAGGACTAAAGGCTTGGTATGTGATAAAATATTTAATTTTAGAGGAAAATGAAGAGAATTATAAGAGCAAAACAAAGCAGCTGACAAGAAGGTTGGAAAGGGACAGGAGAAGAACACAAAAACAGGATAAGGAAACAATGTAAAATATCTTCATTAGCTTACAGAGTTGGGGTCCCAGACCAGGTAGGTGAGCTCCTCTTGAAATTCGGTTACCAGGTAGAACAGGAAGATGACAAAGATTATGAGTGGACTGATGACTCTCCATGTGGCCTGCCAGTAGATGCCGGGCTTTTGTCCAACCATGAACTCCAAGTCTTTATTGAATCTGAGGACCAAATGTAAAAAATTACAGTCATCATAAATAATTGTGGCATGTCAGGGAATTAAAAATAATCTGCTATTTCCTACATAAAGGTACACCATCTACAACCCCCCTTTGTTTTAGAAGTGGATTGCATGAAAAGAAGATACTATGCAACAAGAGGACATAGTCCAATTGCAACCACTAACCTGTCTATGCCATAGATGTAGACAACAGCTATCAACTCAAAGAAGGCGATGATCAGTAGGGGGATGGAGCCAGCGAATTTGTCGAAGAGAGCAAGCCAGTAATTCCCTGACCGCTGAGCAAACAGGAGGGCAACGATGAAGGCCACAATGCATGTTATACCTGACACAAACACACACACACGCGCGCGCGCACACACACACACACACACACACACACACACACACACACACACACACACACACACACACACTCTTCAACGATTTGACTCCAGTGAATTTGATGGATAGTTGATCATACTGGGATGAGCTCAAAACACTCACCAGTTAAAACCTCTCTTGGCCACTTTCGGGGAAATACGTTTAGGTCTTGTAATGGAACCACGACTCCCTCGATGTTACCAAACATGGTGGACAGCCCCAGACAGAAGAGCATGGTGAAAAACAGAACGGACCAGAGAGGAGAGACGGGCATCTTGGTGATGGCCTCTGTGAATACAATGAATGCCAGGCCTGTTCCCTCCACACCCTGGAGAAACACATTTTATGGTTACAAATCGGATAAGAAAATGTGGGGTTGCAGGTTGGCCTTGAACATACTGAGGCTGGCTGACCAGTGACTCAAAGGTTGCTGGTTTGATTCCCGGATAGGAGGGAGTAATCCAGATTTGAGCTTGTGAATGGAGGGTGGCTAGTTTTTTCTATTCATGCAAAGGGAACTGTGTCTATGTGTAGGGCATTTGCAATAACGTTCTTCTTAAAAGACGAATTGCAATTGATTAATGTAGATTGAATGTTGATTAATGTAGTTATTGTAGTATAACAGTAGTTACCTCACTGAGTAGCTTCCACAAGTCACAGGTTTTAATGTTCAGACTGTGAACAACATCTGGATCAGAGCTGTTTAGATGGTTCAAAACAGTCTCGTAATTGTCTGAAGTGATGCTGCCCTCAGCAAGATCAAATGCATTCAACAGTGCCATTATGTTCCTGGAGAGAAATCATTTAGTTACACCAAAAATCAAACCTCGGTTCGAAGTGGAGCGGTGAATCTGAGCAGCTATACCCTGTGTGTGTTGCTAAATGCCTAAACTGTAAACTGTGCCTGTGAGTGAGTGGTGAGTGTGCCTGGCCTGCACAAAACAGCGCCCCTCCTTTAACTAGTGTGTTGTGTGTGGCCACTCAAGGTATTGCCAGGCTACGGACACGGCCAGCCAGCCAGCCAGCCAGCCACCCAGCCAGGGACATACCCACGGACATACCTGTCTATTGGGAGCGCTTTCACCGCTCCAAAAAATATATTGTCTATTGTTTTTTAGCCATTGCATCAAAGATATACTGCATGATGCCTTTAGTTCTACTGTAATGTTCACTAGATTCTAGTGACACTGGGAACCATATAGCTTGGTTTCAGATCCTGGATTCAGGAACCTTTTGAACTGAAGTGTTTGAAAGACTTTCAGCTGCATGGTGTGACAGTGTGAAGCTGTATGTTATTTTGTTCTAACTCACCCTTCCACACATGCATCATAATTCTCTGTGGCCCTAAATCCGATGATAGAGTAGATGACTGTGGCGGCATAGACAGAGGTGCATCCAGTGACGACAGACAGGATCAAAGCGTCTTGCTTGCAGTTGTTGCTAGTAAGAATAAGGATCAAAGAACATGACAAACAACATACATTTTAGGTGTGATGATAACGTGTAGCTATGAACATTATTATTTTGTTATCCTTATTCCTTCCGACTAAAACAGTACAGCATTGCACATCTCTTACTGTACAGGATTATAGCTGGAGAAGGAGATGAGACCACCCCATGCCAAACCGAACGAATAAAAAACCTGTGCGCCTGCGTCCAGCCAAGTTGATGGATTCATCAGTTCATCTATCTGAAGGCATACAAAACATATATTGCTCTGGATTAACGTGGAAATCAGAGATTGAATTATGTATGACAGACAATATAGTGTGACAATGAAACCATACATCTGGGGTGAAGAGAAATGTGATTCCACTAAAGGCGCCCTTTAGAGTTAGCCCTCGGATCAGGAAGATGGTCAGTACAACATAAGGCAGGGTGGATGTGACGTAAACTGCCTGAGGTCATAAGGCGGAAGAAACAGAATCATAAATATGGGTGACCATTAGAGGGGTATAATTTAACAGTTACAGTATACAGTATGTAGCCTATATCATTCATGTAGAATAGATGATAGAGAATGTAACTGACCTTGCCTGTTGTACTGATCCCTCTGATGCAACAGACATAGAGGACCATCCAAGCGCACAAGAGACACAGTACTATCCACCATTGCAAGCCTCCAGAATCTGATATCGATGCTGAACTGTTCAAAGTCACTCTGTACCAAAAGTAATCTGTCGGGGAGCTCTGCTCACACTCGGGCAAAAGGCCTGTAGGTGGTGACAAATAGTCTACTACAGTCTGCTGCTAGGAAAGTAGATAGCATAGATTTTATCAATTGAATTTGCACATTGCTAAAATAAATGTGTCCCTCAAACAGGGAGATAGATATACCGTAGATGTTTATATACTCTACTGTTTATTCAATTACCTGTCCCGTTGTCATTCGATGGACACTGGGACCAAGGAAGGGATTCCTGAAAAGAGTTGAAAAGATACCAGATGGTCCAGGCCATGATGGTGTTGTAGTATATTCCAACCAGGAAGGATACCAGCATCGAGGCTATACCTGAGTGAGGGTGCACCTTTGTCTGTAAAAGCATATCCTAATTCTTGATTTATAGCCACTTTGTCATACGATGGACTATTATTAAGTAGCCTATAAGTTACAAGTATTTGTTTCTGTTGTAACGTAAGGCTCTTTTTGCTCTTATGATCAATGTATTATATGATTTGGCGTTTGGTTAGCTACTTACCAACACCAGTCAAGCCAGGATGGATGGCCCGCCACACCCCCACACTGCCCTTTCTGAGGCGCTGTCCTATGGCAAACTCCATCAGTAGGAGAGGTGTCCCCTCCAGAACCAACAGGATTAGGTAGGGAATGATAAAAGCTCCTGAAAAGTGGAGGAATCCTGGATTCTTACAGTGTTGTAGGCCTGCACAGTTAATGTGCCTTTTACTAGCTGATAGCTCATCTGAATAATATGAGAATAATATGTTTCAAGGTCACGTGTTAGTGATTATCTCCACAGCTGGAGACATGAATCAGTTTCCTGAAATGACTAATTATACAAAATATCACAGATATACTTGAACACAATCATTGTTTCATTTGTACTCATCGCAATACAGACTATACAGTATCTAAAATGTTTGTTTTGGAACATGTTTGGGTCTCTGCTCTCCTCTGCAACCTATAATCTTCATTCAACAGGCACCCATTTATCATAACTTTAAAATAGTCTAGTAGTATATTGAAATGTAAATATGCAAAATACAACATGCAAGCAAATGTGTATTTTGTTGCAGCTTTCAGCTGCAACATGGTTAGCCCATATAGGGTATCTGTTCATCAACACTCTATGAATCATTAATACCACTTGTAGGTATGTCCAGTCCTGTGAGTCATTTAATAAGTCACACATTCATCCTCCTGCCCCAGGCACAAAAGAATAATATGTCTTCTAGATTGTGTTGAAAGTTGAATGTTAAAAAGGTTTAAAACATCCTTCATTGCATTTGGAAACAAGATTTATAGATTTTATAACCAGCTTTGCAATATCACTGCTGACATCATGATGGGGGCTTTCTGTCCTGGAAATAATTAGTGGACATTAATGAAACACATCATTCTGTTAGCATTGCTATTTTGAAGCTTTGCATGTGATGAAAAACAGTAAATGCTGAATATTTACATTGCTAGTAACTTACATATCACAGTTGAAAAGTATTTTTATGACACTGACAGCTTAACAGACCCCCCGCCTCTCACTACCCCTCCCATGCCATCTTACCTCCTCCATGGGATTGGCACAGGTAAGGGAAGCGCCACACGTTACCCAGCCCTACGCAGAAGCCCACGCAGGTGAGGATGTACTCTGCTTTGCTGTCCCATTTAAGCCTGTCGGTGTCTCCCTTTTCCAGCTCCTCCAGCTCCTGATGAGAGGGGATTCGGTCATCAAGACCCGGGTTTGGAAACACCAGTCTCATTGTGCAGCGTTCCACTTCCACATCAATCAGTGAGACAATGCAGTTGATACTGTAGGTATTGCTGAAACTATCTGAAACCCAGTCACTCTCACACTCTCACTGCATGACTGAAGGAGTAGATTAGAGTTAGTGTGCAAAGTTAGCTTCTGAGTGAGGGTAATTTATTAGTGTGCATTCAGGTCCATATGCAGTAGAGGTTAAACATTTTTTATAATGCTTTTTTATCTTTTCCGCTCCTGCAACTTTGCACTTTAACCCCCTATTTCCCTTACTTCGCTCATCATTAAACAGCTCTTTACAGGTTCTAAGTCCAGTGCATAAAGGAGATGTACACTTAATAATAATTAATATAGGGTTAAGAGCCCATGGTTGAACACAGTTCAAGGGTACACAGTAAATGTTACTGCATGTCAAGATCTGAATTTACAGGAATGTAACAATAACTAGCTCTGCAGATGCAACATACATTAGACGTTTTTCACAGCAGCCATATTGACAGGAAATAGTAGAGTGATATCTAACTATTAATTTAGCGAATGTCTGTCTGACCATCTGCATGCTGACATCACTGATACTACACAGTTTCGCCGCCATGGTAACGGTCTGCCTGACGTCATACTCTGACGTCATAGTACTAATGGAACACCATATATGGGCATAAAGATCTGATACAGAATATGGTTATGGTTCTGTACTTATAATGTATGCAACACAGTATTCCTTGGTAATACGTCAAAACAAAGAAACCACAAATTTACACACGCACGCAAGCAAGCGTGTGCGCGCACGTACACACACACACACACACACACACATCTTTAGCAATATAATATTCTGTCGTAAAACAATTCCCAGAGCCTTACTTTCATTTATTTATATGAAATGGGGATCAAATTGTTACATTTCATGTTGTATTCAACACATGCAACTCACTTCAAGGAAAGGTTCACTCATCCCAGGGAAGGTTCTGGATATTGTCGTTGTCGGATGGAAACCTTGTATGTCGAAAACCTTCCCTCTTTTGTTATTTTAAAAACAATTCAAAATAGTGAAAATAGACAAGCACACAACAGTGACAACACCTTGCGATGCAAGGTGTTGTCACTGTTGTGTGCTTGTAGATCTGCTTTTCCCACTAGTTTTGTGTGACAGTCTTGTATGATGAAGCAGGGTTTTACTTTACGAAAATAAATTACAAATTTGAAACTTGAAACTTGGAGATACAAGGTTTCTGGCCGACAGTACTTGGTGCAGATTCAAATAATACGTAGAAAGGAACATACAATCTGCACTATATTAAGTAAGTCTTTGGAGTCTTTTTTTTAAAGAGACCATGCTTTTACTTGAGTGCGGATCATATATTGCTTTCTACGTATTCAGCAGACGCACATGAAATAAGCAATGTAATTTTGTGATTTACAATTGCGCTTGAAATTCCTAAATCACTCAGGAAGAATTACATTCCTATAAGGTCAGGTTTTATTGTGACCTAGCTATATTTGAATTAATTAGAAAAAAACATCATCAATGATAATAAAGAGTCGAGTTGACATAAACTAATAATGTTAAATGATAGCTGCTGTGACTTCTCTCACAGGTCAATGTCCACATGGTTTCAAAGTCCAGAACATTACATAACCATAATGACAATACAAATACAGTAGCAATAACAACAAGACCTTGTGCGCTCATGTTTCGAACGGATGTTCATTTAAACAGTACACTGACATATCCTCACTGTTAATTTAACCCTGAGAATAATGGTCCCAAAATGGGATTTCTTTTTACATTTGTACACTCTCATGCCTTTGTGTCCCCCGCGCCAGAAATAGCAGATCTACAAGCTATGCGACATGAGGTTTTTAGATCAGCAATTTTGGTGGGGGACAACGTCGTATGAAAAAGAAAAAAAGGAAAAAGTCCCAGAATTAAATTAGCTATAGATTTAAATGGTATCAGATATTTACACTTTCACTTTTTTCCTCATTTCATTTGTATTTTGGCAGAAATGGTGCCGATGGTGTCTTCTCTGCTGTCCTTACTGCAGCATTTGTTTCTTATCAACTTGTAGATGGCGTATCCTGGAATTGACAGACTGGGGACTCCAGCCAAGATGAAAATAATAACATAGATCCAGTCAGGAAATGGACGGTCTACCAGGGCGGGGAACTCCGGCTGTGGTCAGAATGAAGGGGAATATCGGGATTAAAAGTAAATTACTGTCAACAATAAAGGACATTTCTTTACTGAATACCTGTACATGAAGGGTAATTTACATTACTGCCAGTGCTGGAAATTAAGTGTACTTTTAGTACTGTACGATTCTGTACTTTTACCCTGATTTATTTTTGAATACTTTATACTTCTACTTCTTACCGCTTCTGGGTCCCAGACTAGGTAGTCGAGAGGCTCGCTGACTTGGGTTACGAAGTAGAAAACAAAGATCACTGCCATAATGACTGGACTGACGAACCTCCATGTAACCTGCCAGAAGATGTTGGGCTTGTGGCCAATCATAAACTCTATGTCCTTGTTAAACCTGTTGAGGAAGAAGCATCAGCTGAATTTTGCAGCGCCCCACTGATAGCTTATAAAACAGTCTAAAACATCCTTGTACTTTTATTGTTCAATTGAAGCTCCAGCAGTAAAGATCGCACTGGTGGATTTTGGCTCACCTGTCCACGCCGTAGATATAGATAACTGAAAACATCTCGCAGAAAGCGATGACCAGGAGAGGTATAGATCCGGCAAATCCATCAAACAGAGCTAACCAGTAGTTCCCAGATCGCTGGGCGAATATGAGGGCAAGAGTGAAGGAGACTACACACGTCACACCTGAGATAGGGGAAAGAAATCTGGGTTATAGTGGTTTTACTCATCAAAATCTGTGGCCATAAGTCAGTCATTCATGTAAAGGATTCAAGTGAATTACCGGTGAAAAGCTCTTTGGGCCATGTTTTAGGTAAAATATTGAGGTCTTGTAAGGGCACCACGCATCCCTCGATATTGCCAAACATGGTGGACAGCCCCAGACAGAAGAGCATGACGAAGAAGAGGACAGCCCAGAGAGGAGAGACAGGCATCTTTATGATAGCCTCTGTGAATACAATGAATGCCAGACCTGTCCCTTCCACACCCTGGGAAAAGACAAAACAGATGCAAAAACTGTATCGTGATTTTCTGTGCATACTTACTTTCAGATTTCAGATTTTCTGCAATTAAATATTCCTGTCACATATAGTGCATGTTACAGTATCTAAGCAAACACAACATGACAACATTACTACAATTATTGCTGAGAAAATCTCCATAAATATATAGGCTATGAACTTTTTTTGTGTCAAAACCTTACACCTGTTCAGAGCAGTACACCTTTCAGATGAAATGTTTTTAATGACGGTTGTGTATAAGATTATGATTTAAACAGTTAATACATTTCAACAGATACAGCAAACAATGTTCTAACATTATTATTATTATTGTTTTAAATGACAGACCTGACTGAGGAAAAAATTCATATCACAGTGTCTGAGATCCAGCCCTTCAATGATTCCTGGATTTGTCTGATTTAGGTGGGTCAATGAGTCTTCGTAGTTGTCCGCTGTAATGTTGTTTTCAGGTAAATTGAAAGCATTCAATAGCTTTAAAACGTTACTGTGGAAAAAGGAGGACATGGAATTGAGATCAGCCACTGATTTAAAAATAAATCTTGTGGCATCAGCTACATTTCAATGTTGTATCACAAGTCTCTGTAGCACTGATGGGCTTAAATGTTTGATATTTTACTTATAAGGAATGTATTTATTTTATAATAACGTTTTAACAAATAGATTTGTCACTATAACCTCCAGTGAAAAACATGACACAAGTTAAGTATAGATAAGGATGATAAAGCTAGAGATAGTACAGTAAGAACCAAAGATACAGGTCTAGGGCAACTGGGGACAGCATGAAGGGTTAGTCTAGAGCGGGCATCAAGAAACATCGTGATTCATTTAACTATGCACTGTTAAGCCTTCACCTTTACAAACGTTGTGTTTAATGCAAGGGAAGCCCGGGGAATGAAACACAAGCCTTCCTTTGATTGTACTGCAGTGTGTTGGGTTTGTGTGTATCCATAGAACCATTCATGGCACCATGTATGGTGCTTGTTTGAACTATTGTATGTGGTCTGTTTGGTTTGGGTGAACATGTGGTCCTCTTACAGCAATTATACAACAAATTTCAACAAAGGGGACATAAACCTGTGTTTAAAAAAGATGTGCAGGAACTTTGAATTGAAAAAAAAAAAAGGGTCCAACATTAACTAATTTTCACAGAGACAATTGCCAGAAAAGGCCAACTGAAAACAATTAAGGCAGGGTCTAATAACGAAGTGGACTTCATGTGGCCAGTCTATAACGTATCTATGATGTTTGACACCATGTTTGGGAAAGGTCTCACACGCAAAGTCCCACACAGACTCAAAGACTCACAGACCCATTTCTAGACAGCTTGCCTTTTAGAGTCACACCGTAAAAAACCAAGACTCACAGGTCCACGCAGTCGTCAAATTTCTCCGTGGCCCTGAAGCCAATGATGGAATAGATGACTGTTGCAGAGTACACAGACGTGCAGCCGTTGATGATGGAGATGATAACTGCGTCCTGCTCACAATTGTTGCTGCAAAACAGAGACCATAAGAGCAATCAATAATCCAAAGCTCCTGGTAGATATATCAGCAGAGAGTTGTTACAACTAGAGCCCTTTGTTCGTTTTTATCGCTCTTGATAAGATTATTACTAAGAGTATAGACCCGGTCTACATTGATGGACAGCACTACTACTTACTGAATAGAGTTGTAGCTAGAGAAGGAGATGAGACCTCCAAAGGCCAACGAGAAGGAATAAAACACCTGGGCACCTGCATCCAACCATGTTGCAGGGTTCATCAACTCATTTACCTATAACAGGGAAAGGACAACACACACACACACACACACACGCACACACACACACACGCACACACACACACACACACACACACACACACACACACACACACACACACACACACACACACACACACACACACACACACACACACACACACACACACACACACACACACACACACACACACACACACATACTTACTAGTTGTTTTATAAAAGGTTATTTTAACATATCATGATAGCATGATACATGCCTTCTCTCTTCTTCTTGAACTCTTGAAACGTATCTCTCATAACAGCATATCTTCGTCGGGTGGAAACCTTGTATGTCCAAAACTGTTTGTTTTGTATTCATCATTTTTTAAATGATTTAAACTAGTGAAAACAGCCGATCTACAAGCACCCAACGCCTCGCACCGCGAGGCGTTGTGTGCTTGTAGATCAGCTGTTTCCACTACTTTTGTGCGATGGCCTTGTATGATGAAGCAGTGCTTTACTTTGCGAAAAAATGAACACATTTGAAACTTGGAGATACAAGGTTTCTGCCCGACAGTGACGATATATATTATACTTATTTTGTCTAATCCCTTAGATTGCTATTTTTAATTATTAAAATGTTTACACTACATTTTATTTCGATAGGAGAGTGTAGAGAGACAGCAACAAACTGAGGCATGATGGGAGTCATATTCAAACTCGGTATGAGTTCACCACTCATCCACACCCTTGATTATATTTCTGGGTAGTCTTTTAAAGGGGTCAATCAATAACTTAGTTGATTGGTTGGATAGAATTCTTACGTCTGGAGTGAAGAGGTACTTGATTCCCGCCACAGAGCCTTTGAGAGTCAGACCTCTGATGAGAAAGATGGTGAGCACCAGATATGGAAGAGTGGACGTGATGTATACAGCCTGCATTCGACAGAGAGAGAGTGTGAGACAGTCAAAATGCATGCTCTGGCAGTTGTGGAAAGTAACTACATTTGCTCAAGTACTGTACTTAAGTATTTTTTTTAGGTATACTATTGCGCAACAATACATCTCAGAGGCACACATTTAACTTTTTATCCCACACATTCGTTTTATTTTTTTGAACATTTAGATTATTAATACAAAACATAGGCTACATTAACTATGTATTATAGAGGTTAACCTCCAGGGGTCCAGGAATGCAGGACCTTTTATTTGTAGCATTCCTGCATAATAGTATTACTATTATTAATGCTTATTGTAGTAAAGTAAATGAGCAAACGCACGCACGCACGCACGCACACACACACACATACACACACACACACACACACACACACACAAATACATATAGTGAGATAAGAGACCTGCTATCATGTCACATTATTAGATTATAGATTATAGTGTGGAATTTGACTCCCAGTCAGACCTTTCCTGTGGTTTCGATCCCTCTGATGCAGCAGACATAGAGCAGAGTCCAGGCGGCCACCAGAACCATCACCATCCACCACAGCAAACCGCCAGAGTCATCGATGGCTGTGGAGGTGTTCAGAGTCTCTCTGTACCAGAAGTAGTCTGTTGTGCTGCTCTGCGCACATTCTGCCACCACACCTACAGGGGGCCACAGACACACAATGTGAAGATCTTTTCACTAGGAGAGACCAAGCATCAGACAAAATATAGGTTTAAGGTTGTTTATTATAAGACCGAGGGCCTGGTCGTTTATGGGCACATCGCATGCGTGGCATGAGATGTGCGGCATAAACGGCCAAGAATGCAGAGTGCTAATGGTCATCTAAGGTCAGCACTACACGCGAGCGTGCAGCTTAGATGGCCAAGGGCACGAACAACATTTAGGTTTTGGTGTATGGTCGTTTATGGACGCATCGCATGAGCAGCATGAGATGTGTGGCATAAACGGCCAAGAATGCAGAGTGCTAATGTACATCTAAGGTCAGCACTACAAGCAGCGTGCAGTGTGCGGCTTAGATGGCCAAGGGCACGAACAACATTTAGCTTTTGGTGTATGGTCATTTATGGGCGCATCGCATGCATGGCATGGGACATGCAGCATAAACGGCCAAGGTGCTGAGTGCGAAATAGTCATCTAAGGACATCACAACGCGCAAGCGTCCTGTGTGCGGCTTAGATGGCTATGACGCCCGATCAGCATGGGGGGAGACGGCACGGTCAGCGGGGCATGAATGACGTCGGTGCAGGCTTGGTCATCGGGGCATGGATGACGCTTGATTGGCATGGGGGAGACTAGCCTGGCGTTGCTCATACTAATTCCTCACTGCGTGTCACTACCGCCAGGGGGTGGTGTTGTGCAGTCTGGTTTATTAACCAGGCTAGGGGGAGACGGCACGGTCATCGGGGCATGAATGCTGTAGGTGCCGGCTTGGTCATCGGGGCATGGATGACGTGGGGGTGCCAGCATGGTCATCTAAGGTCACGCACCATGCAAGCATGGTGTGTGCAGCTTGGATGGCCAAGGGCGTGAAATGACACTCTGAGTGCGTGGTCATCTAAGGTCAGCACCACACACAAGCGTGTAGTGTGCAGCTTAGATGGCCATGGGCACGAGAATGGCATTTGGGGTGCTGGCATGATCATCGAAGGTCATCACCACACGCAAGCGTGTAGTGTGCAGCTTAGATGGTCAGGAGCACGGACGGAGGATGGCAGGCATGAGGGGGGAGGTTCCGGGGGGTCACAGACCCAGGTACTTTGGCTTAGGGGTCAAGAGCACACATCCGTGCTGAAGTATGTAGAGAGACCCCACCTGGAACCTGTAGAGAGGATAGAGGTAGAATGAAAAGAAGAGGGAGGGAGGGTGGGTTACTGCAAACGCCGCACGCCGCAATTTTTTCAAGTTGGGTTTATATACCACCGTGATTGGTGGAGGAGGAGTTGTCGGCTTGATAGGAGACGGGTGAGTGGTTGGCACAGGGTGGCATAGACCTTATTCACGCCGCGGCCATCTTGGATCACATGACTTCTTGGGATAGCAGCCTGCATTACAAACCATTGTGAACAATGGAGCGATGGTCCCAAAATATGAGTTCTATTCAACTATTTTCTTTTGACCAAATCGACAAATAGGCAGATGACAACATCAACATCCCAAAAGGATTAAATAGAAGGGTACATCCACAATAATCATGGTAGTTAGGTTACACTGTTACTCTGTACGAAGACTTGCTACTGTATCTGTGCAGACTAGTAGTGCTTGCTCTGCCATCACATAGTTAATATATCGTGATTTTTGCATATTAATCAGGAACAATCTAACAACAAATAATTAATATGATGGTGGAGCAAGCACTGCACAGATAGCAAGTCTTTGTACACAGTAAGGTTGCAACCTAACTTACCTTGAATATCGTTACCATGGATGAAATCAATCTACTGTAGCCCCTCTATTTAATCATTTTGGGGATGTTGATGTTGTCATCTGCCCATTTGTCAATTTGGTAAAAAGAAATTGGTTGAATAGAACTCATATTTTGGGACGATCGCTCCATTGTTCACAATGGTTTGTAATGCAGGCTGCTATCCCAGGAAGTCATGTGATCCAAGATGGCCGCGGTGTGAATAAGGTCTATGGGTGGAGTTACCAGTGGCTGGTTAGAGGTGGTTGATTGTCCTCTGCTTGGCCACATCTCCTCCCGAACTTAAGTTGTTCCAACTCCATATAAAGTGGATTTTTGGTGGGTATGGAAGGTATGGGGGTTTCAGGTATGACACGGTCATCTAATTATTGGCTTAGGACTGCGACAAAAAGAAAGAAAAAATGAATTCAAGACTTCATGGGGTGTGTAATTGATTTGTGTATTTGATAGAAGATTTGTGTTTTTGGGGGGTAAACTATACTCCTTTAAGCTTACTGTATATTATACTTCACTGCATCGTAGTGTACACATTAGGCTTTAATAAAGCAGTCTGAAGAAGAGCTTTGTGTTTGAAACGTCACAACACTTATTTGGTGCAATAAAGGAGAGACTTGCGGCAAAGGTCGTCCAGATCGTGAATCGAACCGGCGATGCCGCCAGGCATCCATGCCTATGGTATACGCCCGGACCAGTAGGCCAGCGGGAACCCCAATTAATATATTTTCATTAAGGGAATTCTTTCTTTTTTTCTTTTGAAGTTAGATCATGTGAGACTATTCTGTACCTGTCTTGTTGTCATTTAGAGGGCATTGACTCCAAGGCAGCGGGTCCTGGAAGGAGTTGAACAGATACCAGATGATCCAGGCCATGATGGTGTTGTAGTAAACCCCCACCAAGAACGACACCAGCATGGATGCGATACCTTTTACATCAGACAATGTTACAATTACTGCAAATAAATTAAAACCATTGAAACATTACCCCAAACCACCAACAGTACAGTACTAGTAAGATGCCTCAGGGTGACCAGCGACGTTGTCCTTTAGGGCAAGGTCGTGCCATGTCTTGGCCATCTGGCCAGTGATTTACCGGTACTGTATATCGGACCCGTTACCCATAAATGGAGACCCCTGGTACCCATACTGTATATGGAGATCCATGTACTGTATATGGAGATATGCTGTGAGAGCCCAAACATGCTTACTCAGTTATTCATTATGTGAAAGTCCTATGACGTCTATGACATCTGACATCATACATACAATCCCTTTTATGCCCATACATGGAGATCCCTGTCTGTAGAACCAGCCACACAGCTGTCTTGGCCATCTGTCTTGGCCATACAGTATATGGATTCTGTTAGTTTGGTATGTGGCCGATGTGGCCTCCACATATGGGCATTCCCATATGAAGTTCTGTTAGATATGGGCTTAATATTGATGACATCAGGGAACTCCATATATGGGCACAAAAGCGATTCTGTTAGTGTGGTTCCCCTGACATCACAGTGAAGTCAGAGCGTGATGTCAGAGTGTCAAACCCATTCTGTTAGAGTGGTTCCCCTGACATCACAGTGATGTCAGCATGATGTCAAAGCAGAAAACCCATAGACCGTAATATACAGTACATTACACCAGGGGTTCCCAAACTTTTTTGTCACCCCATAAATATTTTTTTAATCCGAGGCACCTCTACATTATAATTTTCACTCCCAGTATCGTTGTTGTCCGGTGGAAACCTTGTATGTCCAGAACCGTTCATTTTGTATCATCTAAAAAATTTACTAAACTAGTGAAAACAGCAGATCTACAAGCACACAACGCTTCGCATCGCGAGGCGTTGTGTGCTTGTAGATCGGCTGTTTTCACTAGTTTTGTCTGACAGTCTTGTATGATGAAGCAGGGCTTTGCTTTACCAAAAGACATACACATTTGAATCTTGGAAATACAAGGTTTCTGCCCGACAGTGGCGATATTTTAGTGATTATGTTGTGAGGAAAACGTTGAGATAATAGCCATTTTGGTTAGAACTGACTGAAAATAAATTTGTACTTCAAGTTTAAAATGATACTAAATATTTTTGCAAGTGTCCAAATAAATTCCAAATATTATCAAATTATCTCGCAGCACCCATGGACTGACGTCACGGGACCCCAGGGTGCCCCGTCACCCACTTTGAAAACCCCAGCATTACACATTTATCTCTGAAATGTATAAATATTCTGGGATTGGTCTACATACCGATACCAGCCAGGTATGGGTTAATGGACCTCCATACTCCCACAGCCCCCTTCCTCAGGCGCTGACCGATAGCAAACTCCAGGTGGAGCAGTGGGATGCCCTCTAGAACCAGTAGGATTAGGAAGGGGATCATAAACGCTCCTGCAATGACAAAAAAAAAAGGTTGTGAAGTAATCACTATAGAACCTGAGCGTTCCTTCCTAGTCATAATAGGTGAACAAAAACAGACAAACATCAGATGAAAATATAGCATATCTCCAAGCTTTACGGCGTGTTGTGAGTTTGTAGATTGGCTATTTTTGCCAAAGAGTCAGTGTAGAGGGAAAAAAGGAGAAGGGCCTATAGTTTAGACGCCGGTCAACAGGGTTTAGGTGGTAAAAGGCGTATATTTATTACCCTCTGTGGTATCTGGCATTAGTATAAGCGACAAATGCACTTAGTATTCATTATTTCATAATAATAATACAAATCACACTTATTTCTTCTTTAGGCCTGGTGGTCTATGTCAGTGGCTCTCAATCATTTTCATGTCAAGGACCCCCACATTGATATGTATTTAGCTGCTGATCCCCATTTCAAAACATTTTGTGTCAGAGACTTCCATTATGGCATGATTTGTGTTGTTAAAGTTGAGCTGACACATCTGCACACACATGCTCTTATACAGTATTCTTCACCTCCATACCTTTTCATTGTGTCAGTCCTTTAATCCCATTTAAAGTTCTGATTTATTTGGACACATCCATCTCTATATTTATGTCTACAGTTATAGTCTGTCTATACCAGTGGTTTTCAACCTATGCAGATGTTTAACAATAATTTAACTCTTGAGAGCGTAACAGGTCCATTTGGTTTCATTTTACGCTCTCAAGAGTTAAAGATCTATAAGGGTCCATTTGGTCAACTCTCCATCATTTAGCTGAGGGCCACCTGGAAGCCCCTTTCAAGGACCACTGGTGGTCCCTGGACCACTGGTTGAAAGCCACTGGTCTGTACAGTGTCTTTGAGATGCAGATGACGGTCATCCCAGCCTACCTCCTCCATGGCTTTGACACAGGTACGGGAATCTCCACACGTTGCCCAGCCCCACACAGAACCCCACGCAGGTGAGCAGATACTGGGCCTTGTTGTCCCATTTGGGTCTGTCCCCCGCTTCCTCCTTCTCCATCCTCTCCAGCTCCTGATAGGATGGTATCCGCTCATCCAGGCCTGGGTTAGGCAACTTCAGCTTCATTGTGCCCGATCGTGAGATGCACTCTACTCTGTGATATTTAGTAATCCTTCTGTTAGAGTCTCTCAGGGCCACCTAGGGATGTGCAAAGATGGACGCGTCCTTCACCCTAAATCCCCCGGAGACTTTATCTCTGTGTGCCACTGCTGCTCCCTGCAGCATGTGTTGTTCAAAGGGGGGCCGAAAAAGGTATTTATGGTGACCTTTAGCACCTCAACTGTAGTTATCTGTTACGCTGTCACACCCTGTGAAACATTATGTATTGTCAGCAAGGTTAGACGGAAAAGGCTATGGCCTTCTTGATAATGGTTAATACATCATGTGATGCTACAACCATCTCTTACTGAGAGATGGGTGTGGGTGGGTGGGCGGGTGGGCGGGTGGGCGTGAGTGAGAAATTAAAGGAGAATGCCATGGTACTATGGATAGATGGCTGGAAAATAAACAGGTGCCGTAAACTGTAAAATAGAGTGTTAGTTTAAGGGAGAGTGTTTTTGCAGGTCTTTCAGTCCGAGTGTATGAAAAAGGCAACTGGGTTAAGCACCGTTGGTCCGACCAGTTTAACACTAACCATAACATTCACCAGCGTCGGCAGGTTAGCATTTCACCAGGTTAGCATTCACCAGCAGCGTTAGTTTTACTGAGGTTAGGGTTAAGGTTAGGTTTAGGTCTATCTCCTTGCCCCCAACTTTCGGCACCTCCGCGCAGCCAATCACAAGCTTTTGATACACTCGGACTGAAAGACCTGCAAAGAACACTTTCCCGTTAGTTTACCTCTGTGAGGCTAAAAAGTGAGGCTTCTGTTTTCTACACTTTTGTTCATTCCCTGGAATGAAAACTCCATATTTGACTGTGATCAGAGTAAAATCCTATTCCTAAATGTTATAATTTAACTCCCTGTTCATTTTACTTGAACTCAAAAACTCACATATGTTGACATTGACAACTATCACCAGACACTATCTTGAATATTAGACCAAGCCTTTCCCATTCTTTGACATGTCATAAATAGATATGTTATCTCATAGGGACTTTCAATGACTTGATTTCATAATAGCACTAATAGATGCATCATTACCTGCATACAGTGCTAGATCTGAAATAAAACAATTCATACTGTCACATTTTTGTCCATTCCCCCACCGCATAGCTGACTTCATATCCAAGCAAACACTATTTAAAATATTATTTTGGGTTAGAGTTAGGATTTCATCTTTCAATATAGCTTGTTTTCAATACAATTTAAAAATGCACTCATTACTTTTCCTATAAAGAAAGAAATTGGATCATGTTATCTGGCTATTCTAGACTATTATAGTCTAGAATAGCCAATAACTAGAACACACTTCCAAAAATAAATTACTTGTTTTTTAACTTTAAAATCGTTAATAATATAGTACATCTGTGGTGTAACAGGTTAAAATGTACCCATATACAGTAAATCACTTTTTTCCAATAGCAAATGCAAATTGAGGACAAGTGTGTGTGTGTGTGTCTCTCTCTCTCTCACACACATGTAAACATTGAATATTGACAATTTGGGGGTAATTGACACACACTTTTCTCTGAGTCTCCACTCCCCACCATAGATGTGACTATTCTTATAGAGACCATCAGAATTAACTATATTCTGTTGGTCTTGTTGGGTTAAAATAGCTGGGTCTGAGGATATCATGAAGCCTTGCTTTATTAATAAAGAAATGTAAAGGGTACTTTTTAACTATTTAATCTTGAACACGGGTCAGAAATGACCCTAACACAATGGAAGGGTCAATTCAGATGTTAGTCTACTCTTACCTTACATTTGAGTAGTAAGGATAATGATAGTAATACGTCTATTATGATGTAACTGCATTATAAAGCCTATCAGTGTTCCTTTGTAATGCAATAATTAACCAAAGAAAGCCTCCGCTGTATATGGACAATTTTATTGACTAGCAAGTCACATAGACAATCTTCCTGTTAATTTCAAGGTTATTAAGAGAGTGTGTGCGTGTGCGTGTGCGCTTGCGTGCATGTGTGCGTGTGTGTGTGTGTGTGTGTGTGTGTGTGTGTGTGTGTGTGTGTGTGTGTGTGTGTGTGTGTGTGTGTGTGTGTGTGTGTGTGTAGGCTAATGGGTTCTGTGCATGTATGTTTATGGGTTAGGCGTGTGCACACAAGCATAAATGCTCTTACTGAAAAAGTCTTAGCCAATAATGTTTAGTAATGATTAGACTGAATTTACAAGGTCACTATATACATACATACAGTACATGATCTTCCGGAAAGTCACAGTGCAGTCAGTGTATCACGGTTGGAGTGTGTACAGTACAGAAACTTTAAAACATGACAATATGCATCCTTTCAACAAACATTTTTCACTCCTAAGAATAATGTGATAAAATCAGCATCAACAAATCAAAGTAAAACACTCATCTTGTTTAAGTGGGATTAGCACTGAATTTCACTGAATCAAGCAAAACATTTCCATAAAGTAAATTTCTCAGCCAATAGAACAGCTACATCTTGTTAACATAATGATACTTATTGCTCCATGACATGCATGCAGAAAAATAAATATTGATATAACCACACAATATTTCAACCATTCATGCAGCAACATGACCTTTGTGTTGTTATTTTTGTTTTTTATTTCCATTTCTTTACTTATTTATTGCAACTGCAATGACAAAGAATGTCATACAACCTGTAAGCTGTTACAGTAGGTGGGTTGAGTTGAGTATTGCTGTAATTCTGTGACTGTGGGATTCAGTGCATTTTGACTGAGGCAGAGACCGTTTTGACCTCAGGTTCATAAGTGTTCTTCCTACAGCAACATCTTTGGAGTAACTTGAATATGGCAAATCCTGGGACAGAAAGGCTGGAGACTCCAGCCAGGAGGAAAATGATAAAGTAGATCCAGCTGGGATAGAACAATTTCTCCAACACTGGGAAGTTTGCCTGAGGACATGACATGGAAGAGATCACACAATTAAATAGAATGTAGCGTATATTAAACTGTCAAATAGTCCTACAAAACATACAAAGTGGCAAAAAACAATGGCATCTATTATAATAATATTGTATAATAATGTGGCGACCCAGAGGGGTGGTTGATGGTATTACATGTACATCCTTTTATGGTGCTGTTGTTGAAATTTATATATTAAGATTTCCTGGCAAGGGGCGCCTGCTGGCCTACTGGTCCAGGCGCATACCACATAGGCATTGATGCCTGACGGTGTCGTCGGTTCGATTCCCGATCCGGACGACCTTTGACGCTTGTCACTCCCCGTCTCTCCCCCATTTCCTGTAAGTCTACTGTCCTATCCAATAAAGGCTTAAAAGCCAAAAAAACGAATCTTAAAAAACACATATATATATTTCCTGGCGTGCGTATAATTATTGTATTTCAAAATAGGAGCCACTTCTGTTGGCCATGCGATGTATGTGGCGTAGGTTTGGTCTAAAACACAGCTTTAATTTGACACATCTGAAATATACATTTGAATGTATGTCTGTTTTATGCAAATAGCTGAATTGTGGCTGTTATACTGAACTTACTGAGCTGGGATCCCAGGCGCTGTAGTCAAGTTGCTCACTCAATTGGGTCACAAAGTAAAAGATCATGATGACAAATACAATCAAAGGGCTGACGAATCTCCATGTCACCTGCCAGAAGAAATTGGGTCTGTGTCCAATCATGAATTCAAAGTCTTCATTAAACCTGTGGGAATAAACCACATGACAATCTTGTGAGTTTCACAGTGTCCATCCAGCTATGGAATTTTACCTTTAGCAATATTTAACATTTTCATCTCCAGACCAAGTGCAAAAGGATTCACATCTTTGTATTTCGCTATTTAAAGTTGCTTAAATTAGAAACAGCAGTCTATCCTCAGAGGAATATTATTTACCCAGAAATGTCACTGTGCCAATCATGTTCCTCCAAGGACCAATGCAACAGAAGTTAGTGTTTAACTGATTTACCTATCAGCTCCATATACGTAGAATACAGCCATCATCTCACAGAAGCCGATTACAAGCAGAGGGATGGATCCAACAAATCTGTCGAACAGAGCTAACCAGTAGTTACCAGACTGCTGGGTAAAGGTGAGTGCAATCATGAAGGATGTAAAGCATACAATGCCTGAAACCCAAAAGAACACAATTAGTGTTTTAGGTTAGTGGACAAACCGTATTGTCAGTATACTGTATGTAACATACGTGTCATTTATTGTACCTGTAATCACATCCTTGGGCCACTTCTCAGGAAAGATCTTGAGATCCTGCAAAGGAACCACGACTCCCTCGATGTTACCAAACAGGCTGGACAGCCCCAGACAGAAGAGCATGGTGAAAAACAGAACAGACCAGAGAGGAGAGACGGGCATCTTGGTGATGGCCTCCGTGAATACAATGAATGCCAGACCTGTTCCTTCCACACCCTGTAAAGCACATACACCAGTAGAATGTAACAGTGACTCATTCACTGTGATTAATACATACCGGTACATTTTTCAAGGACAACTTTAGTTTTTTGATAAAAGGGTTACTATTTTATATTGTAATTAAAGAATATAAAAGATGAGTGTTAAATTGATTTCATTTACTTCTTTCTATTGTTTTAGAGATTCTTCTTATTTCAGTGGTTGGGGGCATGCGTACAAGTGGCTAAATATGTCTTTTTAGACACAATAAGCCCATTCCCAAGATACAACACAACCTTTGATGTTTGGATGTGAATTATGGGGGCTAGAAGTGTTACTGTAAATAGCAATAAAGAAACTGCTGGCTTATTGTGTCTAAAAAGACATAGTTAGCCACTTGTACGCATGCCCCCATGCGTACGCATGCCCCACATTTTAGCACGGTAAACGCAATAAAACATTAGAACGAAGCAAATGAAAACAGTTGTCCTTTAACACAGCACGTGTATAACGTGTGTACACCCTGTAGGATCATACTTCGCTGAGCAGTCTTTTCAAGTCGCAGATACTGAGGTCCAGACCCTGTATGACCTCTGCCCCCGAGGCAGTGCTGTTGAGGCTTCCCAGCATGGTATCATAGTTGCTGTCTGTGATGGCCCCCTCTGGTAGCTCAAATGCATTGATCAGCATTAGAATGTTTCTGAAAGGGTAAATTCAAAATCATAGACTGATTTGGGCACTGTTTCAAGCATGTGGCTGTTACCATGGCGAAAACACCCCATGTGTGTACGGAACTCAAATCAGGCTTAACATTTTGTTGTGCGTCTCTCCTGTCTGAACCCAAAGAGGTTTAAAATGTATGAATTTCAGATTGAAGGCACATACCCGTTAACGCAGTCATCAAACTGTGCGGTGGCCCTGAAGCCAATAATAGTGTAGATAACAGTGGCAGCAAAGACCGCAGTGAAACCATTAACGAGGGAGATGATGACAGCATCCTGCTCACAGTTGTTGCTGTAGAATGAAAAGGTGAGAAGAAAACGATACAACAATAGAACAGAATAGTGTATAAATAAACTCATTATGCAATTTCCCAGAATTTCATCTTTCTAAGATGAAATTCTGGGAAATTGCAAGTGTGGTTGCCGTGACACGACTCACACTTGCAAATTAATTCTGTCCTTGTCCCTTTTATGCCCATATATGGAGATCCCTGATGTCATCAATAGAGGGTATGCGCGTGACATCATCATTTTACCCGGAGGTTATGCGGGAACGCCTACCGAGAGGCAAAAAACTAGCCTACTTTCTAGCCTTAATTGATAAATATGATTCTACCTACTACTGTATGCCCCCTCTGTACATCTCCCCTGTTAATATAGACTCAATATGCGGTGGAGAACATAATACTTACTGAATAGAGTTGTAACTAGAGAAGGAGATGAGGCCTCCAGTAGCCAATGAGAAGGAATAAAACACCTGGGCACCTGCATCCAACCATGTTTGCGGGTTTATCAACTCATCTACCTAGAGGTAAAAAAAAAAAGAAAACACCCACCCAGTGGTGCCTTTTATGAGTTAATTTCATTTAATGTCCCGCAAAGCTTCGCCAATGCCAACAGACACTTAAAATAAAGGCAGACTGGAGGTGTGACCTGCAAGACATCTACCGTAGTCGAAGGCAGGAATTAGAATTAGACATATTTTTGGGTCCATTGTCGATAGACCTAGTGCAACATTTTCGAACCTTTATTTTCTAGTCTCTAAAAGTTTCTAAAACATAAGAAAATTGCAGATCTATAAGATTGGCTTTTTGTGATTATTTTTTAAGGCTTAATTATACTTATTTTAAAACTGGGGAACATCAGCTATATAACTGCCGATACTATGCCATCAAAAAGGTCAAACAATTGCCGATATATACAGTATCCGGTATACAGGTCTGGCTCTTGCAGGAATCAAACCTAGAACGAGGTTGTGCATGTACTTTCAAGAGAGCTTGCTGTAAGACAAAAGATATACAGTACTAACTTGTGGAGTGAAGAGGAACTTGATTCCCTCCAAAGAGCCTTTGAGAGTCAGACCTCTGACGAGGAAGATGGTGAGCACCACAAATGGAAGAGTGGACGTGATGTATACAGCCTGTGCATTAAACAGAGAGAGAGAGAGAGAGAGAGAGAGAGAGAGAGAGAGAGAGAGAGAGAGAGAAAGAGAGAGAGAGAGAGAGAGACTTCATAATAATATATGGTGTATGTACTGTATATGAATACCGGTAAGTGTGTTTATGCACAGACTGTGCATGCATGCATGTGTTGGCTGTGGTTTTGTGACCTTTACTTGGAAATACATGCTTTAATTATAGGAATGGCCAAATGTATCTAGCAGCCTTCTTATTGTAAAATAAGTACTTTTTTGTGGGGTGCGTAGCAATCCTACTTTGCCTGTGGTCTCAATCCCTCGTATGCAGCAAATATAGACTATGGTCCAAGCAGAGGCTAAACAAAGCACCATCCACCACTGTAGACCCCCAGACTCCTCTATGCTTGCCGAGATGTTCAGTGTTTCTCTATACCAGAAGTAATCCACTGGAGAGCTTCGTTCACATTCTGACACTGGACCTGGAGGGGTTACAAAACAACCATTTATCTGAAAAGCCTTTCAGTTAATTCTTGAAGATTATCACAATAATTAAGATGACACAATCCACAGAGAATATTCTCCTTTCTCAGTGTCCTACAATTGAATTTCCACAATGCATTTTGTGGTCAAGCATTAGCTTGGCACCCCATGCAGTCAACCTGATGCAGATTTTCTCAGATTTTCTGAAGTATATTTTCAGGCATCATTTCAAAGACACAGGGAAGACAAGCTCAATGTTATGGCTGTTAATGGAACATACCATATTAACAAACAGACAACATGTTGACAATCATGTCCCTTTGACTTCCTATAGGCTACTCTACTGTATTATAATATATGTGAACATGTATTATAATATATGTGAACATATATTATTCAACAATTATACAGTAGGTATTATTATGTATGCATGATGATAAACACCTGCCTGTGAGATTGTCATTGAGTGGGCACTGACTCCATGGCAGTGGGCTCTGGAAGGAGTTGTAGAAATACCACAGCACCCATACAATGATGTTGTTGTAGTACACGCCAATCAGAAACGACGCAATCAAAGAAGCAATTCCTGTTGGGAGCAGAGTCAATAGATTAACCATAATGCCATTGATCTGAGGTACCAGAAACAGGTCGGTTCAGATGCTCTCATAGCTCTTTAATTAATCAGTGTATAAAAGTGTAATAACAATAATATTTATATAAAACATAATAATAACCAACCATGGAGGAACAATCAAGGTATAACAAATGTAAAAGTGAACAAATTACTTTCCTAAAGTGCCTTATGCATTGTTTTTATGAATCGACCGATGATCAGAAAGATGCTATATACAGCAATGGTTCTCAAAGTGGGATGCTGCACCCGTTTCGGATGTATCATGCCATATAATGGCAGATTATCACGTATTATCAGCCCATTGTAATGGGCCTCGCCCGTGAAATGGGATGATAACGGCAGAAACTGGATTCAGAGGCCCCACAGCCGATATCCGCGTTATCATCCATTGGGATGGGTCTGTTATCACCGTTGTCATGCCTTAGCCAAGGCTCAGTTATTGCAGCGCATTGCAATGACAAGACCAAGGCTGATAACTGGGCTCCCAGCTCCTGGGAGCTGGTAGTCAGACTACTGAGCCTTGGCTAAGGCATGACAACAGTGATAACAGACCCATCCCAAGGGATGATAACGCATGTATCAGGTGGAGTCCAGCAGGTCCCCAGCAAAATGAGCATTAGTTTAACCACGTTTAACCCTGTTTCAAGCTCACAACGGGTCATGACGCACCATATTTAGCTTGTAGATCTTCTATTATACAAACATTATACAAAGTCTATTCAGATTGAGGTCTGGGGGCCAAATACATACCGTATGTATTAGGGAGACAAAGGTTTCAGAACCACTGATATAAATAATGGGAATGTAGGATTTGCACACACCAAGACCAGTCAGTAAAGGGTTAATGGACCTCCATACTCCCACACTGCCCTTCCTCAGGCGCTGACCGATGGCAAACTCCAGGTGGAGCAGTGGGATGCCCTCAAGAACCAGCAGGATTAGGAAGGGGATCATAAACGCTCCTGCAATGACAATAACATTCTTTTCAGGTACTGTAGGAAAGGCCCTTTGTGTGGATCCTCAACAGTAACAGTCAAGCCCCACTGCATTACACATACACGCAAGCACGCATGCACACACGCGTCCTTGCGCGCGCGCACACACACACACACACACACACACACACACACACACACACACACACACACACACACACACACTCAATGACATAAGACATACCGTACAGTAGTTTTGCAGGTTAACCAATTGCATCAGCTGCGTATGTAGGTAGGTAGGTAGGTAGGTAGGTAGGTAGGTAGGTAGGTAGGTAGGTAGGTACCGTAGGTAGGTAGGTAGGTAGGTAGGTAGGTAGGTAGGTAGGTAGCCGTGTGTGTTTATGCCCATATATGGAGATCCCTGATGTCATCAATATTAAGCCAATCAGGGACCAGCATTTCTGGCAACGTCATCATTAACAGCCAATGAGTGACCAGCATTCCTGGTGATGCCATCGGTGATTTTAGCAGAGTTTGGTATATAAAAGCATTCATGGTAATGTCATCATTATCAGCCAATGAGGCCAGTAGAGCGCACCTCATGGCGCGCTCTGCTGTCACGCTCTGCTGGCACACAAGTATGGCCTACTTAATTGTGCACAGGACACAAGTTGGCACGTCGACAGAGTGCAGTTCTAGTTATCTCTGCTACCTCTCAGGACAAGATCACATCTCTGCTTATTACACATTGTCCTTGTCCTTGTGTCTACAACGACAATGAGTCCTTTTATTATGTAACACCTGATGCCACTCATATAAATGCATCCTATAGCTTCCGATAGTTAATACCTTAGTCTACCAGGTGTGTAAAGTTGGTGAAGTAAAGTTGAACTCAGCTCATTATGTAAACAGGTGACTCACCTGTTTATATAATGAGTTCAACTTCACTTACACAGTTTGTCTTTGTATTCATAAATAACAAACATTATGTAGTTCAGCAATTATTCAATGCTCCTATGAGTCATAAACTCCATTGCAGAAACATATGTGGTAAATCAGCATAATTATAGATCTAATCAACGACATCACCGCAACCAAAACCTTAGTTCTGGTAGGTAACAACGGCAGACCCACATTGGAGCAGAGTTATTCATTAAGTATTAGAAATGTATTATTTTGTTCTAAATATCCACAGGTTGACAAACTAGACACTAGTTAATGTTCTTGATTATGAATCATGACCTTTATCTCCTTGACCCAGTACATACATGTATTGAATCACTCTCATCTGTGTAAGGATATACCATGACCATCGACTACTACCGGTATATCAGATAGACCTACGTCTGTGCACAATGATAGGAAATGCATGCTTTGTTCATATAGTCTGTTCTTTTCCTTGTCTCATTTCTTCTGATCATGTGGTCGAGGAAACGAGCATGACACTTGACATCACAGCATGAAGTCACATTTAGCTATATAGACAGAAGAAATATAGAGATCTACAGAGATATCTAGATACAGGTTTAGATATTTACATATAGATATAGAGATTAATACACAGAGATCTAGAGAATACTTATTTACTGAAGAAGAATATTGAACTTCAGAAGCACCATAGAATATAGGACATTAAGAGAGCCAACTCTCATAGAGTTCTTATAAGGGTTCAAAAGTAACAAGTTGCCTGGCTTGTGCTCCAGTCCCCAGTAAGCTAGACATTGTTAACTAGTTATGTAGGTGGACACTCCCTCCAGCATTATACAGTCCTACTATATCCTTCCCTACAGATCACGTCATGTGTCCATTGTATTCTCTGTGTGTGTAATAAAATGTAGACCTTCTGCACTCACGCGACTCAAACGAAAACATCACTCACCAGATGAAATCACAACAATACTGTAATAGACTAGAATAAAGTGGCATTTATGTGTGGAATAAAGCTCAAACACACTGCTCTACATAGAAGGAGTATTAGTAGTACTATTATAAGGAGCTTATTTCTCTGTAAACAATGTACATGACAGTGGGTGGGGACAGCATAAAGTTGAAAGTTCAATACACTGTTGAAAGTGTAGATAGCACACTTTATCAACTTTGAAGCAGTTGATAAAGTGTGCATGAGGTCTCAATTCCTCAAACAGGCAGTGCCTTGTTCAATTTACTGGCATTGTATTAAAGGACGTCATTGCCTTATCAGAGGTAGCGGAAGTCAAACTGAGGCGTTATTGATAAATTCACCCAGACTTTTATGCAGAAACATAATTATTTCTATCCAAACGTTGGCGTAGTAGTGGATTATTTGCATTGTACAATGGAGAAGGACAATACATTCCAATAGGGATTTCCAATTTGACGTTGTTTATAATTATAACTGTCAGGGGAACCAATGGATAAAGCAGCAAAAGATTAATAGTTGTGTGAACAGTACACATGGTTGTTATGATTCTTACAAAGGTTATGGTTATGGTTATGGGAAAGACAAAGTGTGACTAAAAGTGTCTTTGTGTGTTGAAGTCTGTTAACTTATAGAAATAATAGTAAACACCAGCAGGGTCCTGTTTTGTATTGAGTTTGCGTGGGTTTCCTCTTCCCTTGGCCTTGAACAATGTACTCTTATTTACAACAGGAATTGGTCCCTGGGTGCTGTATGGCTGCTCAGTGTACGTAGTTACGGTAGTTAGGATGGATCAAATACAGAGGGCAAATCTCCCCAAGCGCATAACAAAGCATACGATTTTATCCTTAATATATTTCGAAGCAGCTATGATTTCATTATTAAAAAATATATTTTTTTCTCTAACAGTTAATAGAGGTTTTATAAAGGTAAAATTAAACTTTTATGTTTGACTTTATGGGCAACTCACTTTTTATTGCTTCTTTACTATGGGTATAACTCCTTAACTACCTGACTTGGCAGATTATTGCAATATCAATTTGAACATCAATTATTCTAACTGTACTGTTATAAAATTAAATGTAATCGTGCAATTGTATTATGGTTGTCACGTCACCAGATGATTACTGCTGTACATAATGAAAAAGGACATGGCCATTGGTCAGTGTTAATATTTAACTTGTGCCAAAATAGACTTGTTTTGTTTACCAATATACATTTTGACACAGGAAAATTCTAAACATGGCATTTTCTGATGTCTTGCACACTACATTCAAACCGTAAAAAGACTGAAAATGAAATGTGAAAATGTGAAGATTAACTTATAATTTTAACAACTTTTCCAAAATAGCAGATCTACTAGCTCAAAACACCATGTTAAACATCACAGAACTTCACAGGTTCTGGGAAGTTTCAGATCAGGACATTTGTGGCTTACCTTTCATAGACGTAAAGTCGATGTGCAAGAGGGAGTAAAGTAACTAAGTACATGTACTGTACAATTTTAGGTATTTTTACTTTCTTCAGTATTTACACATTTCAATATTTTGACTTCTACTCCATGACATCTCAAAGTAAAATATTTTACCTTTACTCCACTATAATTATATGAAAAGTTTAGTTACGAGTGACTTAGTAGATTTTGATTATTATTATAAAACACACTATAACCACGTTCAGCCCTATTATATTTTAGCCATTTGAAAATAGCAGATCTATAAGCTCACAATGCCTCGCAATGCATTGTGAGCTTGAAGACTTTTGGGACTTTAAGTATATTTTGATGCTGATACTTTGTACTTTTGCTCAAGTACATTTGGAATACTGGACCTCTACTTGTACTAACAGAGTATATCAACATTGCAATATTGATACTTTTACCTAAGTAAAACTTGTGAGTACGTACTTCTTCCATCACTGTCTACTACTGGAGAACTAGCTTTGGACAATTGACCAATCCCCAATCACATACACACCCATTGTAACAGTTACAATGGGTGTGTATGTGATTGGGGATTGGTCCATTGCGTCATTGAGTGTAATAATATACTGTCTGTTGTTTATGTGGAGAAAACAACTGCAGAGGACAAGTTGTTGAATGGGAGTCTTGTGGTTATCACCATTGAGCCTTAGTCTGTAGGGTAAAGGCCCGTCCACACCAATGACCCATAACTATGACGATAAAGATGTCCGCAACTGATTTATCATAACCTTCCGTAAAAATGTTGAACGTGAGTGATGTGAACCTATGGTCCAGTATGCTCCATGGAGCATAATGTGGTCAGCAACTTCCATGGCAATCAGCCCACTAGTTGTAGTGACTTTTACATGTATTTTACCATAAATAAGTTTTATATTATTACATTGGGCAACATTTTCAAACATTCCATCCCCTGGAAAAGTTCCTGAAACTTGAATGGAAAATGTACCTGTAACAGAATACTGTTACAGGTACATTTTTACACTATGAATCCACAGTGTGTCATTATTACCCCATTAGTACCATAATATTATCACAAACTGTGTACCCCCTGACCTTTAAGTACCACATTAGTACTGTACTGTTGATAACTCACAGCAACAACAAACGACTACAATCCGCCTGACTTATGGGTGTTAACAAATGGCCTTTTATAATTTGCTTGTAAAAGTGTTAGGTGCCTGCCTCTGATGGAGAGAATGCTCTACACAATGTCAGTTTTCTTTTTAGAACCTGTCGGTAATGTCACACATACAGAAGATATTAGTGTGATTACGAGATAACAAATCGAGATACTGTTGCATATACATGTATGTATGTTTTTTTGCAGACAAAATGCTTGTCTTCAAGATCCTGACCAATGATGCATTACTTGTAACATATTAAAGGAGTAGTTCACCCCCAAAATGATTTTTTTTTTTTTTTTCGAATGATTACTCACCCCACGGAGACTTGAATTCAATTCAATAATATTATTTTGTATTTGTCGCATTCCTAAGACAAAGAAATCGATTATAGTAAATGTATTGATTCCGGATGGGGACCCAAATGCATTCGGGTCCCCATACGGAATCAATGGGGGTAAATTTATTGTGATCAAATTATTGTCTTACGAATGCGACAAAAAAACAAAAAATATTATTGAACTCAAGTCATGGCATGAGTAATCATTAGAAAAAAAGTAATTTTGGGGGCGAACTACTCTTTTAAAGTCCAATCCTCAAGTTTGTAGTGTAAAGTTTTCTAACCATAGTAATTTCCATTTATTTGATAGTTTGCCCTTAAACCATGTGGCACATACCTCCTCCATGACTTTGACACAGGTAAGGGAATCTCCAGACGTTGCCCAGCCCCACACAGAATCCCACACAGGTGAGCAGATACTGGGTCTTGTTGTCCCATTTGGGTCTGTCCCCTGCCTCCGTCCTCTCCAGTTCCTCTAGCTCCTGGTGGGAAGGGATTCTTTCCTCAAGTCCGGGGTTGGGGAGGACACATCTCATGGTGGCTGGCTGCAACTGATGGAGCTTCACTCCTGCTTAGCGCTTACTGTTCCGTTTTGCACCAATGCAGGTCTGGTTTCTGCTCTCTGTTGGCAAGACCCCTGTGACCCTTGCAAGTGTATAGGAATGGGAGGCTGAGTGATAATAGTAATTGTATTTATCAGTATAATAAATCAGTATGGTAAAGCGAATCAGCATGTAAAAGTACATGCATGATAAGATAGCAAAACATGGCACTTCAGGTCAAAAAGGTTGCCCTGCATGATGTATAGTATATACAGTGTGCCAAGTCATACAGGTGAGACAGGCCCAGATGTGTCTTGAGGTTTTGTTACAACCAAATGGCATTTCAATAGCCTATACATCTATCCAAAGAAATATGAATATTTTGTATTTATTTACTGTCAGTAGTTTTTGTGCATTCATTTCCTAATATGAAGGCAGAGGCACAGAGGCAAATCACCTTAGCTTTTTCAAATTCATTCAAATCCATTTTCATATGAATAATTAGGAAAATAAGTCATGCAGCCAATGTGGGCTGATCATCAATCATCATCATCAATATAATCACCATTATCATCCAGTATATTCTCAATACAAAATACATAAAGTGAACAAACGTTAAAGATTACATGACCCACCTACAGTAGTTATGCAATGCCCAATGTACGCAGACATACTTATCTGTCCCTTTTATGCCCATATGGAGATTTCTTCTACATTAGAGTGAAACTAGCTGTATCCAATTCATTGCTCGATGAACTGGATTAGTAAAACCCGGATTAGTTGGGCTGTTCCACATGTACACCCGAGCCCTATTTATGTTCAATCCCGCTTCCCATTTATTTAATGGTTTTTCTAAGCGGGGGGAGGGGATCAAGCAAGACCCCTTTTCATTTGTTCATTTACTGTTGGACCTCTTGTCCACCTCCAACGTAGAGGTGTCATACTCTCTGAGCATGTCGTACTCCACCCAGGGTCGTGCCCACTTCTGGGCGTGCTCCATCTGCTCCGGGGTTATGGCCAGGTCAAAGCGGATGCCCAGGATGTTGAATTTGGGACCCTCCCAGTGCTTGGACCCAGGGACGTGCTGGGCCCCTGATTCAGCCCGGGAAAAAGAGTTGGAGTTGAGTTATATTTCGTCGTTGTCGGGTGGAAACCTTATATGTCCAAAACCGTTTGTTTTGTATTTATTCATTTAAAAATGATTTAAACTACCGCGAGGCGTTGTGTGCTTGTAGATCGGCTGTTTTCACTACTGTTGTGCAACGGCCTTGTATGATGAAGCAGGGCTTTGCTTTGTGAAAAAATGTATACATTTGAAACTTGGAGATACAAGGTTTCTGCCCGACAGTTACGATTTACTTTGTTGGCCGCACAGCCCCCAAAATGGAACGAAGGCCGACATTTTATTTTTATTTTTTTCCAAATGGCCGGCCTGGACCGGCCGGGAATGAACCGGCCGTTCGGGAGTTGTCCTGCTTTTCCCAAAGGCCAGCACGTCCCTGCTTGGACCATGCCTTTGGACGCATCCTCACATTGATCTTGTTGATGGGAACTTCTCCTGTAGGGGAGGAGGGCACAGGCTTCATGTCTGGGCCTACGCCGGTGCTGTACTCGGGAAGAACGTCTCTCAGGTACATCAGGTCATCATCCAGCCTCTTCTCTAGTTTCAGCAGATCAATCTGCTGGATCCGAGGGCTGTACAATTCATAGCAGATCTCCACACCTTGGCCATCAATGATATTCCTGACATTCCAAACATTCTGTCAAGCTTCTTTACCGTCTGACCGTCTGTCTGACCATCTGTCTGCATGCTGACATCACTGATACTACACATTGTCGCCACCATGGTAACAGCCGCATGCTGAAACAATGCCAGAATTTGGAGATGAGCATGGTGACATCCACCATGGTAACAGCCGCTTGCTGAAACAATGCCCAAATTTGGAGATGAGCATGCTGACATCACTTCACTGATACTAAACAGTGTCGCCACCATGGTAACTGGCGCAAGCTGAAACAATGCCCAAATTTGGAGATGATCTAACTATTAATTTACATAATGTCTGTCCATCCGCTGTCTGCCGTTTGACCGTCTGTCTGCATGCTGACATCAATGATACTACAAATTGTCGCTACCATGGTAACAGCTGCATGCTGAAACAATGCCCATATTTGGGGATGAGCATGGTGACATCCCCCATGGTAACAGTCGCTTGCTGAAACAATGCCCACATTTGGAGATGAGCATGCTGACATCACTGATACTAAACAGTGTCGCCACCATGGTTACTGGTGGCGACCATGGTTACTTGGAGATGATGTCGCCATCTGTCTGCATGCTGACATCACTGATAATAAACAGTGTTGCCACCATGGTAACAGCCGCATGCTGAAACAATGGTCTGGTATAAGTTGAAGCTGTGGCTGTGTGTCTGTTTGCCCGAAATATATCCAAATATGGAGATACCTGACTTCAGTGAAAGTTTGCATTGTCAGACAACAGTTGTGTGTGAACCAGAGCTCAATAAGCGAAAGAGAGAGGGAGAGTTAAAGAGTTTGAAACAGGGAGAGAGACTATTTTGTCAACCTGCTAGACTGGGGCGGGTGACACCCTCCTACAAGGTGGAAGTTGGCACCTCGACAGAGTGCCAACTTGCCCACATACCGGTACATACCCACAGACAGCTATCATCACCCTACTTGTGCGCTCTGCATGGTCGCACTTGTCGTTTTCTTCGGAAAGTGACAAGAATTACCAAACATATTCGACTATGAGTGCACAAGCTGCAAGTTGGCACCTCGACAGAGTAGTCTGGTTGTCTCTGTAACAGATGAATCAAACTCTACCTGGATCAGGACAATGACAATTTTACAATGCTATCTAAATAACTTTGTTGGCCCGGACCACTGACGTAGCGGTCCGGGCACCTACAGTATGCTCAATGTGGCCTGACAGCACGTTGAGGGTTTGAGTCCTATTGTTCGAGAACTTTGCTGCGTGTCACTCCACATCTCTCTCCCTGTTTCCTGTCTAACTACATCTACCGGTATATGATCAATAAATGCATAAAATGATGGTAAAAGGCTTGGACATTTAACTTTTCACACACACACATTGTGCATATAGGTTTTTCTATTGTCATGAACTGGTTCAACTATCATGACAAAGGTGGTGTTGGGGGGGGGGGGGGGGGAGGAGGTGTGTAACCACCATGTTACCCCAGTACCCCTGTGCCCCACCAACATACGTAAACTACATAAGCAGTTCCAGGAAAATGGAAGCAGTTTTCAATTCATTAAAATAAAGCTCGATTTCAGACAGTCTCACTCTCAGACTTTAAAAGTAATTTTAGTTTTTAATTTGGTTCTCAAAGAGCAAACTTCAAGCAGCAAAAGATGCATTATTATGCGTGCCATATCCACAAGAGGGCAGCAGTGGTCTTTGCCATCATCATGGTCAACTCAAACAACCTTTAGTTTGTGGATGAGTAAAAAGGAATGAAAAGAAGACAGTTATAGGCCTATAATCGACCTATAGACTTATTTAGGTTATACTTAATATACAGATATTATAGCCCACATAAAACAATATATTATTGGTTATAGGCTGATGCTTTATGTGAAGCACCCTTTCTCTATTTAATTAATTTTATTATTAGTTGTGTTGAGAAAACCATGTAAATTTACAATTTAGGCATTTATCAGACGCTTTTAAAGACCTGCGTGTTTTGACTTTGACTATTTAATTTTGCTAATAATAAAATAATAATAGCCTACTAATTCTACTTAGTTTTAAAGCGAATATTTGTATTTTTAATTGTCAATTGTTCCTTAGTGTGCTTTTTCGTTTTTTGTTAACAAATTATAATATAGCCTATTATATACATCAGCTGCAGTTCAACCTTTTGGCCACAGTGGGACGTAATTGCTGTTTAGAATAAGATATGTCTTGACCACTTGGAATGAATCTTCTAGCTTCTCAAGACAGCTGTTACAGAAAAGTGATTTTTACTGTTCCTTGTTTGAAATGTCTTTTGTTTTTGCCAATAGGCCTACATTATTTTCTATCTCTGATCTGTTCTTCTGACACATGCTCATTAATTGCATATCCCTCCCCACATTCCTAATCTATTGTGTAAATCTCCATACCCTCACATTGTAGATTTGATTGATTGAATACTTTATTCAATCAAGTTTGCACAGGAAAAGGTACCCTGCAACAGGACAGCAGGCCTTACAGTTCACTGATGATACAAGGTAAAAGTAAAATTATTAAAACGACCAAGAAAGCTCGCTGGCTTGTTTAAATTGGGGTCCTTTTACTCAATTCATATAAAAGAGGCCATCCAAGCTGTTTTTTAACATCTCATAACAATCATTAATAGGCTATGATCCTATCCTGTCCTGACTTGTAGTAGCCTATGCGCTGTCCAAAGCTATAAGCCGGCCCGGGACGGGACATTGAGCCGTGGGACGGTGGAGGGGGTAGGGAGGGAGGGAGGGAGGGGGATGAGGCAGAGCACAGAAGAGAGATAGGGGATGGATCATAGATTTGCCCTCAGACGACAGACCGGCTGTGCCTGCAGGCTGAGCTGATCCCATCCTTCACTCGCTATACGGCACCGAGCCTGTGTCTGCCTGCCTGGTGTCACTGACCACCGTCCACCTGCCCCGGCTCCAAGAGCGACACGGACACAGCATACAAACACAGACATAAGCCAAATAACAAGGATATAAACAGGGCAAGCCGAGCCGAGAGACAGGAGGACACTACAGTTGCTTGTGTGCTATTTTATCAACACAGAGCACGTTTCCCCAAAGGACAGAGCGTGGGAGAGCGTCTGTGTGAGAGCGGACTTGGCAACCTGCAGGTTTTGTTGTCGTTACGGTCGGGCCGCGGGGGCAAGCGACGGGACTCACTCACTATAGTGTTGAACTGGGTTCCCTCAGCTGAGCCACTTGGTTCATGGATGCACCATGGCTACGTTTGCCTGCAGGGTTCAGTTCCTAGACGACACCGATCCGTTCAACAGCACTAATTTCCCGGAGCCGACGAGACCCCCTTTTTACACGTTCCGAGAGGATATCCCGCTCATCAATCAGATAGCAGGCGTCCACCGGCTCCTAAAAGCTCCGCACAAGGTAGGGTTAAATAAAGTGTAATGAATAATGATGCATGCATGTACCTAATGCCACATTTAGGCCTATATGTTGAATTTCTGTGTTCAAAACTATTTGTAACAATAAACTTCCACGTCGACCCTTCAGAATCTATTTTGAGAGCAAAAGTGCCTAATTGGCTCTACAAGCCATGTATTGCAGATTTGCCGAGTCAAAGCGTTGTAGCAACATAAACCAGCTGGGTACCGTGCTTTTAATTAATCTTTAACCTACTCAAGTGAATAATTGGCTGCAGAAGCTGTCTTTTGTGTTTTGTTTTGTTTTGTTTTGTTTTGTTTTGTTGTGCTTATATGGCCCAAATGGGGCTATAAGTAGGCCTATGTGGTGCTTTGCATTCCACGTCACAGCACAACAGGTGCGCGCGTGGTATTGCTTCAATCACAAGTGTCACAACCCATGTGTGAGTTCAAGAAAACAGTGGTTCCTACGTTTGAGAGTGGTGATAACAAACAAATAGTTGTTAGTCACTTGTCAGATTACTCTCTCTCTCTCTCTCTCTCTCTCTCTCTCTCTCTCTCTCTCTCTCTCTGTGTGTGTGTGTGTGTGTGTGTGTGTGTGTGTGTGTGTGTGTCTGCATGAGAGAGAGAGAGAGAGAGAGAGAGAGAGAGAGAGAGAGAGAGAGTGTGTGTGTGTGTGTGTGTGTGTGTGTGTGTGTGAGTGAGTGAGAGAGTACTGTTGTAGAGTAGACTGACTGCTGGCACACAACTCTGACAGCCAACCAATGTGTTCAACAGCAGAGTGGTTTTCCAGACTGGTCACTCATTCACAGTCCATCTTTAAAAGCCACTAAACAAATGAAAAATTGCCCTGCATGTAGAGGAGCTTATGATTACAACCTATGCCTGCACAGATGGCCACTGCTTCCGTTTGTAATTTTATTCACATCAGGCGGAAAGGCGGACTGCAGCGACAACAATAACAACCGAAGATTTCACTAGTGCATGTACAGTACATGTACAGTATATTACTGGGATTGAATTGAACCTCCTTGCAAACGGTTGCCAGTCAAAGACACAGAGAAGCTGGAAGCTGAAAGGTATAAGCTGGAAAACGTTTCCATGACCATGACTATTCCCTGGGTGTTCAAGAGAATAAAAGGCTGCACAACAGCAGCATTGCTCCTATAAGTTTTAAAACACAGAACAAATGACACAGTATTGATACAACAACATTTCAGTTGGCCTTCATCGCCCGATGAAGGCCAACTTGTGGCTGAAACTGTGGCTGAAACGTACCATGTAATTTCCTCTGTGTTTTTTAAAGTAAACTGAACACTTAGGAGCAATGCTGTTGTGCAGACTTTTATTCTCGTGAACTGTGTCCCGCATAGGGTAGGGTTGGGATCCTTTAGGATTTAAACCATTCCAGTTCCTTGACGATTCCCTCTTAAAGGTCCAATTCCTTTAAGGATTCCTTCACAGCAGGGTTCCCCAATAGGCGGCCCACGGGGGGCTACTGTTTGGCCCCCACCAACCCCAGTAATAATGGTGGTATAAGAGCAGCAACAACACTAGTAGCCTATATCAACATTGTCGGGTGGAAACCTTGCATCTCCAAATTTGTACGTTCTTTCACAAAGTAAAGCCCTGATTCTTCATACAAGGCCATCGCACAATGGCGGTGCGAGGCGTTGTGTGCTTGTAGATCTGCTGTTTTCACTAGTTTAAATCATTTTTAAAATAATAAATGCAAAACGAACGGTTTTGGACATACAAGATTTTCACCCGTCAACAACGATATCTGAACTGTCGCTGGAGTAGTGGGAACACCACCGAGGACTGTAACTCTGAGGGTGTACAAATGGAACCAAATTGACTTGGATTTGCATTTGGTTCCATTTGTACACTCTCAGGGTTATGGTGGTCCTTGAAATTAAAACGTTTGAGAACCACTGGTATTGTAATTGTGTAGCAGACGTGAAGTCCACATAACAGCTTGTGACAGTGAGATAAAACCTGTTCCAGAAACGGTTCCAAATGTGATGGAACCGATTCCGGGTTCCTCAATGTAGGATCCGGTTCCTCCCATTTCCTCCGGTTCCGGATCCCAACCCTAGTCCAGCACCAGCAACGAACTGGATATACCCAACCCACTGTTTTAAACTATTCCCGGAGCATTGCGATCAGTCGTGTGTGTTGCGGGGAACGCACTTTATAGGGCGATAGTGGCTCAGGAGGTAGAGTGGCCAAAACCGTAAGGTTTCTGGTTTGAACCCTGGCTCTTCCTCGCTTCGCGTCGACGTGTCCCTGAGCAAGACAACTCCCCAATTGCTCCTGATGAGGGTGGTACCTTGCATGGTAGCCTCAACCGTCGGTTTGTGTGGACATTGATGAAGGCAGTATAGAAATGCAGATCACTTTGAGATACTTCTCAAGCTTCCACGAATCCAGTCTATATCTGCTTCGCTCTCCAACTTTCGTCCACCATTCTAACGAAGAGAATCCTGCCTGTCCTGTATCATTATGCTGTGATGATGAACGTCTTCTGATTGGCTGGTGAGGCTAAATGCAAAGTATAGGTCACTCATCCCAGAATTCCTGTGGCTGCGGCCTGGATGGCTCCGTCACTTTGTTCTCCTCACTTTTAGTGCTGAGGTTTTCCTGACCTCTTCCACCATCCTCTTTTTGACCTCGCTGACCACTCAGCAGTTCCCAGACACGCACACACACGCACACACACACACACACACACACACACACACACACACACACACACACACACACACACAGACAGACAGACAGACAGACAGACAGACAGACAGACAGACAGACAGACAGACAGACAGACAGACAGACAGACAGACAGACAGACAGACAGACAGGCAGACAGGCAGACAGACAGAGAGAGGAGTATGCACAAGGCCAGGGAGACGTGTCTTTCAACGGTTTGTCAGTTTGCATTTGTGTACCATATAGCCTCCATTATAATAAGTGAGTACTTATGGTTTAGTATCACATTGTTGCATTGATTGATCTTTATGCGTGTGTTAAATTTGGATTCAACCAGTGAAAAAGAACCATAACACTTTATTCCCTTCCCCAGTGTTTTATTAATAATAGTTTAAATAGGCCATATACCGGTAGATACAGTATGATAAATGCATGGGCAAAGAGAATTATGAACCTACATATTTTTATAATGACGCTTGGTAGAGAGGGAATTAATGTTGCAAAGATAGTGATAGTTATCATAATTGGAACCATTACAGAATTGACAGTAACATTGAAGTCTAAAGATATGTTTTTTAAGCCTTTATTGATAGGACAGTAGACTGACAGGAAATGGGGAGAGAGATGGGGAGTGACACACAGCAACGATAGTCGGGATCGGGACTTGAACCAGCGACACGCTGTCAGGCTACACTGAGCCTATCTATGTGGTAGTGTATGCACCTGGACTGGAAGGCCAGCAGGCACCACCAGTAGCATTGAAGTCTGGACAACAACATTTATATTTTTTTCCTTAGAATGTTGTCACGTGTCGAAAATAGCTGATCGTCAAGCTCACAACGTGTCATGATTTTGAGCTTATTGTGAGCATCTACAAGCTCACATTTTGTGAGCTCTAGTATCCACTGTGTGAATCCACACAGAAGAAGCTAGAAGCTCCTGTGTGACTTTAGAGACAGCAGCATGGGGTTCCTCAGAAACCTTTTTTCTATTGATTACTCACCCCATCAAGGCTTGACTTAATTTGTGGATACTTTTTAGTTTTTGTCGCATTCCCAAGCAAATAATTTGATGACCAGCAGTGGGTTCCCTATGGAGATACAAATAGTCTGCTTTGTTCCCTATGGAACAAGAGTCAGGCTCAAATTATTGGCTTAGGAATGCGATACAAACTAAAAAATATCCATGAAGTCTCCATTGGGTGAGTAAGCGATAGAAGTAATTTTGGAGGTGAACTATCTCTTTAATACAAAATGAATGTAATTGAACCGAAATGAAGGAAATAAATGTCCCTGATGACTATGAAAGAAAGCAGTTACTTCACAGCATGAAAGGGACATGATCAAAGAGAAAGTACTGTAATATGGAGCCCTCCACATCCACAAGTGGAAATGTTGTTGTGTACATCATGGCTCAGCTTTAACAGTGATCTCTGTATATGACTATGAACAACTCACACATACCTCTGCAACAAACTAAACTACTGCTAAGGACTTACACAGGGCGGAGAATGCATCTTAAAGGAAAACGAATGACAGAGACAAAACACGGCTAAACCTCTATGTGCTGAAAAATGAAGGACCACTGTTGCTGGGATGTGAATGGCTCAGGAAAATCAATTTGGATTGTCACACATCAAGGCTCTAGTTGGGTCAGTGAAGCAGGGCAGTGAGGCCACACCTGGAGAATGTCTGTCACTGACGATGTTTAAGTGTTCATGAAAGGAATAGGAACACTTAACATGAAGGCAAAGATCAAGATTGATGGAAAATACATGTCCCAGATTTCACAATGGTGCCAAGCAGAGATGAAACAACTGGAGCAGACAGGGGTCCTGTGACCTATCACAGGTGGATTGGATTGAATGGGTGCATGCCTATTGTTCCAGTGATGAAGAAAAGCTGAACATATTCATATTAAAGTAGTAAATTAAAGGAGTATTATAACGCTCAAGCGGGAAATTACCCTTCTGCATTCACAAAGCAGATGGCTTGCTTAAGTGATCGATGCTTTGTGTGCTTGTAGATCTGCTATTTTCAGTGCACGCTTGTGTTGCACACCAACGTAGAAATGTCAATAACCTTTGCCTCAAGAACACGAATTTCATCCAAACAAAATTATAAACAGATTGATACAGACTAGACTAGAGGCCCTAAGCCTTGTGTGGGAAGTCAAGAGTTTCAATTACTACATGCATGGTCAAACCTTTACCCATGTTGACTGACCATCAGACTCTGAATCTTCATCTTCAATTCAAGAAGAAAGTATTAGTGATTAGAGCACAACTCGGATAAGGGGACCAAATAAGGGGTCCAAGTAATTAGTGTCAGGGAACAATGTGTGGTTTACGGTATTGTGATTCCTCCAAATCTACACAATAGATCAAAAGATCCAGAACACACAAGCACAAGCCCCTCTCCACCCATGGGAGTAGCGTTCTTCACCATGGCAACTGTGATGCCCATTCATGGATTATAACTTTTTAAACATTGTACACTATCTGCACATATCAAATGGCCAGAGGGAACCAAAATGAAGGCAACCACATCAGACAATGACCATACAGTTCTGAGGACCGTGTCCGCCACAAGAGAAATCAGCACCGACAATTGTTGGCAATTTGTGACTGAAGGATTCCAAAGCTTTGTGAAGAACAATGGAATCTAGCACTTTACATCTGCCCCATTTTACACAGTGGAGGTGGGAGAGAGAATGCTTAATGTCCATGTCAACAATCAACATTATGTGTCAGCAATGTTTAGATGTGCGTGCACCTCTTGACATGTAAAGGGACCATACATGCAACCGGTGAAGCTGTTGCTGTTCTATGAACAACAAAGCCTCTAAGACAAAACAACACAACTTGTATTTCATTACCCAAGCCTCTATTAAAACAACATAGAGTCATTTAATAGCTCTGCACAACACACCCGCAACTCTCTTCAAAGCGCCCTGTCATCTGCGGTTCAGCAAAAAAAAAAAGGAAAAAAAAAGAAAACCCTCTCAAAACCCTATTGCCTTGGTTACATAAGAGCATCGTTAAGAATGAACCCACCGTGATCGCCGGCAGACTTTGTGTTGTCGTAATGTGGTAGTAATTACTCCTGTACCCCCTTCTCCATCTGTGTTCTGGGAGAGTTTGATTAAATGAGTGTAAAGTGGACTAGCCGCTAAGTGTTTTCCTCAACTGGACAGGAGCCTCCAGTGTGTCGAGTTTGCGGTTCGTCTGGAGCCTCATCGCTCTGGTTTCTAACCAGCATGATGTGTTTTGTTATGTTGTTATTACTATTACTCTGACAAAATGTTTCAGGAAAGGAAACGGACACCCGTTCCAAAGCAGTTGCAGGGCGTCGGGTTTTGCAGCCCAAGCAGAATGTGAGTGTTTGAGTAATGCATGGATGATGAACAGTAGCAAGTTATATTAGAGGCATGAACAGGGTTTTGGGCGAGGAGGAGGCTTGGGAAGGGATATTGGCAGTTTTGTCCTTGTTAAAACAGAAGAGGAATTGCATGGCTACCTGGTCAGTACAGAAAACAATCATTCATTGATGGAGAGGAACATGGAATAGTGACTGATAGGATGTTATGACTATGAATATGAAATTTGTGTGTTATTGTCATCTATATCCAATCCATCCTAGGAACCAGGGCACTGAGGGCATCCCCCTTACCTCGTGCCTACATAGAATCTCAGCCTGAGACTTTCTAATTTCCGTAGCCATGTTGAGACTGAAAAGTGGGGGGAAATGACGGTGCCAGTGCTCTGAGCCAGTGCTCTGAGGAGATAGCCTAGCCCGGCTATCTCCTTGGCCTTGGCGGTGCCCCCTTACACTTCTTGCCCTATGGTCACACCCACCCTTCAGTTCCCGCATGTATGCTGCTGCCGCAGAGCCGGGGTAAATATAGCTGGGTTATATTTAGGCTGTGAGCCCATCCGTCAGTCAGTCTGTCTCTCAGAGAGAGAGAGAGAGAGAGAAAGAGAGAGAGAGAGAGAAGGGAGACGGAGGGGAGCAGCAGGCCTTGTGACCAGAGGTTTTTTCTAGTCAGAGGGTGTCGTCATGCAGCCACTCTGAGCAGAGCAGCCAGAGGACAGAGTGGCTGGCTGCACCCCTGCGCTCAGGATAGTTTGGACACCAACCAGTAGCAGGGGTGTCGCTCCAAATTCTGGGCCCTGGGTACAAGGATTCACCTCAATTATTTTGTGCTTTAACTATTGAAAAATAGCAGATAATATACAAGTTCACAGCGTGGCACCGAGTGCTGCGCGCGCGCTGTGAGCTTGTATATCTGCTATTTTTCATTATTTTCATATTGTGCAAGTCTTTGCATATTTGTTGTCAGTGGTGCTCAAAGTTTTTCATGTGAAGGACCCCCAAAATGATATGTATTTGGCCATGGACCCCCATCTCAAAATATTTAGTTCCAGGGACCCCCCAGAAGCAAAATACATATATTCAATTTCAAAGATTTGCACACATTTTCATGACTTTTTCAAAAATAGCAGATCTACAAGCTCGCAGTGCGGCACTCGGTGCCACGCTGTGAGCTTGTACAGTATATCTGCTATTTTTCAATAGTTAAAGTATATAAAATAATTAAGGCCCCTCCACCTTGGGCCATAGTAACTCAGTCCCACTTTTCCCCCCCTTGTGACGCCCTTGACCAGTTGTGTAAAGTAACTAAGTACATTTACTTAAGCACAATTTTGAGGTATTTGTACTTTACTTGAGTATTTCCAATATTTGGTACTTTTACTTATACTCCCCTATATCTCTGAGGAAAATATTGTGCTTTTACTCTACTACATTTATTTGACATCTTTGTCACTTTTGATTTTGATTTTGATTATTATTACAAAACATACATTAACCACTTCAGCCCTAAATACATTTCGACCATTTGAAAATAGCCGATCTGCTATTTTCAAAATATTTTTATACATATACAAACTTGAAATGGGACATTCCGCATGAGGAATACTTTTACTTTTGGTAATTTAAAGGGATATTCCACTTTAAAAAAACGTTTTGTCATTGCATGGTCTAATCAGGCTTGTATGAACACCCTGAACAGTTTTTAATTTTCTTCATTCAGTATTTAGATATTTGATGTAAATGTTATCAGGCCCTCCAGGCTCAGTGCCTCTCCCCACACACACTCATTGTAACTTCAAACTCCATTTTAACCATGATAGATTCATTAAAAACACCCATTATTTTTTCTGGTGACTCATACTACCCTCCTAATACGTGAGCAGGCCGTGATTTTTCCATAAAGTTTTTCATTTATTTTTTATATTTTTTTATTGTATTTAATTTTTTCTATTTTCCCAAATAATTATTAAAAATACATGAAAAATGTTATGGAAAAAACACGGCCTGCTCACGTATTAGGAGGGTAGTATGAGCCAACAGAAAAAACAATGGGTGTTTTTAATGAATCTATCATGGTTTAAATGGAGTTTGAAGTTACAATGAGTGTGTGTGGGGAGAGGCCCTGAGCCTGGAGGGCCTGATAACATTTACATCAAATATCTAAATACTGAATGAAGAAAATTTAAAAACTGTTCAGGGTGTTCATACAAGCCTGATTAGACCATGCAATGACAAAAAAGTTTTTTTGAAAGTGGAATATCCCTTTAAGTACATTTTGATGCCAATACCTTTGTACTTGGAATTTTACTTGTAACAGAGTATTTCTACATTACAGTATTGATACTTTTACTTAAGTAAAAAAAAACTTGAGTACTTTTTCCACTACTGCCTGGACACAACACATATACTGCACTGCAAAGGGGTGTGCTAATTACTGACACAAACCCGATCGTATACCTCTATTTACACATTCTACGATCAGCACACAGTTAATCAAAAGAATGTAATGGTAAATGGTAATGTTATTTTTTTAGCTGTCCCTTGGATGGCTCCCTGCACCTGTTGTCGACTCATAAACATCAGTGCCAGCTCTCTTCAGATATGTTGCTTTGCAGCTGGTCACAAAATCAGCTCTGGTTACACTGAATACCGGGTCAATTTTGACGTTGCAGAGCAGTCTTCAACGTTACCTTAGCTCAACCATTCATACTGTGGGATGGATGTGTGTGTGTGTGTGTGTGTGTGTGTGTGCAACATACACAGCCCATGCATCCCATATGTTTGCGCATGCAGATACATGTACAAACTAGAAGCAGTGCTCTTCCGAGCACAGGTCTCCACCAGACCGTGCGTCCTTGTGAACTGATCGGTGGAGTTATAGGTAAAACCACAAATCAGCCTGTTATAGCGCCACCATGAGGCTGATTTAAAAAAGAATACATGGCATTTCTTCCTCGGCCTAGTGGGAACGTGTGTGCGCGATTTCATGATAATTGCACTTTGCGTTTGTGATTTGAGGCATTTTGTTCCAAACGGCTCAATCCTACAAACTTTGGAAGCCAATTTTAGCCAATCAGGATGGAATATGCCAAATCGGAAAGATCCGTGTCGATCACATGACTGTCGAGATACTGCCTACCGATTTGTAGGATTTTTGGACAAAATCTGTAAGAATAGTGCACAGAAATGTGTTTTGCAAACATCGGCCACTAGGTGGCGCTAGAAAAGGCCCATTTTAAAAATTTAGGGCAGAGGTTCTAGTTTGGCATCCAGGGAATGTGTGTGCTCACTTTGGCAGCGACCGGGCCAACGGCGACTGAGATTAGCTGCTCACAAACTGCGAGGACGCACGCAATCCTACAAACTTTGGAAGCCAATCTTAGCCAATCAGGATGGAATATGCAAAATCGGACAGATCCGTGTCGATCACATGACTGTCGAGATACTGCCTACCGACTTGAAGGATTTTTGGACAAAATCTGTAAGAATAGTGCACAGAAATGTGTTTTGCAAACATCGGCCACTAGGTGGCGCTAGAAAAGGCCCATTTGAAAAATTTAGGGCAGAGGTTCTAGATTGGCATCCAGGGAATGTGTGTGCTCACTTTGGCAGCAACCGGGCCAACAGTGACTGAGATTAGCTGCTCACAAACTGCGAGGACGCACGGACGCGAAACATCGGCCACTAGGTGGCGCTAGAAAAGGCCCATTTGAAAAATTTAGGGCAGAGGTTCTAGATTGGCATCCAGGGAGTGTGTGTGTTCACTTTGGCAGCGTCCGGGCCAACGGCGACTGAGATTAGGTGCTCACAAACTGCGAGGACTCACGGACGCACGGACGCACGGACGGACGGACGGACGGACGCACGGACGGACGGACGGAGGGGAAAACATACTCTCCCCTCAGCCTTCGGCTGGTGGAGACAATGAACAAGCATGCAAGGACTTAATTCTCTCTAACTCCCCTTCTTCTGAGGGAGAAAGCTCCCTCTCCATTTCCATCACGCACACACACACACACACACACACACACACACACACACACACACACACACACACACAGACACACACACACACACACACACACACACACACACACACACACACACACACACACACACACGCGCCACAGTACGACACAAATATCAACATGTTACGTTTCCCACAGCTGGCTTTCAATGTAACGCTGCTGCTTAGCCAAATGTGACCCTCCCCCCTCCCTTATCCCCCCCCCCCCCCCTTTCCCATTGGCTTTGGTTTTCATGTTCTTTATTGCATCTCTACACCAGTTAAATCCCCTTGCCATTTTGTAATACTGAAAACAGAGCTGTGCCACAGATGGTGTCTATGTCGACGCCAGGGCCACCATATACACTATTGTTCAAACCCATCCCGTAAACTACTGTAGGGCTCATTTTATAGCCTTATATTGTTGTCTTGGGGTTTGTTTTTTAGAAGGGGTGTGAAGCAGAAAAGGCAAGGGGGGATGAAAACAAGAACTGGGAGACTGTCATTCCTGTGGGTGGTTTATATACATCACACCCACTGGTGGAAGTTGTGTATATATACAGTACAGAGTACAGTATTTAATATGCTACTGTGTAGCAGCTACTGGCCTTCATTTATGGTATGTTTATCTTCCCTTCTTTGTTAAAAAGCAGATTTAGAGGGGTTTGACAATTTGTCTTAAAGTCACACTGTATGACATTCATTTTAATGGACTTTTTGGCGACACCACTCGTACGTTTTTCTCTATGGAAGTGCTGCTCATAAAGGAATTTGTCAGATGATATTTTGGACGTTTAATTACGTCATTAAATACATTTCCAGTGCCCACGCCATTTTGGTGCAAGTGTTGGAGGCAGACACTATTCATGGGTTGCATTTGTAGTCCTACAGCGGCCATGTTGAGGACCAACACAGGTGTTCTGATTGGCGTAGAACATTAGTTCTGTGCCAATCAGACAATTGAAACACCTGTGTTGGTCCTCAACATGGACGGTGTAGGACTACAAATCCAATCAAAATCCATTATCCTGGGGTGGAACTGCGATGCGTTGTGAGCTTGTAGATTGGCAATTTTTTGGCAAAGACATTTGATAGAGAGTGAAAAAAATAATGTATCAAGTATGTATATTATAAGTGGTAGCGGATATGCAGCTCGGCAAATAAAAGGTGAATTGATCCCAGTGCATGACGGAGGACGATATTACGATAAATTAAATCTCCACGATACGATTATTGTGAGTGTTTTTTATCATGATAAACGATAATATCGCTTATCGTCCCATCCCTAAACACATCTTTCATTCTCCCCAAGTCTTGATGAAGCTGATTAACAACACGTCTTGATCATTCGCCCGTATAGCCTTGATGAAGACGATTAACATGTCCCTTCTTCTCCCGTTGGCTTGATGAAGTTGATTAACATGTCTCTTCTTCTCCCGTAGGCTTGATGAAGTTGATTAACATGTCTCTCCTCCTCCTCCACAGCTCGATGACTGTGCGCTGCAGCTGTCCCATAATGGCACCTATCTGGACCTGGAGTCTTCTCTGGCTGAGCAGAGGGACGAGTTGGAGGGCTTTCAGCAGGAGGACACGGGGTGAGACTGACTCACACTCCTCAGACCTGCTACAACAGCTGAACTATGGAAACTCTCTCTCTCTCTCTCTCTCTCTCTCTCTCTCTCTCTCTCTCTCTCTCTCTCTCTCTCTCTCTCTCTGTCTGTGCGTGCGTGCGTGCGTGCGTGCGTGCGTGCGTGCGTGCGTGCGTGCGTGCGTGCGTGCGTGCGTGCGTGCGTGCGTGCGTGCGTGCGTCTGTCTGTCTGTCTGTCTGTCTGTCTCTCTGACTCTCTCTCTCTCTCTGTAATTCTGTAATACTCCCGGACCCAAAATATATTTTTCTACAGTATCTGTTATCTCTGTCTTTCTAAATCTGTTCTACTCTCTTCTTCTCACCTTGTGCATGTGCATAAATGCACGCACACACAAACACACACACACACACACACACACACACACACACACACACACACACACACACACACACACACACACACACACACACACAAACTGCTCATGCTCACCCCTACAGTGTCCGATCAACCCTAATTATTTGAGACAAAGAGATGCGTCCTTTTGCCCTCTGTTCCTCTCATACAAACACATGTTAAGATTTGCTCCGTTCCTCTGGAACTGGGAGGAATCACAGATTGCTGCTTATGGGTTTCCTGGAAGGACAAGTTCACGGAAAGTATGAAGCGCTTGGAAAGAGGGAGCCATACAGCTTCCCTTCCACAGCAGCATAATACCTTCTCTCCATTTGTCTTTCCTTCTACAGTGTTGTGCTCTCTCTCTCTCTCTCTCTCTCTCTCTCTCTCTCTCTCTCTCTCTCTCTCTTCTTCATCTCACCTTCCACAAATCCACTGATATTTTGGATCACGTTACTGGTTTGTTTCCAGTGGTATACAGACATCATGCTGCTTGCGATCGCTTAGGTATAATGTCTGGTAGATGTCACCACACAGAAATACGACACAGATAAAAACAACCTGTCATGACTAGAGGCTCTGTTTGTGTGGGGATGGATGATTTAGGGTACGTTCACGCATGCGCGACAATGTTGAATGAACGCCAATGCGCTGCAACAACGTGAAGGGAAGTGAACAGAAGTGAATGACACAGGACTGTCGTGCATGCATGTGTGACCAAGACCATATAAGTGTGTAGTCACACCCGACTCAGAGCTGAATTAGTTTAAAGGAGTAGTTCACCCCCAAATATTTTTTTTTCCTATTGATTACTCACGCCATAGAGACTTGAGTTCAATAATATTTTTAGGTTTTTGTCGCATTCCTAAGACAATAATTTGATTACAATAAATGTACCCCCATTGATTCCGGAAGGGGATAGAAAAAAAGTCATTTTGGGGTGAAGTGAACTACTCCTTTAACTCCACGCCAGGTATGACTGCTTAAAACAGCCATCATTTCTTGACTGTCTTGCCGTATGAATGTTTGTTGTGTATATCTGTTGTGCATGTGTGAGTTTGCTGTGGGCTTAGTAGGCATGGTTATTAGTAATCATTTTGACAGTGTGAACAGTGATGGCAGGTGTAAGCATCCTGACTAACTGTATGCTTATATTTGTGTGTTGTCATCTCGTTGCTAGGTGCGTGTGACAGTGTGTGTGTGTGTGTGCGTGCGTGTGCGTTAATTGTTCTCCTGGTAACCTCCAGTAGCAGGTGATGGACAGCTGAATAGACAAAGCAGAAGAGATCGTGGTCAACCGGTTGAGTTTGACAAGCCTGTCCGTCATCTTATATAAAACCAGGGGTATTTCCAAGGTCATGCTAAGACTGGAAATGAATTGGATGTTGGGTTGATTTCGACTCTTTCCAGGAACAAAATAAAAGAGAGGGGGGAAAGGCACAGGGGTCGCGAGCCAACACCTCTAAACTAAGCTGTTCTGTCCTCCCTCGGGGGTGCAAGTGGTGTTTACATAGTGTCAAACATGAATATAAACCAATCACACTTCATTGCTCAGACCAGCACCACATCTTTTACTTGTACTTGACAGTGGATGATTGCTGCTTTAAAGTCTTAAAGAGACAATTTACCTTGAAAAAAAAGTTGTTTTGATCCAGGTATACAGTAGGCTAGATCAGACATATCAGCCTGAACCTAAGAATGTCAGTTGATAATTATTTCTATCACAGCATAGCCTCATTTATTTGTTTACTTAACCACTTAAAGGTGTCATGTCACGACGCAGAATTTTACATTATGATACAGTAGGTCACGTGGTCTCTTTGTAAACGCTCTGAAACGCCTCTCGCAGCCTCGCACTGACCAGATAACCAGCTTAGCTAAAACTACGGTATCTGAGAGGTAATATCATTTTTATATGCACAGATTTAGTAATAAAATACATTTTCCCGTACTTTCCCCACTTCCTGGTTTTCATAGTGTGGGCAAGGGGAGACGGACCGGCCAACAGACAGTACAGTACAGGGAAGTACAGTAGAGGCACTGCGTGACGTCATCAACAATATTAGATAATCAGATAGCCTGATTTAGCTTTTTTCGCGTGTCATAACAGCTTCAAACCACTTATTGCGACCGTCAGGGAGCAGTTTACTATGAAAACCTCCACCGGCCGTCCGTCGGTCGGTCGGTCGGTCGGTCGGTCGGTCGGTCGGTCGGTCACACGTCACACGTCACACCTTTGCCCTGCTCATATCTCCGCATCAGTATATAGGGCTTGTTTGTTTATTGTACCAGTAAGACTCCCTAATCGGGAGATAAGCGACCGTTGGTCGCTTATCTCCACAAATAGGCCAAAAGTTTGTTTTACCAATTATTACACTCTATGTGAACATTTACTTTACTTTACTTTATTTGTTTATTTAGACGGGACAATGCATATTAATGAACACTACATGAATGCAATGTAAATAAGCCGGAATTAGCAAGAATGCTAAATTTCATCCGTAGTCCCCACATGAAGACAAAACAATACATACCAACAAACAGTAACCCTACATTAGGAGAGGGCGCCTAAGAACATACATACAAATACTATTTTTCCTGAACCAAGAAAAAAAAACAACAAAACAACACATATTACTAACAGTACCCTACATTAAAAAAGGATAGTTAAAAATATACGTACATGGCATGAGCTGTACTCTTAGAACTATACATGGTCACAGGTTTGATTGTCAACTAACCATTTTTTTAGATTGAACTTGAAGGATGGAAATGACAAACAGTCTCTTATTGTTAGAGGTAGGTCATTCCAGATTGAACATCCCTGCACTGAAAGGGTGTTTTTTCCAAAAGCGGTTACCCGGTACGGTACTTCGCAATCCCCTCTAGTGATTGCTCTAGTATTGAGTCCTCTATCAGGCTTCCTTTTTATGAATTCCTTTAGGGGAGGTGGGCATAGACCATTTAGTGTCTTATATATGATACTGACCTGTTTAAAAACCTTAAAATTAGCGAAACTCAAAAAACGGTACCTCTGAAGAATATTACAATGGTGATATGAGTGGGGTTTCCTATCGAATACCTTAAGCGCACTCTTATATAGCTGTTCAATGGGTTTGAGAGTCGTTATACCTGCGCAAGACCAGTTTGTGAAACAGTACTCAATGTGTGATAGGATCATGCATTGGAGATACGATTTAGCAGCACTAACTGCCAAAAAAGGTGTGATTTGTTTAAAGTTCTGAAGGTTGAACTTGATTGTGTTTGTAACCTTTTTTACATGTTTTTTAAAGGTTAGGGTTGAGTCTAACATGACCCCGAGGTACTTGAACTCTGACACAAGTTCAAGTTCCTCTCCACCCAGAAACACATTTGATGATTCCATCACAACTGGTCTTTTGGAAAAAGCCATGCAGACCGTCTTTTTTGCATTCAGGAGCAGGCATGAGTCTGTAAGCCAGTCCTGAACGCTGGTCAGAACAGAAGTTAAAACCGTTGACACCTCTGCATAGCTCTTTCCATGAGTCAGTATAACAGCATCATCTGCGTACATCTGAATATGTACATCTTTACATACATCAGGTAGATCGTTTATAAACAGAGAAAACAGAATTGGTCCTACTATTGATCCCTGGGGGACACCAACCGAGCAAGTGTGATAAGGAGACTTGATGCCATTTATACTAACACACTGTTCTCTATTTGATAGGTATGACATTTACATCAACAAATCCCAAGTACTATGCAGAACGACCCATTTCAAGTTTTTAATGTACAACAATATTTAGAAAATAGGTCTACAAGCTGACAGTCCTCGTCCCTTATATTCCCATAGGTTATATGGAGATCTCAGTGTTTGTCAGTCCTTGTTCATTTATGCCCATATATGGACATCTCTATATCTACTGTAACAGTCCTTGTCCCTTTATGCCCATATATGGAGATCTCTTAACTGTAAGTCCTTGTCCCTTTTATGCCCATATATGGATATTCCTGATGTCATCAGTATATGAACATATATGGGCTTTCTGATATGCCCATATATGGAGATCTCTTAACTGTAAGCCCTTGTCCCTTTTATGCCCATATATGGATATCCCTGATGTCATCCGTATATGCCCATATATGGGCTTTCTAATATGCCCATATATGGAGATCTCTGTATCTCCATATATGGGTATAAAAGGATACTTCAGGTCTGACATCAGGTTTGTTTATATTGGGTTGCTAGGTTTGACATCACAAACTCTATGGGCCATCTGACCTAGAAATCTATATTTGGGCATAGATGACTCATCGTGACCTCATCACACGTCGACCGCACGTGTGACGTGCGGTCGACCGCACGTGTGACCGACGGACGGCCGGTGGAGGTTTTCATACCAGTAAGACTCCCTAATCGGGAGATAAGCGACCGTTGGTCGCTTATCTCCACAAATAGGCCAAAAGTTTGTTTTACCAATTATTACACTCTATGTGAACATTTACATCAACAAATCCCAAGTACTATGCAGAACGACCCATTTCAAGTTTTTAATGTACAACAATATTTAGAAAATAGGTCTACAAGCTGACAGTCCTCGTCCCTTATATTCCCATAGGTTATATGGAGATCTCAGTGTTTGTCAGTCCTTGTTCATTTATGCCCATATATGGACATCTCTATATCTACTGTAACAGTCCTTGTCCCTTTTTGCCCATATATGGAGATCTCTTAACTGTAAGTCCTTGTCCCTTTTATGCCCATATATGGATATTCCTGATGTCATCAGTATATGAACATATATGGGCTTTCTGATATGCCCATATATGGAGATCTCTTAACTGTAAGCCCTTGTCCCTTTTATGCCCATATATGGATATCCCTGATGTCATCCGTATATGCCCATATATGGGCTTTCTAATATGCCCATATATGGAGATCTCTGTATCTCCATATATGGGTATAAAAGGATACTTCAGGTCTGACATCAGGTTTGTTTATATTGGGTTGCTAGGTTTGACATCACAAACTCTATGGGCCATCTGACCTAGAAATCTATATTTGGGCATAGATGACTCATCGTGACCTCATCACACGTCGACCGCACGTGTGACGTGCGGTCGACCGCACGTGTGACCGACGGACGGCCGGTGGAGGTTTTCATACCAGTAAGACTCCCTAATCGGGAGATAAGCGACCGTTGGTCGCTTATCTCCACAAACAATATGTCAAAATCGTCTAGGAAGGATGGTGTGAGTCATGCTGGCAGTATGACATCACACCGTACACAAATGACCCTTATATAAGACCGGCATTATCTACCGACAGATTAGTAACAAGATGTCAAAATCGTTGAAGGTTGAATCTCCAGATATGGAGATAACCAATACATCCCTCCATATATGGAGATAACCGACGAGTCTCACTAAGTCTGACCTCACAAGCCCCATATTTGGACACGAACAACATATAACTCCATATATAGAGACATATATGATACTACTGATTGCGACTTTTATGCCCAATTGCCCATGTACTGTATGGAGATATCATCAGCCATGCCCTTTTATGCCCATATATGGAGATATCATCTGTCTGTCACTTCTATGTCCAAATATGGAGTTCTGTGTCAGCCATTCCCACATATTTCAAATTAGTGACATACTACAAGGGGACACATACTCATATTTGTTGATTATTTTGGTTTCTATGGTTACCAGATAAAGATATTTCACTTTGCACAATTTGTTGATTTTTAGTTGCTATGGTTACTTGATAAAGGCCTTTCACTCGTTTGTTGATATTTTGCCACACATGATCTCCAAATTTGGGCATGGTGCACTGTCACAGTGACATCATAGCTAGTGACATCACCAGCAGCGAAGCTAGCAGTGTGATTGCGGAGATATGAGCAGGGCAAAGGTGTGACGTGTGACGTGTGACCGACGGACGGCCGGTGGAGGTTTTCATAGTAAACTGCTCCCTTACGGTCGCAACTAAACTGCGACCTTACGGTCGCAATGACATCACGCCACATCATCAGCTGTGGACTCTGTGATGTCATCGTATCGCATCAGTATAGGGCTTGTTTGTTTATTGTATGACATCACGCCACATCATCAGCTGTGGACTCTGTGATGTCATCGTATCTCCATATATGGCCATCTCCGTATATGGAGATATAAGTCGTCCATGCCCAAGTATGGGCTGGTGAGGTCAGACTTTGTGTGATGCGTAGGTTATCTCCATATATGGAGATTCAACATTCCAGGCAATGCTCTCTTCCCTGGTGAGAATTGCCCCTTTATATAGGGCTTGTTTGTGTATTGTATGACATCACGCCACATCATCAGCTGTGGACTCTGTGATGTCATCGTATCTCCATATATGGCCATCTCCGTATATGGAGATATAAGTCGTCCATGCCCAAGTATGGGCTGGTGAGGTCAGACTTTGTGTGATGCGTAGGTTATCTCCATATATGGAGATTCAACATTCCAGGTGTAACTATGGCTACCCGTATGACGTGAGAGGTGGAGGTTGTGATATTTGTGGAGATAAGCGACCAACGGTCGCTTATCTCCCGATTAGGGAGTCTTACTGGTATACTATGTTCACAATGCGTCACATAACAGTGCGTTATGAGTTCATATATATAGAGCTGCTGTTATTTTGGAAAATAATAGTTTTAATGTTTTACATTCTCAGATTTATTTAAATAGGGTCTCCAAGTTGAAAGTGGTTAAAACTTTGAGAAATGTGCATTTGATCAGCACTTTAAATCGATAAAAGGGGAGGTTGTTCCGTGGCGCTAATGGAGTCCATAGTCCTGCTGGGATTTTCCAACAGTGTGGAGAGAGTTGGCTCAGACCACTGGAGTTGCTGCTGCTGGTGTTCCTTGCGTCAACTGTAGAAGTTCGCTGTTTTCCGCTCAGTGTTTTGGTTCTCTTGCACTCCAGCATCTATTCAGCAATGCATTTACCACATCATCTGCAGCAATATGTGTTTGCTGGCTGAGTTTCATCCTAGTACGTGAATTCCTTACGAAGCAAGGTTGTGCGTGGCGTGCACAGGCCATGGTAGCACCCGAAGCTTCAATATTCAGGTCATCTGCCGTATAACTACTCAGGAAGATATGGCTTTAGCTTGTGCTAGGGCTGTCACAATTATGACATAATCGTCTAATTGCAATTATTTGACATAATCACAATTATTTTTCATAATCGTCATAATCCTTTCCATGTTGAAAAATGTTAATATATTTTTTAAAAAAAACTCAAAAATAGTGGAAATAGCAGATCTACAAGCTCACAACACGTCACGTCGTGTTGTGAGCGTGTAGATCGGCTATTTCCACTATCAATGTTCTTTTTTAAGTAAAGTTGTTAAATATGTCAGTAATTTCTTTGTATATTTAGGTTATGTGTCATATCTACCATGTGCAACTTAAAAGCCTAAAAGCCAAACAGAAATGTAATTGTCAACGTAAAAAAAAATATTAAATCGTCAATCACAATTATTTGAGTGACAATTAATCGTTATGTAAAATGTCATACTCGTGACAGCCCTTGTGCTGATTGGTCAGCTGCTGTAAACCCTATAGGCAAAGGCAAATAAAGGCTTGGTAGTGATAGAAGCAGTTTATTTTCCTTACAGTACATCTGTGCTCTTACTGGTGTTATATCTGTGTTTTGCTTCTTAGGCTATTACAGTATGTAAATTGGTGGAGTTCTCTAAAACTCAGAAGCCAGAGTCACTTTTAGCCAGTTTATTTATTTTTGCTGGATTTCCAAATTTCCCCAGTGTTTTGTGAACCTCTGCAAACAGTTGCAATTTATATGCCCCGCTTAGACTGTCAACATTAGTCCCCCAGTTGAGAGGTAATAAAAAATGAATTCTGGAGGAAAACAGTCTCTCAGCAGCATCCCATCATGTTAACATTGTGCTCCGTTTACTAGCATAACTGATAACATTGCATAATGGATAGGAGGCCAGCTGCAGGGATTGTTTGGGTGTCTGAAGTTGTGTGTTATCCTTGCAGTATGTTATGCACGGTTAGCGTACTCCGTGTGGGTTATCAGGGCAGTGCTTTCTCCGCTCCGCTGGGATGCTATCAGTGTGCTCGCGATGAGAGTCTGTGATTAACTCCTAGGGGCGAGCAGCGAACAGCTGAGGTCAGCAAAATGGGTTTATTGATGCCGTATTTCAGGCCAGGCTTCCAGCGGTGTGTGCTGTTACATTATGGATAGTGTACTGATGAAAGGAATTAACGGCACTCGGGAGGCAAGCAGTTAATTTTGACGCTAACCCTACAGTATAGGTGTCTCTAGGCTAACCTTCATTTTTGTGGTCGGAATACCTTCATGTTTTTGTGGGTTCATCATGTTGGTTTTCACCACAGGAAATATGTACTGTGTGTGCCTGTTGTGTCTGCTCCTGCTGTTCCATCCTCCAGGTTTAGATTGCTATCAGGATGAGGGTGCAGGCTGCCATTCAACTTGTTTTTGGCTTGCTTCCCCGATGCGACGAAACATCCCTCACGGCACATACTGTACGCAGGGACCCCCAGTCCCCACTACATACTGTATAAAATTGTGTCTTATGAAAGCACTGTCATCAGTCTATGACATTTAACCACTTAAATCATGGTAGTACATTTGACCTTTTCACTCTACACCAAACCTATTTGCCAACAATAGCAGCTCTACAAGCTCTCAACGCCTCGCAGTGTAGGCTAAAGTTCTCCTTAGAATAGGGATGCGAGGGTTCAAGTTGTTCATTGAAAATAATGATCCTATCACACAAAGATTTGGTGGCCCCCTTGAAGTAACTCTGAGGACCCCCTAGGGGACCCATACCCCCTGTTGAAGGCCCCTGACATACACAGTGCATACTGTAGTAACATCATCATAACAACAACACCATGATTTCCAGATTTACTTCACACTAACTGTATATCACACTTCTCATCAAAATAAACTCCCGCCGCCGTCTCCTCCTGTCTCCCCCTCTCTTATATTTTCCTTTTCTGCATCTCTCATCTCTGTTTTTCTCTTTCTGTCTTTCCCTCTTCCTCTGGGTTACTCTCTCTCTCTCTCTCTCTCTCTCTGTCTCTGATTCCTCACATCCTTATTACTGTATATCTCTCATTTCTTGACCTCTCTCTCTCTCTCCAGGGTCAGAGGGAAGAAGCATAGTGTTGTTCTACGTACCCAGCTGACAGTCCGCGTCCACGCCTGCATTGGTGAGTGCTGTATAACATGTTTATATATGCGTTTAACATGCACCTCACCCCCCCGCCCGTTCCCGGACACAGCATGCATGTTGCCCTCCCAGTGCGCAAAGCACTGAAAAGCAGGCACACACGCGCGCGCACACACACACACACACACACACACACACACACACACACACACACACACACACACACACACACACACACACACACACACACACACACACACACACACACACACACACACACACCGTAAACATGTAAATCTCCAAGCAGACGTCCTGAAGTACAGTACACTATGTTGTCCTTTGGGGGTCGTGCTTCCTGACATGTGTTCAAGTGTGTGTGTGTGTGTGTGTGTGTGTGTGTGTGTGTGTGTGTGTGTGTGTGTGTGTGTGTGTGTGTGTGTGTGTGTGTGTGTGTGTGTGTGTGTGTGTGTGTGTGTGTGTGTGTGTGTGTGTGTGTGCGTGCGTGAGTGTGTGTGTGTGCTGCTGAGACCTAAGACCTCCCACTCCGAAGCGACCCACGAGAGGTTTGGACTGGCTGGACTGGGTTTTTGAGGATTCTGCCCATTCAGCAACACATTGCAGACTGATTTAGGGGAGGAGGCTTGTGATGAACTGCGTTTAAATGAACATGTATGACAGAGAGAGAGAGAGGAAAGTGAAAGTAGGCAGGATATGTTGGTGTGTGTCGCTGTGTGTGCATGTGTACGTGTATGTGGCAAGTCTGAGTAAAATAAGAGAGGCTCAGAGTGTGTGTGTGTGTGTGTGTGTGTGTGTGTGTGTGCGCGCGTGCGTGCGTGCGTGCGTGTGCGTGTGTGTGTGTGTGCGTGCCTGTGTCTGTGTGTCCATCGTGTTGTCAGAAGTGTGTGAGCATGGCCTTGGTACTCTGTGTGTCAGTGAGGCCTTCCTCGTTGTCCCTATGGGGCTGGTAAAGCTATTACTGTGTGATGCCCTCGAGTATCCTTAGTTTACACTGGGAGGGAGACAGAGGGAGGGAGGGAGGGAAGGAGGTAACGTTGTAGAATGATGGAGGGCGAATGAGGAAAAAAAGGAGAGAGTATATAGGGTACAGAGAGCAAAATAAGATACGATAAGAGGAAGGAAAAATGTCGGAGCCGAGGCAGAGAGCGAGAGCCGATGGAGAGAGAGAAGGGCAAAGTGAGGTCAATGTGGTTTCAACAAACATGAGGTCCTCCACATGTTCCCTTCATGCTGTCCTGCCAGCCATTCATGTGTTAACTCATGTGCCTTTTCAAAGTTTTCAAAATGCAAAATGTTTACATTGTTGTCGTTATGCACCGTACAATCCTGTAGTAGTAAGCCTTGCCGAGCCATGAGGCCCATAAGGCAGGAGCTCATCTCCTGTTTCTGTAGCGTGAGGCAGCTTGATGCACAAGTACACCGCCTGGACATGACGCTAGTATGTCACAGGTACTTACCCCAATCTAACCCTTGATGCCGAGTGCCAAGCAGGGAGGCGCTGGTATGACCCGGCCGGGGATCGAACCCTGACCTCCCAGTCTCAGGGAAGACACTTTGACCACAAGGCTACTGAGCTGGTATACAATCCTCTAGTGTTCATTTAATCCTGAGAGTGTACAAACAGATCCTTTCAGTTCCATTTGTACATTATTTTACTGTGTGAAATGAAGCAGGTGTCAGTTGAAAATACTAAACCAGATCGAGTATTTATTCAATATAATCACCTCAACATACTGTATGTTTGGTTACGTCAGTTCAACCAGTGGCTCTCAAAGCTGGTCCCCCAGGGGTCCTTGAATGGATTTCAGGGGGTCCCCCATCACAATGAGTTAATATAACATCGCCTCTGGGGCCTCCGCTGGCCTACTGGTCCATGCACATTATATACCACATAGGCTCTGATGCCTTGACAGCATGTCGCAGGTTTGGATCCCGATCCTGTCAGTCTACTAACTGTCCTATCAATAAAGGCATAAAAAGCCCCAAAACAAATCTTTAAAAATATATATAACATCGCCACTTTAACCCTATTTTATAGGGCATTAAAATATTGCCAATCTACAAGCTCACGACAATGAAACAATTACTATATTATTTTTCTTTTTACACAAATCTTCTCTTCTGTGGGTCCCTGGCACAACTTGTTTTCAGATGGGAGACCTTAACCAAATACATAATATATCAATTTGGCTGTCCTTGACATGTTTGACAAATTGACAAATGTCTCAGAACAAATGTTGTTAAACAACATGAAACCACAATTCAATACAATTAGAAAGGATTTCTTTTTCAACCTGATGCTATACACCAGGAGTTCCCAAACTTTTTTGTCTCAGGGCACCCCATGAATATTTTTTTAATCCGAGGCACCCCTACATTATAATTTTCACTCCCAGCACCTTATATTTATAGCATATCGTCGTTGTCGGGTGGAAACCTTGTATGTCCAAAACCGTTCGTTTTGTATTTATCATCTAGAAAATGTACTAAACTCGTTGTGTGCTTGTAGATCTGCTGTTTTCACTAGTTTTGTGCGACAGTCTTGTATGATGAAGCAGGGCTTTGCTTTACCAAAAGACGTACACATTTGAAACTTGGAGATACGAGGTTTCTGCCCGACAGTGACGATATTTTAGTGATTATGTTGCGAGGAAAATGTTGAGATAATAGCCATTTTGGTTAGAACTGACTGAAAATAACTTTTCAGTCAGTTAAAATGATACTAAATATGCCGTAAATATCTCACGGCACCCCTGGACTGCCGTCATGGCACCCCAGGGTGCCCCGTCACCCACTTTGAAAACCCCTGCTATACACATACGGTAGTTGCCCTCTTTTTCAAGTCTCCTTATACTTTTCTATCTCTCTGCCTATCATGGCCTCTTCCTTCCTCCATACCACGTCTACATGGTCCACATTCTCTGCGCCAGTGATAGTAGTGCTAATTCTGGACTCTAGAATCACTGCCTCCGATTGGCTGAGAGCCCGAGGAAAGGGTGAGAGGTCAATGGGGGTGGATTTTAGTCTGTTAAAGAGTGGTGGCACGCACACAGTATATTATTCTCTCTCTCTCTCTTTCTCTCTCTCTCTCTCTCTCCCTCTCTCTCTCTCTCTCTCTCTCTCTCTCTACTAGTTGCCACTATCCCCTGTAAAGCTATTCCAATGACATCATAATAATCATAATTATAACAACAACGATAATAATAATAAATAATAATTCAACGATAGCAATAATATTAATAATAATAGTACAATATACTTTATATGGAACTTTTGTGGAACATTTAACAAAGTTTCAAACAGTAAAATATGATACCAGTATCAAGCAATACATAAAATAAAAAAGGGATGATGACCAATGTGGATATAGGTTACTATGTGGCCCTCTGCCCTCAGTAGAGTGGGGGGTTTAGTGAAGTCCCGTGAGCGTTTGAGACCGATGAGCTCTGCTCTTAAGTGGATGAGAGGAGCTGAGTACGCAGCCACCTGCTGCACACACACACACACACACACACACACACACGCGCGCGCACACGCGCACGCACACACACACACACACACACACACACACACACACACACACACACACACACACACACACACACACACACACACACACACACACACAGGCATGCATGCATGCACGCACATATGCACATGCACCCCATGCTCATATACCCGCACGAAAGCATGCGCATTCACACCTGGACAGGTGCAAGCACATTCACACCTGGACAAGTGCATGCACGTGTGATCACGCCGCATACACATTACAGCATTCCCCTTGTCAACCTCCAGTGTCTCTCTGTAGTGGTATAAAATAAATCACACACACACACACACACACACACACACACACACACACACACAGACACACACACACACACACCATCTTCTCATAGCATTTTCTTTGGTTGAAACCAGTTCCAGGCTGCATTTGCTACATCTTTCAGGGCAAAACATTGTATTGGAAACGCGTAATGGAAAAAAAGCTGCGTCTTCACCGAATGATCTGCGTTCCTTTTTGAAGGGTCATCATGAGTGGAATCTGAGTTTCATCCCATGATGCCAAGGCTCATTGTGTGGACCACAGCCAGGGGCGTCACAAGGGGGGGGGGAGTGGGAGTTACTGAGTTACTAGGGCCCAAGGTGGAGGGGCCTTAATTATTTAGCTATTGAAAAATAGCAGATATACAAGCTCGCAGCGCAGCATGGAGTGCCACGCTGCGGGCTTGTAGATCTGCTATTTTTGAAAAGTCGTGAAAATGTGTGGAAATCTTTGAATATATGTTGAATATTTGAATTTATATTTTTTAAGTGAACATTTGTAACTAAAATTCTGCTTCGGGGGGGGGGGTCTGTGGCCAAATACATGTCATTTTGGGGGTCCTTCACATGAAATATTCAAAGATTTTCACGACTTTTCAAAAAATAGCAGATCTACAAGCTCGCAGTGCGGCACTGTGAGCTTGTATATCTGCTATTAGTTAAATAGTTAAAGCACAAAATTATGGGTAATAATGCGTCCCCAGCCTAAATGGGTTAAACCCCCTGCTCCTATGAGGAACATTCATGGGGGGCCCGCAGTGAATTCTTGTACCCAGGCAGGGCCCAGAATTTGACCACAGCCCAGGTTGTACAGCAGCAGCTGGGCACAGATGCTGTGCAGCGGTGGCTCATGTTCTGTGTAATTCCACAGCATTAGACATGTAATCAGCAGCATGATCCATTCAGTTACATGGAGCCACTTCCTCTTTCCTCACGCTTTAACCCATTGTTTTGTGTGTAAGCGGGAGGGATGGATGGATGGGAATCCATGCCTCTGCTTTTGATAGCCCTTTCTCTGGTCATTCATGCTTTTCCTTTTGGAAAATGTAGACTGTCTGCGTCTACATTTTGTTTGATCACAATTGATCAATTTTATTTAAAAAAGTATGTTTTTCATACATAAAAAAAGAAAAAAATATATATAGCTCAAACTCAGAGCACATCTCATCATTAGATCAGCTATTTTCACAATTTGTTCTAAAAATAAGTACCGTTGTTCCCTATTGAGCTTGGCACATTTCCTATTTTTTCACTCTCAAAAAGTGCCTGCAATCTGTAGTGTGCATTTGAAACTACATTGCAGTGCACATAATGGGGTGATCACTGCTTGTCTCCTGTGAATAGTTTTATTTTAATTTTTGTTCATTTTCTGTTTATTTCGTTGCTGAGTGAGGTCAGCAGACAAAGTGACGTGAGTGAGATGAAAAAAAAAACATGGGTGAAATGTGCCAATCTCAACAGGAAACAACGGTATATGGTGTTGAAGAACCTTATTTTTTATTATTTGTATTTTGATATTTGTATTTACTTGTTCTTGTATTGTTTTATTGTATTGTACTGATATGGATCTTCCTGGGTCTGAAATAAAGATTGAATATGAATATGTTATACAAATCAAACCCTGGCCTGCACAGCAGACTCATTGCATTGAGCCGTCCGCCACTCTGCCTTTGTTAAACTGACTCCCGAGGATTTTACTTGTGTGTATAATCTGTCATGAACCCTGACCTTGAAATCTTTATAGTGGTCAGTGGGACCTGTTTCAGAAAGGCCTGGATCAATCAAGGGTTTTGCAGGCATCTGGTCATTTGCAGGATCACGCGTCTTCTTTGAGACACATTTGTACAAGCTTTGTACAAGCGGGATGCTTGACATGTACTGTACGTGTGGATTACAGATCTGGATGGATGGATGGATGGATAACACTAAGTCTTTGAGTTTTGTAATTAAAATGTGGGGCAGGAGGAACTCTTCCCTTCCTTTATGTTCTTAATCCTCTTGTCAGTTGAGCCACTCTTCTGCCTGCCGTGACTTGCGATTGGCGGAAGGCGGTAACGTTTGTCATAAGGTCAAAAAGGTCAGGGGACTCGGGACTTATATTCCACCAGGCGACGATGAACTCACTCAACACTTTCATGCATCCAACTTCTGTTAAGCTCACACTGCCTAAAAGTAGATTTTCTTTTTTCATACAATTCTTTTGGTATCTACAGTATACACAAACATGACATGTGTGCCCAAACCAGTGCTACTTCTAAACAAAAGATTGGGAATTTGGAATTCTGACTGCTGTGACTGTGTGTGTCTGCGCGCGTGCGTGCGTGCGTTTGTGTTAGACTATTTGACGGGGATTTCTTTTATCAGCCCGGTCAGCAGAGCTGCAGCTTCATTACCTTCAGGGCAATCTGGGATCCCATTCAGTTAAAACAAAAATTGAAAGTCTGTCCCGAGAGATTACTTTCAAGGCAATGGGTCTGCTTTACAGAGGCTGTCATGGTGCTTTAATGACCCAGCCTTTGTCAGCACTTCAGCACCTGTACTGACCCCATGAGAGATTGGGTTCAGTTTTACAGTTAACTGTAACTGGAGTGGTGCTTGCCTTGTGTACCACGCCTAAGCTTATTATCCCTTTTTAATTTTTCTTTATTTTTCTTCTTCTTTTTCAATCCATGTACATAAAATACTATATCGTCATTGTCGGGTGGAAACCTCGTATCTCCAAGTTTCAAATTTGTACGTTTTTTCGCAAAGTAAAGCCCTGCTTCATCATACAAGGCCGTCGCACAAAAGTAGTGAAAACAGCAGATCTACAAGCACACAACGCCTCTTGTAGATCGGCTGTTTTCACTAGTTTAAATCATTTTTAAAATGATGAATTCAAAACGAACAGTTTTGGACATACAAGGTTTTCTTCCGACAGCGACGATATGTATGTTTCCACATTCTGTATGTTTATAGCTTTCTCTTTTTAATACAGTTTCTTGGTATTTCTTTGGTATACTGTAACTTGGTTGTCAACTGGTTATCGGCCTGGTTATCTCCCTCTTCAGGCTGCCAGGGAAGCCTGTGATCCGTGGAGAAACTGCCCATCAGTGCCTCTTGCCTCAGAGTTAATTTTAGCATGCCAGTTGCAGCAGACATGCATGCCTGTTGCTGGCCTGGAGAGGAGGCCCACTGGAGAGAGGTGGTGCTCGGTTGGAGGTGGGGGGGGGGGGGGGGGGGGGGGTTGGCGTTTGCGGTGAGCTATAGGTGTTATCTTTGGAAAGTGTCGACGGCACAGAAACGTGTGAGGGTGGGGTAGTGGGGGTCACGGGGCAGGGAAGTGCTGGACGTCAGAGGCAGAATGACAGAATTACTGTATGAGGGTTTAAAGAAAAGCTAATGACTGAAGAGCTAAAGGCAGAAAACTGCAATTCAGAGCCTAAAACGTTGTAACCGGTCAGTGTACTGTATGTTAATACAATACAACTGGCACATCTGCAGTGGTTGGAAGTGCTCTCTACTAAGTCTACTTACTACTCTTCCACTGAGAAATATGGGCCCTGGTATCAGATAGGACACCCACTGGTTGACAAGTAATACTGCTTGAAGGTTATAAGCTCACTACAGTATCAGTGTCTCCCCCAGACATACAGTATGGGTATTCCCTACTGTCAAATGTTGGTTTCCCGGAATCCCGGTGACATGGAAATTGCATAATGAGCAGATTCTAGCCATATATTGTATAGCTTTATACTGTATATATATGTAATCTCAGGACAAAACAATATATTTTATACCAAAATGTTGACCCTCAGAACTAAAAGAGATTTCAACTTGGACCTGAAAAATCTCTAAAAAAAAAAGAGAGAAAGAGGAGCACTCATCAGTGTCGTTCAAAAAACGTGTGTTTCGGGTGCACGGTTCTGGAAACAATGAACCTTTGAAAAAAGAAACCTGCACTCACTTAGAATAGATTCTTCCTTGTTTATTATACACTTTAATAAACAAGGAAGAATCTGTTCTAAGTGAGTGCTGGTTTCCTTTTTCAAAAGACCTGAAGTTCTTTCCCATAACCTAAAGGTATGTCTTGTGCAAATGTCTTGTATCCTTTAAAACTATCCTAAATGTATGCCTACATACAGTATGTCACTCCATCGAAACATTTCACTTCCCCCACAATTGGCTCTATTCCCGCCATATCTTAACACTAGACACAATATATCATCAAGGCAGACAAAGGATGCTATGTGACAAGCTCAAACCCACGTTAATTAGCAGTTCACCAGTCCAGGTGAAAGAAAGAGTCGGATCGCCAAACAAAAGACTGCGTGTGTTTGGAACTGATTCAAAAACCTTGCCACTTAGCTCTGGAATCCAGGACCCCTTCTCCTTTTTTTTCCTTCTTTTTTCGTATGGCTTTTATTCTTCTGAATTTTTGCGGTCCAATTATCCACCTCTAACAACCCCCTGCGGTAAGGGAGGGGTGGGCTGGGGGTACTGGAGGTGGAGGTACAGTATAAGTTGACTCACTTGTGGTTTTCACTGGTTCACGCTGTTGCATAACAAATTATCAGGGGGCAGAGAAGTGACTGAGGGTTTGTGTGTTGTATACATATAAATTGTATGTATAATATTATTATTGATTATTTCAAACTTTTGCCTTGATCACGATTAATGAACGTTCATAAAAAGGCAGAAAGAGAAGCTCACGATGCATAGCGATGCGTTGTGTTTTACATCGGCTATTTTCCAATGGTGCTGGAGAGTAGCTGACCACAGACAGAAGCACACACACACACACACACACACACACACACACACACACACACACACACACACACACACACACACACACACACACTTGGCCACACCTTCGGCCTGGGGGAGACAATTAGAATGGGTATACATTTTTGATATGTTGATTTATTGATATAAGAAAATATATTATCACTGTCCGGCAGAAACCTCGTCTCTCCAAGTCTCAAATTAAAGCCCTGCTACATCACACAAGACTGTCACACAAGACTAGTTTAAAATAGCAGATCTACAAGCACAGTGTGAGACGTTGTGTGCTTGTAGATCGTCTATTTTCACAATTTTTAAATCATTTTTAAAAAGATAAATACAAAATGAACGGTTTTGGACATACAAGGTTTCCATCCGACAACAGCGATATAAAAACCTGCTTCTCAATTATTCCATTAACCTACATGAGCAAGCATAAGTCGGTTATTGGTTAAAAACTTCAGCTTATATATTTTTGGAGCTGTGTGAAGCACAGGCTCCCTATACGTGGCTGTGTGGGTCTGTGTGTCTGTGTGTCTGTGTGTGTGTATGTAGCCTGAACTTCCTAAACTTCGGCACGCCACTAGTCCCACAGTTTTGCCACCACACACTCGCGCCATATGTCAAATCGACCGGCTTACTCGGGAATCGTGGGCTATTACTTTTCTAAGAGAAAGGTTCTATAGTTTAATTGATATTAATTTATTAGTGAATTAATTTTCCCCATTGACTTATAATGGGAATCGCAAAAACTCACATTCAATTATTTGTCTCTCGCAAACCATAGGGGCTAGAGTTTCAAGACTTGGAGAGGAGGTTCATAATGATTTCAAGGATTAAATGAAAAATAATTGTGTCATTTGGCCGCATGGTGGCATTTGGCCGCATTATCTGGCATACTTGACATGTTTGGTTTGTCCCAACATGTGAATGGCCCGACCCATGATAGAGGACACACACTAGATTTAATTATTACCAAGGGTGTTAATATCTCCAATGTCACTGTGTTAAATGTTGCTCTCAGATCAGATCATTCTTGTGTATTCTTTGACCTCCACATTACACCAAAAATTAAAATTGGATCTAAAACTATTAAAAAGAGATACATTAATGAGAACACCCCAACACTTTTTATGGAAGCCATCAAAGCTGAATTTGATGTAGCTTCAAATCAAGTTGGTGATTTGCTTGGTACTTTCAATACTAACGTTCTGAATGTAATTAATGCCATTGCTCCTGTTAAAGATAAATTAATTACAAATAAGCAAACGGCACCATGGAGAAATACTCTCTCTGTAAGGGCCCAGAAAAGAGAATGTCGAAAAGCAGAGCGAAAATGGCGTAAATCAAACCTCCAGATTCATTTTGAAATCTATAAAGAAAATCTACATGCTTTTAATATGATATTGAAAAGTGCCAGGCAATCATATTTTTCTGATATCATTAAAAAGAACAGTAACAACTCACGTGTGTTATTTGCTACATTTGACAGGTTAACTAATCCTCCAGTTCCAATATCATCCGAACTAGTCACTACCAGCAAATGTAATGAGTTTGCATCATTTTTTAATGACAAGATTCAAGGAATCAGGTATGCTTGTAACCCCTCAGTGTCAAACACGGCCTTATCACTACCACAGGCCCCCAGAAGTAACATGGTATGTATGGTGCAATTTAATTGCATTGATGACAAAACACTTGAAGATATTGTATCCAGTTTAAATTCATCTACCTGTTGCCTTGATGTTTTACCCACTAGTTTTTTCAAAGCTGTTTTGGGCAGTCTGGTGAAAGAACTAGTAAATATTGTGAATGGTTCTCTTCAATCTGGCATTTTTCCTGGGCACCTGAAAACTGCAGTTGTCAAGCCTCTCCTTAAAAAGAGCAGCCTTGATGCTGCTGTACTAAATAATTATAGGCCCATATCAAATTTACCCTTTTTAGGTAAAATTATTGAAAAAGCTGTTCATCAACAACTTAGTCACTTTTTACTTTTAAATAATCGTTTTGATCAGTTTCAGTCTGGATTTCGGCCCCATCACAGTACTGAGACTGCACTCATAAAGGTTTTAAATGACATTCGACTTATAACTGACACTGCCAATGTGTCTGTTTTAGTTTTATTAGATCTTAGTGCCGCGTTTGACACTGTGGACCATTCAATTTTATTACAAAGATTAGAGCACTGTGTGGGACTCTCTGGAATTGTTATTGAGTGGTTCAAATCATACCTTAATAACAGGAAATACTTTGTCTCTATTGAAAGTTGTGTGTCTGAACAGATGGCTATGACCTGTGGGGTTCCACAGGGGTCCATTCTTGGACCCCTCCTATTCAATCTGTATATGCTCCCCCTAGGACAAATAATAAGCAAAAATAAAGTAAGTTACCATAATTATGCAGATGACACACAAATCTACATATCTGTTGCATCAACCGACTATTCTTCCATTGATTCTCTCTGTCACTGCATTGAGGAAATCAATGACTGGATGCGGCAAAATTTTCTACAATTAAATCAAGATAAGACTGAGATCATTGTTTTTGGACCACAGAAGCAGAGACAGGGAGTAATTTCTTACCTTGAATCCCGGTCTCTTAAACCTAAGAGTCAAGTGAGAGATCTTGGTGTTGTCCTAGATTCAGATTTGAATTTTAACAGTCATATCAAATCTGTCATTTCATCTGCCTATTATCATCTCAAAAATATTGCACGGGTCAGGGGAATTATGTCCAAGCAAGATTTAGAGACACTTATACACGCTTTTGTTTCCAGTAGACTGGATTACTGTAACAGTCTGTTCACAGGACTCTCAAGCAAAGCCCTTAAACAACTTCAACTGATTCAGAATGCTGCTGCTAGAGTCCTGACAAATACTAGAAAATATGACCATGTTACACCAGTTTTAAAATCCTTACATTGGCTACCAGTCTCCCAGAGAATTGATTTTAAGATTCTGTTAGTTGTCTATAAATGTCTCTGTGGCTCTGGGCCCAGCTATCTCCTGGACATGTTGAAGCCTTATGAACCCCCTAGAACACTCAGGTCATCTGGTGCTGGCCTGCTAATTGTTCAAACTGTAGGAACAAAACATGGCAAAGCAGCCTTTCACCATTATGCACCACACACTTGGAATAATATTCCTCTTTATATTAGACAATCCCCGACCATAGCTGTTTTTAAGTCCAATTTAAAAACGTATTTATTTGATATTGCTTATTCTACCTTATGATTTATTAATTATATATTATTTTCTTGTTTTAAATGTATGTATTGTATTTTTAAATTGCATTATTGTATGTATCTGTTTTTATTCTGTAAAGCACTTTGAATTGCGTTGTTGTACGAAAGGTGCTCTATAAATAAAGTTGCCTTGCCTTGCCTTGCCTTGCCTTGCCTTGCCTTGCCTTGCCATAACACCCCACTTTACGTTTTGGCCTGTAACTCTTGAACCGTAGGTCGGAAAATTAAAAATATTTTTTCCCTGGATTCCTTGGGCCATGACGCATCTCCCCATATAGGCCACGCCCATTTGCGCCATGATAGATTGTCCGCCATCTTGAATTTTCTCCAAAACACACTTTTTGCTCCTTTTCCTACATATTTTCTTCAAATGTCACAAAAATCGGTACACATGATCCACACACACACACACACACACACACACACACACACACACACACACACACACACACACACACACACACACACACAGCTCCACTTCACACGGGTGTGATTTTTTGGTTAAATACCCACTCCCATTTATCCCATTTTAAAAGCCATAGTTGAATGCCTTTCTTATTTCCCTCTCTCCCCCTCTCTTTCTCTCACATCAATCCTCATCCATCCATTTTGAACCATGTGAACTACATTTCCCATATTGTAAATGGACTACATTTACTATACAGCATTTCACTAGTCTTTATGACCACTCGAAGGTCTTCTACAAATCAATGTATGCCTCACCATTCACCTCTATTCACTCACCCCCTTCCACATGCAAGGGCAGGTGGAGTCAGGGTCCAGGATTGAACCGGGAACCTTTTAATTCCCAAATGACTGCTCTACTCCCTGAGCCACCCTAACCTTGCCCTACCTTGACCTCATAACAGCTTGAGCCTGGCATGGTCATGGTCATATAGCCTCGGTATAGCAAACTTATCGTCACTGTCGGGCAGGATAAATCTTGTCACCACGTTTCAAATGTGTATGTTTTTTCGCGAAGTAAAGCCCTGCTTCATCATTCAAGGCCGTCGCACAAAAGTAGTGAAAACAGCCGATCTACAAGCACACAACGCCTTGCACCGCGATGCGTTGTGTGCTTGTAGATCGGCTGTTCTCACTAGTCTAAATCATTTTCAAAATGATAAATACAAAATGAACGGTATTTGGACATACAAGGTTTCCACCCGACAATGACGTTATGCATTCCAAATTTAACTAACAGTAACATCTCAGCTAAGAGCACAGCATAAAATCACTTCAGTCTGATTACCAGTGCGTGTGCGTGTGCGCATGTGCGCGCGTGTGTGTCCCCCCCTGAACACTATACAGACTTCAGTGACATGAGCTGGTAAGTGATTAAGTGCAGGGGCTCCACACATTTTACAAAAGGAGTGGGACAGCACTTTGAAGATGAGTCCTTCATTCATTACACTTTACATAACTTACCGTTCAAAACTCTTACCATCCTTATTTACTGTCAGTGTTTAAAGGCTGGGGTTGTTTATTACTAGTGTGGTTGCCTACAGGCCAGGGCAACCAGACTATAGTTCTTGTCCAGCTTTATTATTTCATCTAGAGTCCATTGAGTTCAATGGACTTTTTCCTGATTGGGCAATACAATGGTTGCCCTCAGGGCGATACTCTTCCCACTGTTTTGGAATTGGTGGCAAGAACTTGGGCCATATGTCAAATCGACCGGCTTCATTGGGACACGTAGCCACCCCTTTATGCCTTATAACCATATATTTATGGATTGCCAAAATGTCATGTGAAGCTTGACCAATCCTCAAGCTTAAACCTCACCAGACGTAGAGGATTAGTTCCGGACGCAGACATGCAGTCGATTAATAGGTTAATTCGTGAATTCATTTTCTCCATTGACTTTAATTACAAATGTAACTTTTCCCAAATATGGAGATGACGGACATCATAGGGACTGACAAAGTATGTCCATATATGGGCTTTCCAAGATATGGGCTTAATATTGATGACATCAGGGATCTCCGTATATGGGCATAAAAGGGACAAGGACTGACACAGAGATGATCTCCATATATGGCCATTAATGTTTTAGTGAATTAATTTTCCCTATTGACTTGAATGGGGAAAATTCAAACAGTGAGATGGAATTCATTTGCAAGAGTGACTCGCATCACAGCAACCACAAATGCAATTTCCAATTGCATCTGTCTAGTTTCCATCTTTTTACATAAACTTTATTTTGCTGTGCTACTCCTCCCACAGTTATGATGGCATGCACTTCAGGCAACATGGATTGTTGCTACTCAGAGGCAAATGCCCTGATACGCTCACCATTCACAGGAGTGCATTTAGGTGAGATATCAGGGCGTCTCATGTTCATCAAGCAGATTTCCCTCTTATAACGGCTGGTGAGGTGGTCTGCTTGCACTGTGAGTTTTGACAACACTCCAAACAATCCCCTGAGGTGATAGTGGAACTGATCTTCAAGGTCCGAGTTGTCAAGCGGCAAGTTCCCGCTTACTGGCTGCTTTTCCTCTTGTTTGACTGCCATTTCTTGGAGGCTGGCCCCACTGCTCGTTTCTCTTTTCAGCAGGCCCCACTCCATGTCGTTCTTTATGGACTTGAGGAGGAGGTAGTGCTCGTACATGTCCCTCTGCTTGTTGGGGCATGGTGGCTCGTTGTTGTTGGCCTCCACCTCAGCAGGGGTCTGGTTCTCCAGCGGCACATCCCTCAGCAGGCTGGGTACCATGATGGTTTCATCCATATTGTTGGCAGCAGCTATAAAGCGGTGCATCATGTTGAGGAGGGAGTGCTTATTGCTGGCTGGGTCCATGTTGATCTGCGTCATGGTGAAGGCTTAGTTGGCTTAGTTATTGCGGCAGGCTGTTGCAGTAAGGCAGAGCTGCTGGATGTTGAAATTTCACTACGAGCGAGGCTTGTCCGATCAAATGACACCTAGTGTGAAGGGGGCTGTGCTATTTATGTTGTGATGTCATAGTGATGACATTGCTATCCTCAATCGTTACATACAACGAACATGAGCCATTTGTTTCAAAAGGCCAGATCTAGGCCAGATGTAAGCCAGGTTTCAGAGTCAACATCTGGCCCAGACATTGTTTCGGAACGGACGTTTTGTACACCTATTGTGAGGTGAGGGGTGCTATATCAAGCGTCCCACTAATGAATCACAATGCGGCCTGCAAAGCTTGGTCAACGGTGTACACAAAACTTTGAGCCGGTAAGCCAGCGGTCACCCGTGGCAGACAGACATTTTTAAACACATTTTCCCCCCGGGTTTTGGGCATGGGCATTCCAAGATATGGGCTTAATATTGATGACATCATGGATCTCCATACATGGGCATAAAAGGGACAAGGTCTGACACAGAGATCTCCATATATGGCCATTAATGTATTAGTGAATTCATTTTCCCCATTGCCTTGAATGGGGAAAATTCAAATGGAAATGGTTTTGTAAACTTTTTGACTGATGTTATCCGGGTTGTAAGGCTGAATATCTTGGACAATATAATGTCCAATCAGACACATCATTGCAAAAAGGGTCATCAACAGGGGGTCCTCAGAGTTACTACAGGGGGTCCTCCAAGTCTTTGTGTGATAGAAACTTTTTTCTCCTTTTTTATATTAACCACTTGAACCATATCCTTGAACCGTGTCCATATTCTGAGAGCGTCAGCCAAAAATAGCAGATCTACAAGCTCACACACTCTTTTCGGTAAAGAGGTTTGGTGTAGAGGGGAAAAAGAGCAGACTATATGTATAGAGTGAAAGGTCAAGTTTTTAAGTATTGACGGTTCAAGTGGTTAAATATCTGAAAACACAAATTGACATGAATCCAAAATACACTGATGATTGTGCTGTCAAACAATGAAACTGTGGAATCTATGAAAATGCTGCTTGATCTCTCTCTCAACTAACGGGTCTTGGCCTGAAAACGTTGAAGACTGCGTTACAATATATAATTATCTTTTAACCTTTTTCTGACCTCTCTGATTGGACTTATAATATTGTCCAAGGTATTTCAATATAATGCAAGACAGGAGTGACCTCAGAAGAAGTGACATCATAATTATGTAATATAAATACAATACATTTGTAATATAAATACAAGAAGGGAACTTTCCATGAAATCCATTGATTAGAAGTGTGCAAATGGAGAGTATGATGTGCTTGGACCTGAAGTCTGGTGGCCGTGGCACACCAATGCACCTGGCGGTTGTTGAGTCTCTTCTTAGAATAGCATAGTTGATTAATTCCCCCTGTCTTGTGTGGCTTTGTTCCCAGTGGATTCCTCATGACTTATGTCAGTGCAACCACACTTGCAATTTCCCAGTATTGCACCTTTCTTGTTCATTTTCTATTGTATTTCCATATTATGTACCGTATATACTGTATATTTACTTTGCTAATTTCTCATTTCGTATCCCTTATTTTTACTAAATATATCTCCTCCATTCCGTCCCTTCTTGATAATTGTGAGAAAGCACTACTGTTTGTTGACATTCTAAGTGGCCAATTTGCATACCGTACTTAATGATTGACGTTTGGAGGATCCCCCACAATGCTGAACTGGGGGTAATTCCCTTAGGCAAGGTCTGCATTGATGCTGACCAGGGACGTGCACAGAATGTTAGAGCGGCAGGGCTGACATTTCTTAAAGGGCTTTTTGGTGAAAATCTCGAAAATAGCAGACCTCCATGTAATGCTCTAGCTTGGAGGTCGGCTACTTTCGATGCTTGATTTCTACACAGAGAGTGCAATTCTTTCAACATGAGACGCTGCATTCAAGTTCAGGAGTGTTAAGGACAAGGCAAATCTCTTGAATGCTGCCTTCAGGTATGGCATGGAAAGGAAAGAGGGCATTTGCAATCACCATAATAAAAACTGCATTCATGGTCTGGAGAGGGCACTTTTTTACAGAGCAGGGGGCTCAAGCCCCCTTTGATGTCTATGTGTGCAACTGTGCACGTGCCTGATGCTGACTTACAGAAAGGGTGCATAAAGGGCTGCCAGAGGCCTCACACACTTAACGATTTCCAATGGGACAACTCTCAAGCCCTCACGTGAACACGCGCCTAAGGCAGTGAGTCTGTAAGAGGGGACATTGGGACCGGGCCTATGATGACTATTTCAGCAGTCCAGCCGTGGGGTCTTTGAGGAAGAGATGTCTGCCGTGGGTAATAGTGGAGATTTAGTGCATCTGGTGTCCACTGTAGTGGGAGATAAGCCTTGGTAATGGCAGCGTGTGCCCACCGAGATAATATGTGTTAATGGCGTGGGGGTGGGGGAGGGGGCCAGACGGATGAAACTAGGGATGGGACGATAATGAACATTCACATCACGATTATTGTGACAAAATAAATCGCTATTTACGATATTATCGCGATAATCAAAATCCATTATGTTGGTGCGGAGTTGCGACGCGTTGTGAGCTTGTAGATCGGCTATTTTTTGGCAAAGACATTTGATAGAGAGTGAAAAAAAAGACTTTATCAACTACATATATTATAAGTACTTTTTACCAATTCTAGAGGGTTTAAGTGGTACCGGATATGCAGCTCGGCAAATAAAAGGTGAATTGATCCCAATGCACGACGGAGGACGATATCGCGATAAATTAATATATCGCTTATCGTCCCATCCCTACTGTGAACCGACATGAAACGCTGTCACATTCTGCTGAGACACTGCTTTCTAGCATCTACAAGGGTACGTGCTGAGCAAGCATAATCTACCTTTATATCATCAATTCATCATTCATGACCTTCTCTCGTGTCCGCTCTGCACACTAAAACGCAGAGCGTTCATTTATGCAAGCGTCCACTAGTATAACGACGTTGTCGGGTGGAAACCTTGTATGTCCAAAACCGTTTGTTTTGTATTTATCATTTGAAAAATGAGTTAAACTAGTGAAAACAGCCGATCTACAAGCACACAACGCCTCGCGGTGTGCTTGTAGATCTGCTGTTTTCACTACCTTTATGCGACGGCCTTGTATGATGAAGCAGGGCTTTACTTTGTGAAAAAACGTACACATTTGAAACTTGGAGATACGAGGTTTCTGCCCGACAGACAGTGACGATAAGGGTCCATTTTCACTCTCTCTGGGTCCAGTTAACGCTCTGGATTTTCTTGTGTCCTCTCCTCTGTTTCTGTCTCATATTTGCTTGTGGTCACACAGTGAGCTCATTAGTTTCATTCCTGAGTTCTGTGGCAGGCAGGCAGGCAGGCATCTTTCATCTTTTATTGTCTCCGCCCCTCCGTAACCTTTATCTCTTTTATTTCCGTCCACCCGTCCTCTTTCCTTTGTGAATCTATATTTGCTCCACTCGCGTCACAATTTGTTCTCCCGGACCACCTGTGACTTTGACTGCGACCAGTTGAGCCCTGAGGTTGATCTCTCTGTGCGTCAGTCACTCTATTTTACTGATGTAAAGCTATGATAACGTGTGTGTGTGTGTGTGCTAGGCTTGTCACGATACTGGATTTCTAACTTCGATACGATATTTTGAAACATTTCGATACTCGATACCATTTTCGATACCACGCAATCAAATCGATTTCAGTGCAAAAATGTTTATTTTTATTTAAAGAAAAATACAGAACTTCTTGAGGTAGATGGTAGTGCACTTTTTAAAGGTCTGCCTTTGATTTTTTTCACATTCTAAGTACAAATAGGCCTTTAAAATAACTAGGAATAAGCCAAAGTAGGAAGGACACACATAAAATTAATGTTGGTGTAAACCAACGAGAGAGATAAAAACTGATCAATATTATCGATATTATTGAAACTATGGAAAAGTCATATTGAAAATCGATACTATATTCAAAATCGATACTTTTCGATAAATCGATATTTTTGACAACACTATGTGTGCTTGCGTACGTGTGCGTGTGCGCGCACGTGCGTGCGTGCATGTGTCATTACACCAAATCAACTGTCACACAGTTGGGAACACACTCTCCCGTTTTCATCCCCCTTTCACACAAGAGGGGAAGGGAAAACAGGAGAGGGAGGGATACGTTTGCCCTCTCTGCCCTCATCATCAGCAGCTGAAGCCCTGAGGAATGGACCCGGAGCATTGCACCCACATGAGTCACGCCTTGCTAACTGCATGGAGGAGATGGAGAGATGGAGCGAGAGAGAGAGGGAGAGGGAGAGGGAGACATGGTTGACGGAATGACGAGGCATAAGGGACGGAGGTGTAGAACAGTGGGAAGTGGTAGAATAATCGTACGGCGGTGGCCGTTCCAGTTCCAGCAGAACTCTCTCTCACCTCCTGTGAATGCCCTCCATCTGCGCTTAGGGGTGGGCGATATGGTGATAATTTCGAGACGATACGATTCTCCATGAGAATAAAAAAAAATAAAAAATAAAATCCTGTTTAATTGTTAATACAGAGATTCATTGCAGAATTCAATTTAAACCTGCATTTTGGTCTAAATCAGTAGTTCTCAAACTTTAAAATGTCAAGGTCTCCACTTAACTCTGACAGTATACAAATTAAACCAAATGGACCCGTTGTATACTGTCAGAGTTACATACATACTTGTAAAGTTCAATTTAGACCTCCCAAAAGAAACCCACAAAGTCTAGTTTTTGTCAAGTAACTTGAAAAATAACCACAAAAACCAACGTGAAAAAGAATCTTGATATTATCGTGTATCGTGATACAGCTTGGGAAAATATTGTGATATTGTGTTTTTCCATATCGCCCACCCCTCCATCTGCGCTGCATCTGCCCTAGCAGTCAGTGGGCTTTGATTACACACAGCAGAAATTGGCTAGTAGCCTACCTATGAATAGAATACAGACAGACAGACGTTAAAGAAGGTCTGCGACGGAACTCTGTAAATAAATAATGAAGATAACATAGTGTTCTCGCCTTTCAGGCGAGCCCACAATAATGATGCAGCATGCCATGCCTGAGTTTGAAAGCATAAACCAGTGTTTCTCAAACTTTCAAAATGTCAAGGTCTCCCCTTAACTCTCAAATGGAGATTTGTACACTGTCAGAGTTACAGACTTGTATGGGTCAATTTAGACCCCCCCCTAAAGGAACCCACAGAGTCCCTTGAATCCGCTTTGAGAACCACTGGCATAAACGGATAGATAAATTCATACAAGCGAAAATATATACAGTATATTATGTACTCAAATATATACTATTTTATATATAGGCTAAACTCTCTCCACTATCGCTGTCAATAAAGGCTTAAAGGACAACTTTAGTTTTTTACAACAAGGGTTCATATTTTAGATTGTAATTAGAGAAAAGAAAAGATGAGCGTTAAAATGTTTTCATTTACTGCTTTCTATTTTATTTTATTTTTTGCGATTTTAGTATTTTGATTTCAGTGGGTGGGTGCATGCATACAAGTGGCTAAATATGTATTTTTAAATACAATAAGCCGGCAATTTACTATTTACACCAGCCCCCATAAGTCACATCTGCCCATGAAAGATTGCGGTGAATCTTGATAATCAGATGCCCCAACCTGGGGGCTTTGCAACCTGGGGGATTTGCATGGCATGCAAATCAAAATCATTAAAATCACTAAAACGCTAGAAAGAAGTAAATTAAAACATTTTAACACTCATCTTTTCTTTTCTCTAATGAATGAATCTAAAATATGAACCCTTGTTGTAAAAAAACAAAGTTGTCCTTTAACAATGCTGGGAAAATAATAACTAAGAAAATAATATACAGGTACTGTATGGATACATATAAAGTATAAAGTCGTCATGTCTTTGTTGCGCCCGCAAGTTACTATGAAAAGCTCCACCGGCTGTGTGTCTGTCAGTCTGTCCGTCACGTCACATCACACTTTTGCCCCTACTCTTATCTCTGCCACCGTTGGCCCTATCAATGCCAAACTTTGCACACACACTCCTTGGATGGCAAATCACAACCTCCGCTCCCGATTTCTCACATGGCCCTCTTCTAGTGCCACCATCAGGCAGATTTTTGCAAAACACATTTTTGGACACTGCTCGTACAGATTTTGGCCTAAAATCACGCAAAGTGGTACACAGTATCTCTAAAGTCATGTCATCAACATGGATCTGTCCCATTTCCCATGTTCCCTCCTGATTGGTTACGATTGCCTGCTAATGTTCGTGTACGTGACGTGACGGTCGCTTATCTCCTGATTTTGGAGTCTTACATAATTATATTTAGGTTATGTGTCATATCTGCCATGTGCAACTTCAAAGCCTACAAGACAAACAGAAATGTGATTGTCAACGACAAAAACACAATTAAATCGTTTAATCTCAATTATTTGTGTGACAATTATATAATTGCCACGTAAAATGTCATAGTGGTGACAGCCCTAGTGTCTGTCTGTGCGTATTCTCTGTGTATGTGGCAGGGTTTTCCCTGGGCTGCAGTCATTCTGACAAACCCTGAGCTGTCCAGCTGCTGCTGCGTCCTGGCACCACATAGCACTGTTTGGGGTTTGTCTCCCTAGCCTCCCTGCACTTACTGGAAGAAAGCATGAAATACGACACTGCATACATACTGTATGTGTAACTTTGTGTGTGTGTGTGTGTGTGTGTGTGTGTGTGTGTGTGTGTGCACGAGAAGTCAAATCTGGAGTGCTAATTTAACTATGAGAGTATACAGATGTACCGGTAAACCGAATGGGCCATTTGCACACTGAGTTGCAAATATATAAAATAACAATGACATTTTTACTGTTTACATACATCCCCTACCTACCATACTGCATGTGTATCTTATGTAAACTTCTACACTTACTTACTCTGGATTTTACTAGTTATCTGTGTACTGTTTGTGTGTACGTGCGTTTTGTGCACTGTAAGTGCGCACACGATTGCACCCGCACAAACGTCTGCGCGACCTGTCTGGCTGCCTGTTTTAATCATTTGTGGCGATTACATAATCCAATAAAACATTACAATCACCAAAAACTAAACATCCAGAAAGCACTGGAGAATCATCACCCCTCAGCGGGCATTGGTGGGACGGGAGGACGGAGGAGAGCTAATGGGTTTAGAAGATGTGCGAGGGGAGAGAGAGAAAGAGAGGCAGAGAGAGAGACAGGGACGCGGATCATGTCCAGGGAAATGGCCGGTGAATCGCTTAACGGCTAAGAAACAGAAGGGAAAACAAAACAGGAGGAAATGCACCTGCCAGACTAGACGAACACTTGGCCAGGAGTTATGTCACTCTGCTCTAGCTGCTGACTTACAGGTAGGGGAGAGGAGTGCAAATGAAAGGGAAGGAGACAGAAGAAGATATTTCTGGACAGGTTGTTAGACATCAGGTCTAGTAGAGCAACTACATGAGCTTCCATCGATGGGGTTTGTTTTTGAACCAATCTGAAGAGCAGAAATTCATTTACTTTCTCAGTGCAGATAAGAGTGAATGAACTGAGCTTCCATAATCATTCTCTTCCAGATGGAATATACAGTATGTGCATGTGAATCAAAGATAATAAAAATGCAGGAAAAAGAAAGAAAGAGAAAGAAAGAAAGAATGTGTCGTTAACTTTATCCCATACAGTAGTTGTTGTTTTGTCTTTTCAATTTCGTGATTCACTCACTTCTAGTTATTTTGGTAGACAGATTAAAGCTACAAGCACAACCCTTTTTAATTGATCAAATGTTAGTTTTTTAAGTATAAAGTTGTCAAATATGTCAGTAATTTTCTTTGTATATTATGTTATGTGACATTATCACAGAAATGTAATTGTCAACGACAAAAACACAATTAAATCGTTAATCACTATTATTTGAGTGACAATTAATCGTCACGTAAAATGCCATAATCGTGACAGCCCTAGTCGGGAGAGACAACTGTTAACTGTTTACGCTCTGCACTGTGTGTTCCGTGTTAGTACATTATATTTACTCCTTGGCACCAACCATTTCCTCCCTGGTTTCATCTCTTCTGACCCTGTGGTTGCTGGAGAACAGTAACTGTTAGCCCCCCTCTCCTGTGGCTGTACCCTTTCATTAGTGGTCATTGTGATACCTCTGTCATTTCTTTCTCTCTCCTTCCCTCTCACTTTACCTCTCTCGCTCTCTCACACACGTGAGCATGAATGCACGCACGCACGCACACACGGACACATGCACGCACGGACCGTGCACACCAAACAGAGCAACAGGTGGAAGATAAGATCAGAATTGACAGCATTCTCTTCTCTTCTCTTCTCTTCTCTTCTCTTCTCTTCTCTTCTCTTCTCTTCTCTTCTCTTAAAGCAGCACTTTTGTAACTTTTTAACAACTATATTTAGTATATTATGTCTCACAAAATTATAAAGAAGTTACATGTTTAAGCAATAACAATCATCTTTCCATAAATGTATAGACTCACAGGGTTCCCTGCTAGGGGCTCGACTGTATTACTATAAATGGGGGAGACAATGAGTTTAATTTTGCCATTTGCCAAGGCACCAAGGCAGAACTGCCAGTCAAAGCGAAGACAGTCAAAGCGAAGACACAGTGCGTCCTCGCCAGACATGCTTTCAGAGCCTCTTGGGTAATGAAGTCAAAGACGTTGGCTGGCCACTGATACCTCAAACTACATATAGTGCTGCCTTAAATATAGCTCCACCTCTGCCATACTAACCCCCTTAACAGCCTTTGCCATGTGTCACTGCCGCTCTAGAGACGTAAACACACAGAGACAGTGTTCACAGAGGGGGGGGGGGGGGGGTGATAGATAGATACAGTAGGTGGTGAGTGTCGCATGAGTCAGTGCAAGATTTCATCTCTAAAACCACACCAGTAACATCCTCCATCTGTCACTCACACTCATTGGATCTGTCTTTCACTTTCTCCATCTCCCTCTCTCTCTTTTGCTCTCTCTCTCTCTCCCACCCCATCTCTGCTGATCCCTTCATTTCCTCGGTCTTTTGTTGCTGACATGCGTGGCCACTGCACGTGCAGCTAACGGTCCCCAAATAATGTGACAGGGCGTGAGAAGAGAGGAGGTAGAGAGAGAGAGAGAGAGAGAGAGTGAAAGGGGGGAGGGTACAGTGGCTTACTGTTTCACACATATGCACAGTAAAATTCTCAGGGTTAAGTTGTTAACTCCGACAGTGTACACATGGGGTCCATTTGGATCCATTTGTGCACCCTTAGAGTAAAATGATCACGCAGGATTTTACTGTGTGGTTGTAAGTGGGAGTGAGCGCCACAATATTCCCCACAAACAGCTTCATGTCTGGCATTACACTGAAGAAAATTGGGTCACTCACAAACACACACACACACACACACACACACACACACACACACACACACACACACACACACACACACACACACGTTATAAGAATGCACTTCTAGGGACACAATGCAATTACGAACTCCACGACATAGTGTCAGCTGCATGCAGTGGCTACTCCCTAGTATAGCATGACGGGCATTTAATGGCAAGGCTATTTTCTATGTACACTTCTGAGAATCTGAGGGTCTGTGTATTTTCAAACTTGACTACCACAAGGTTGAAGGAGCTAACCATATCATTGTGGTAAATCCCTTTATGTTTTCCCCTTTTCAAAGGGCTAAATATTTGATTACAAACTTCAAATACCTTTTTTATAGGGATACATTTCTGCTTTGATGGCTTCATTTATCACCCTCATAGTAACAGGAGACATTTTGACAAAAAGAAGAAAAAAAACTGAACTACTAACTCAGTACTAACCAAATACTATACAGTAGGTCATGCATACATTGTAAGTCATCCAAATTCTAGGTCACTGATGATATTTGGATGTCTGGGGGAAGTGCGGAAGTATTTTGTCACGTGAGAATGTGCGTCTATATATGTACGTGTATTTGTGTACAGGTATGTGCGTGTTGTGCGCATGCGCGCGTGTAATGTGTGTATATGTGTGTGTGTGTGTGTGTGTTAATGTAGATTCATGCTGTTGCTAAGCCCGACAGGCTTAGGGCTGTCATCCCGCGGTAACAGAGTGGGAAAAGTGCCTGAGAAATAAACAGGCCTCAGTTCCTCCTCCATGTGTCATCGCTAAGAAAAGCTAGGTTTGTTTGCGTCCGTGTTGTGGGTAGCTATTTCTGTGTGCGTGCGTGCGTGCGTTCGGGCGCGTGCGTTCGGGCGCGTGCGTGCGGGCGTGCGTGTGTGTGTGCGCATGCGTGCATGGGTATGAGTGTGTGTGTGTGTGTGCGTGTGTGTGTGTGTGTGTGTGTGTGTCAAGTGGAGCAGCGTCATGCTAATTCTGAGGTGCCAGGGGCATGTGAAGGGCACAGTCTGTGGGTCTGGCTGTAGGGTGAGAGGGTTGTGTGCGTGTGTGTGTGTGTGTGTGTGTGTGTGTGTGTGTGTGTGTGTGTGTGTGTGTGTGTGTGTGTGTGTGTGTGTGTGTGTGTGTGTGTGTGTGTGTGTGTGTGTGTGTGTGTGTGTGTGTGTGTGTGTGTGTGTGTGTGTTGTTTTCTCCCTTGAGATGTGACATTTGCTAACCTACTTCTACAGCTGACGTCCTCCATCCACTAGACTGTCTACACTACAGAGTGTTTTGGAATGTGTGGCGATGCATATATTTGGATTCACCATAATTGCATTATTGGTTATCATACGTATCCATAATGTGTGTTTGTGTTTGTGTTGAACCAAGTTTAATTTCATGGAGCCTAGAGTGCAGTTCTGGGGGCCTTCTCACGCAGACACGCACGCTTGTGCGGCACACACACAGTCGCACAGCGGTGGACACATGCATTTAAGTGCCAACATCTCTTTCTTTGTCAAACTCTCCCTCTCTCCCTTTGTCATGTGCAGACGGACACACACACATAAGATGCTCTCTCTCCTCTTCTCATTGTGTGTTAGGTTTGGGATCCTTTAGGATTTGAACAATTCCGGTTCCTTAACAATTCCCTAGCGGTCCGTTTCCTTAACGGTTCCAATAGGCCCTAGGGGTTCCAAATGGACCCTTAGTCGTCTGTAACTCCAAGAGTGTACAAATGGAACATTTGCATCCTCTCAGAGTTACGGCAACGGTATTGTAATTGTATAGCAGACGTGAAGTCCACATAACAGCTCTGACAGTGAGATAAAACCTGTTCCGGAAACGGTTCCAAATAACCGATTCTGGAACCTCAATGCAGAGGCGTCAATTGGGTATGGCCATACCTTGGCTACAAGGGGAAAAAATAAAATGTACTTCTTAAAATAAATTCATCATGCCTGTAAGGTATGGCAACATAGTCATGTTGCCATACCTTAGCTTTTGCTGAACTGACGCCACTGCCTCAATGTTGGATCCGGTTCTTTCAGTTCCTTCAGTTCCTCCGGTTCCGGTTCCCAACCCTGATTGTGTGGAGTTGATGTGCAGTACTCATACATGCTGTCCAGGGTCAGAGCCAAGACCAACACACAGAGAATAGACGTTCAGAAAATAGCTGCGTTGCTCTCAGCCCATTGGGCTTTGAATCGCTCGGTCTGTCATCTTGTCCTTCTGACTGCCTTGACCAGGAGACTGAAATGTGTGGCTTTTTTATAGAGTTTTTGTCTGGGAGATGACTTACAATTTCCTGAACTTCCTTTCAACTGCAACATCGTGGAAAAGGCTCGTTTATTTAAACTTTGCACGTTTACTCACACTCTTGCCATGTACAGTATAAACCCCCCCCCCCCCCCCCCCCCCCCTTCCAAAATGAAACTACATATTTGTGTACACGATCGCCTCACACGTGGTCCCAAGCATCTTGCAAAAGAAAAACACACATATCACCGTTGTCGGGTGGAAACCTTGTATGTCCAAAACCGTTCGTTTTGTATTTATCATCTAAAAAATGTTCTAAACTAGTGAAAACAGCCGATCTACAAGCACACAACGCCTCGCGATTGTGTGCTTGTAGATCGGCTGTTTTCACTAGTTTTGTGCATCGGTCTTGTATGATGAAGCAGGGCTTTGCTTTACCAAAAGACGTACCGGTACACATTTGAAACTTGGAGATACGAGGTTTCTACCCGACAGTGACAATATGCAAATTACAACCTCACATGCGACCACATGCATGCATGCTCACATGCACTCACGCATGCATGTGTGTGACTTGAACAGCGAGTGAACCCACTAACTCAGGGTCACACTATGTCTGATACCTAATCCAGTTTTCTATATTTAGGCCGATACCAGTGCTGGGAGGAGATGGAATTCTGGCTTGGATTAAAGACAACAAGTTCTCATAGGCGTGCATATCTCCCTTTCAACTTAGATCCCAACAAAGACACACTTTGAAATGACTGATTGGCCTGGACAGCCGGGGGGCTTTCTCGAGGGGTGCAGTGAAATCCCCCAGAAACATGAGTCAGCAACCATGGGCTTGAACGCGGGACCCCCGGCTGTGTCACATCGAAATGGTCCGCCTTCCATCCTGTCTGCCCCACAGTAGGGATGGGACGATATGAAAATTTGTGACCAAAGAAATCGCGATTTACCATATTATCGTGATAATCAAAATCCATTATCCTGGGGTGGAACATTTGCCAAAAAATAGCAGATCTACAAGCTCACAACGCGTTGCAACGCAACGCGTTGTGAGCTTGTAGATCGGCTATTTTTTGGCAAAGACATTTGATTGAGTGAAAAAAAGACTGTATCAAGTACGTATATTATAAGTACCTTTTACCAGTTATAGAGTGTTTAAATGGTACCGGATATGCAGCTCGGCAAATAAAAGGTGAATTGATCCCAGTGCACGACAGAGGACGATATCACAATAAATTAAATCTCCACGATACGATTATCATGAGTGTTTTTTTGTCACGATAAACGATAATATCGCATATCGTCCCATCCCTAACCCACAGACACTTGTGCCGTCCTGAAAAATATATGACCCTTGGTTGACCTTGAAATGTGTTTATGGGAAGACATCCTTTGACCAAAGCTTGTGTCACACTGATACAAGTCCCCCTGGTCACGGGGCATAGAGGGGGTTTGCGTGGGAGGATAGCTTTGTGCGGTCAATCAAAGCATGGTGTCTGATGTGGCTGTGCTGACCGCTTGGTCTGTGTATATTTGTGTGTTAACTTGTGAATTTAGTGACAATCTCTCTCAGCAGTTTTTTTTTTTTGCGCCTTTATGTGGTTTCCCAATACTGTGCCGGCTATATCCTATACAGCTTGTGGAACCGAATGGAAGAGGGCGCCACTTCTCCATTGAACTCAATGGACGTGGCCGCCCTATTCTATTCAGTACGGTCTCCCTATTACAGTGAATAGTGTCCTCAAGCTTGATACCACTTTCCCTTTCCCTGGTTTCGCTTGAAGACAGCCTATTGTTTGGTTTGGTAAATAATTAGCCAAAGGAACTCGTTCCTTGAAATGGAAATGAGGCCTGTTTATTTCTCAGCGTGGTTCCTAGCCGTCTAGAAGAGGGTCTGTGTGTGTGTGTGTGTGTGTGTGTGTGTGTGTGTGTGTGTGTGTGTGTGTGTGTGTGTGTGTGTGTGTGTGTGTGTGTGTGTGTGTGTTTGTTTCACATATTGTGAAGATATATTGTTTTCTTTTTAGAACTTAAATGTTACAGTGGAAGTTAAAGAGGTCTCATTGGGCTGATGCTTTGTCCAAACATGGAGATGACTAACATCATAGATGACAAAACCTGATCAATCCCTACAACCCCACCCACTCACTTAGATCAGCCAACACAGGGATGCTGACAGAACCCTCGTTAAAACCCCAGGACAAAAATCCACTCGTCCTAGACAATTTGCCCTCCTGGCCCCCAAACTGTGGAATAAACTCCCTGTCCCACTTAGAACTACAGACTCACTCCCTAGCTTCCACCGTGGACTGAAGACTCACCTCTTCAGACTCCACCTAAACCCATAGCACTACTGTAACACTTCCCCTTCCCCTTGATGACCACACATGAAGTTAGATAGCATGTTTTAGGTTTTAGAAAAGTATTTCTATGAAGTTAGAGAGCATTTTTTAGGTTTTAGAAAAGTATTTCTACTGCTTAGGTTCGTGGTCTACCTATGTTTTAATTTTTTCTACATTGATATTCCTATGCATTTGTTGTACTGGTGTTGATGTACTGACATATTATCTTGCTTATTATATTGATGTATTATTATTGTGATACTTTTATTGTCTCCACCAGCCGAAGGCTGAGGGAGAGTATGTTTTCCCCTCCGTCCGTCCGTCCGTCCGTCCGTCCGTCCGTCCGTCCGTGCGTCCGTGCGTCCGTGCGTGCGTCCTCGCAGTTTGTGAACAGCTAATCTCAGTCACCGTTGGCCCGATCGCTGCCAAACTGAGCACACACACTCCCTGGATGCCAATCTAGAACCTCTGCCCCACATTTTTCAAATCAGCCTCATGGTGGCGCTATAACAGGCCGATTTGTGTGGCCTGGTTGTTACCAGCTAATCTCCGGCGCCGTTGGCCCGATCGCTGCCAAACTGAGCACACACACTCCCTGGATGCTAATTCAGAACCTCTGCCCCACATTTTTTAAATCAGCCTCATGGTGGCGCTATAACAGGCCGATTTGTGTGGCCTGGTGGAGACCTGTGCTCGGAAGAGCACTGCTTCTAGTTGTATTTGTGATACTTGCTTTGGCAATGTAAACGTATGTTTTCTCATGCCAATAAAGCTCCTTTGAATTGAATTGAATTGAATTGTATTACCTGCTTATTGTCTCCACCAGCCGAAGGCTGAGGGAGAGTATGTTTTCCCCTCCGTCCGTCCGTCCGTCCGTCCGTGCGTCCGTGCGTCCGTGCGTGCGTCCGTGCGTCCTCGCAGTTTGTGAACAGCTAATCTCAGTCACCGTTGGCCCGATCGCTGCCAAACTGAGCACACACACTCCCTGGATGCCAATCTAGAACCTCTGCCCCACATTTTTCAAATCAGCCTCATGGTGGCGCTATAACAGGCCAATTTGTGTGGCCTGGTTGTTACCAGCTAATCTCCGGCGCCGTTGGCCCGATCGCTGCCAAACTGAGCACACACACTCCCTGGATGCTAATTCAGAACCTCTGCCCCACATTTTTTAAATCAGCCTCATGGTGGCGCTATAACAGGCCGATTTGTGTGGCCTGGTGGAGACCTGTGCTCGGAAGAGCACTGCTTCTAGTTGTAAATCGTTTTGGATTAAAAGCGTCTGCTAAATGCCTAAATTGTAAATTGTAAATTCATGACAGACGTGACGTCATAGATCCACAGGGAAGTCATGTTATTAGACCCTGTGCTGTTTTTCTTCACGGGACACATAATATGTTTCAAACATAGGATACACAAACCCATTCAGCTCAGAGACTTTACATTTGTACTCTATGAGTTCAATTAACACTGAGGAATTTACTGTGTGTGTGACCTGTGACATGTGATGACATGTCACAGGTCACAAGCAGGCGTCCTTCTTCTTCTTTTGTGTATCGGCATCAAATGTCTGTGCAGCCATTCCCTCGTCTCTGGTCCCACTAGGAAGAGGCACTCCTCTGAAAGTATGATATGAAAATTTCGTGTCACGATTATTGTGACCAAAGAAATTGTGACTTACGTTATTATCGCGATAATCAAAATATTCCCCAAATCCATTATCCTGGGCGGAACATTTGCCAAAAAAAAAAAACAGCAGATCTACAAGCTTGTAGATTGGCTATTTTTTGGCAAAGAAACTTGGTAGAGAGTGAAAAAAGGTCTGTATCAAGTACGTTATTTCCAGGTCCGTTTTTACCAATCATAGAGCGTTTAAATGGTACCTGATATGCAGCTTGGCAAATAAAAGGTGAATTGATCCCAGTGCATGATGGAGGATAATTTCACACTAAATTTAAACATCCACGATTATTGTGAGCACGATAATAACGATTATCGTCCCATCCCTCCAGGGGACAGGTGATTATGTGGTCGGCAGTGGAACGGGCATCACAGTGATTCCATCACAGTGGAATCACAACTAGCTCTGTATCGTTTTAAGGCTTTCCAGTTCCATCCCATGATGCACTTGCTGCTCTGTTGTTGGTTGTAAACATAGTGACTCACCGTGGCTTTAGGTTTTGTGTCAGGTCAAGTTGGCCCGTGTGGAGAATGAGACGAGGTTGCTGTGGCCACATCACATCCAGGGATTAGTCCAAGCCCAGGGGGTCACAGCGCTAATCTAATTAGGCAGCAGGAGAACCACTTAGCAGATGGAAAGATGCAATATCCAGGGGAATCCCTGCATCACTGAGAGGAGGACATTCACTGCAAAGCATACGTGTGTTCAGTGCATGCACATATACTGTATGCACGTATGCAAGTCCAAGTTTGTTCCTTTAATTTAGAACAAAAAACGTTTCACTGTATAAGGTTGTTTGGGGTTAACATATAGGTTATATTATATAGTAGGTTAGTTTAAGGAGCTTAAACATGAAACCCATGCATTTCTTCTTGTATGGGCCGTTCTGTCCTTGATATCAGCTGTGGTGATGTCGGTCTCTGCGTACTTTCTCGTGTGACGTTAGTCTCGTACTCATACGGACACTCATACGGACATAGGGACCTACAAGGAGCGTTTAGCATCGCTCAAAGATATCGCTTTATTTATTGCCATGTTATATTCATGTTCAATCCATATTGGATTCTGTTATAAACATGAGTGGTAAGCTCAGTCCCTTCTCTAACTACAGTAACTAACTAACTAACTAACTAACTAACTAACTAAACAACCAGCATGATTAGGGAGAATGAAGGGAAAGGGGAGTATTATCTGGTGTGTGGGGGAGGGGAAATAGCCTTTTCTGCTTCACCCAACAGGTGACTGCCCATATGGCTCAGATGAGTGCACAGAGGGGAGCTGTTTGGGGTTAAGTGTCTTGGGCGAGCAGGGGGTCTAACCAGTGACCCTCCCATTCCCAGACAGACAGCCTCTCTACCCACTCAGCCACGGACACCTATATGCATACAGTACACCAGGGGTCTTCAACGTTTTCAGGCCAGGGACCCCTTAGCGGAGAGAGAGATAAGCAGGGACCCCCACTAAATATTATATAAAATTGTGTTGCAGATCATAGATTTCATAGCACTGTCATCCTGTTGGAGTAATGTGTATTTTCAGACATTTAACCACTTGAACCATTACATTATTCTACAAACCTCTTTCCCAAAAATAGCCGATCTACAAGCTTACAACGCTTCCCAGCGCGAGGCGTTGTTGTAAGCTTGTAGATCTGCTATTTTTTGGCTAATGTTCCACTCAGACTAGGGATGCTAGGGTTCAAGTGGTTAATGTAAAAAACATGTTCCTATCACAACGATTTGGCGGCCCCCCTATAATAACTCTGAAGACCCCCTAGGGGTCGCAGACCCCCTGTTGAAGACCCCTGCAGTACACAGTAAACATCCTCTTGAGTGTGCGAATGTACACAAATGTACACTTTTGTGTGCTCTCAGAGTTTTGACCATTTCCCAGTATGTAGACCCAAGATGGGACGTTAGTTGACAGGCCGTCCTGGGTCCCTGTCACCCCTGGAGATAAAGCTCTAATTATAGAGTGTGTTTGGCACACACTGGGAGGGAGACAGCTCTGTCAAGAAGACTGAGGTGTGGAGTGCACACACATGCATATGTGCTGTGGATTCTGTGAGCTTTGAGAACCAGTGCAATATCACAAAGGGTTATTGTGTCATGAATTAATGCTGCAATCCTGAACTTGACCAATCGGTATTTATATTGTAGAGTATAGAAAGGTATCTGCAATAAAGCAGACAGCCCGCAACACTCCAAGTTAGATGAAGGCTTTTAGGTGCACGGCTCAAAGAAGCACAACTTCTTTCTCATATTGTAGAGTACTAGAGGGTTGCGGCCCTTCGGGCCGCTCCCATCTAGTTAAAAAAAAAAAAAAAAAAAAAGTAAAAAAAAAAAAAAAAAAAGTAAAAAAAAAAAAGTTAAAAAAAAGAAGAAGAAAAAAAGTTAAAAAAAAAAAAGTTAAAAAAAAAATTTGTGGCGGAACTATTGTGCCGCAGCGCACGTTTCCGGTCGGACATATTTGACCGCCGGACGCACTGGAGAGAAGTGACTGTTATGCCTCTGCTATTTCTCTGCACTCACTGTGGAGATGCAAACACAGTGGTGTCAAATTTCACTCTCTCTCTCTCTCTCTCGCTTGCCCGCCCCCCCTCCCCTGTTGCCTCCTCTCTCTCGTGCTTAGCGAATGAGCGGACGGCATAGAGGTGGGCGGTATTATTCCCTACGTCCTTCTCCCTACCGTTGAGTTGAACTAGAGTTGGAGTGGATGCAGAGTGGGCGTGCCATGGGCTTGGAAGTGGGATGCGGCTTTAAGCCAATTGTAAATATAAGATGTCAACACAATATACCTATACAAAACTAGCACAACTTCAGTGGTTGTAAGTAGTCTCCCGACTCATTCCATTGAGAAATGTAGACCCTGATGGTGGGTAGGAGGACACCTACTGGCGGACAGGTAGTACTGCCTGAACCTCATAACCAAATATCTTCCCTGGACAACTGTGTCTTGGTTGAGCGGTCTCGCATCACATGTGGGAGACCTGGGTTTGAATCCTATAGGTAGTGTGTGTGTGTGTGTGTGTGTGCGTGCGTGCGTTCGTTTGTGCGTGCGTGTGTGCATGCGTGCATGACAGTCAGTTGTCACGGTCTGCAATGGTGTGGTGTACATGTGCCTAGTTGTGAATGCACTGTTCTTTGGTGCATTTCTGCACAGCCCAACGTCTCTCTGTCTGTCTCTGTCTCCATGGATGCGTGGTGGTGGTGGTGGAGCTATCTGTCTCTGTTTTGGTGAGGTCATGTTGAAAGAACTTCAGTCCTCCAAAACAAAACAGTAAAACTGGAAGCTATAACCTATAAATGGAAACCTGAATGTCTAAACCCATGAGCAAAGGCAATGGATCATCCACACACGCAGGGGCGTCACAAGAGGGGGGAGGGAGGGGGGGACTGAGTTACTAGGGCCCAAGGTGGAGGGTCCCTAGTAACTATAGCAGATATACAAGCTCACAGTCCGGCACCGAGTGCCGCGCTGCGAGCTTGTAGATCTGCTATTTTTGAAAAGTTGTGAAAATTTGTGAAAATCTTTGAATATATAATATATATATTTTTAAGCGAACATTTGTAACTAAAATTTTGCTTCTGGGGGGTCCCTGGAACTAAATATTTTGAGATGGGGGTGCGTGGCCAAATACATATCATCTTGGGGGTCCTTCACATGAAAATGTTTGAGCACCACTGACATGGAAAAGTAGGTTTTTTGCACACATTTTCACGATTTTTCAAAAATAGCAGATATACAAGCTTGCAGCGCGGCATCGGTGCTGCGCTGTGAGCTTGTATATCTGCTATTTTTCAATAGTTAACATTCATGGGGGGCCCGCAGTGAATCCTTGTACCTACCCAGGGCCCAGAATTTGGTGTGACGCCCCTGCACACATGTGCGCACACACCCACACACACACACACACACACACACACACACACACACACACACACTCATATACACACACATAAACTGATGCACGCACACAAAGTCACAAACCCATGTACTCGTATTCACTATTGCATATTGTACACACGCGCACACATGCACACGCACACTCTCAATACACACGCAAGCATGCACAGACAGACACTCGCACCACGTCAGCGGAACGCAGTGCGTATTCCAGCCCTCCTTGTGACAATAATAAAACCAAGGGCCAGGAAGGAAAGAATGACCAACGCTGGACACGTGGATTGACCGATCACCCATCTGTCATGTCATCGCGTCCCCATTCCCTTAAACTCACGCGGCTCCTCCATGCCTCTTCTGTCCATTGGCAGATACTTAATTGAGTTGTTTTCTTTCGACTGCTATAGTTTGTTTTTCGCTTGTGTTTATGCGTCTCTGTAGAAACGCTGTCCATTTGCGTTCCTTAGAGCTGTTAGGCCCGGAGGTCAAAGTTGAGGGTGATTTGTTTGATTCACTTCCTGGTTGAGCCGGGCTGTCTGCCATCGCTCCGTTATGAGCAGTATTGAGACAGCTGGAGCCATTAAGGGGAATTGGAAAACAGCCTGTTGATTATTTATAGTGTCAAACTGTGTTTACTCTTGTACAGGGTGGTAATTACCTAGACACGACATTGTTGGGCCAATGGCAGGGCATTACAGGGCATTGTCTCGATATTATTAATAATGTTGGTTGGCACAAGTTATGTGTGTACTTATGTTGTTGATTCTTGAACTGAGCACAAGAGAAGTTCTGATTAGCAAGACTCCAATCTCTTGGAGATTTCACAAAAGTTGTGAACGCGGGGCGCCCGCTGGCCTACTGGTCCAGGCACTTACCACATAAGCTCAGTGTAGCCTGACAGCGTGTCGCTGGTTCGATTCCTGATCCCGACCAGATTTGCTGCGTGTCACTCCCAATCTACCGTATCACCCCATTTCCTGTCAGTCTACTGTCCTATCAATAAAGGCATAAAAACCCCCAAAACATATTTAAAAAAATAATAAGAATTGTGAAAGCATTATCATTTTACAGTATGTCTGAAATGTTGCAAATTGCATAAAAAGATTTTGTATTGTATTGTCTTAAGTTCTTGGTGCTGCTGTCTTTAGAGTTCAAAGTTTTACCATTCTAAAATGACAGATTGCTCTGTCTCCTATATTGTATCTTTGGTGTAATTTGGTCTTTGGTGTTGCTGTTGAATCTAATTGTTTCAGCCAGGCCGAAGAGGTGGCCGATACTACTGTATAAGTTTGTCCGTCCCTCCATCTGTCTGTGAACAGCTAATCTCTAGCACCTTTGGCCCGGCCGATGTACACACTTCCTGGAGGCCAGAGCAGAAGCTCTGCCCAAAATTGTTCACATTGGCCTGTTATTGCGCCACTAAGAGGCCGATTTCTGCTAATTATTACTCCTACAGATTGTGCAAACATCACGCAAATCGGTGCACATTATCTCTATAGTAATGTGATCAAGGCAGATCTGTCCGATCTTTCATATTCCATCCTGATTGGCTTAGATTGGCTTCCAAACACGGAAAGTGTGGCCCGTTTTGAACAAAATGCCTCAAATAATGAAATGTTGCATGCGCATTCTCACTAAGCCAAGGAAGAACCTCCATCCCACATTGCCTCTCTATTACAATCATTAATCCAAATTAACATTTGGATAAACCCAGTTCCACAGTGAAAAGTTATCCCCAGATACCACACAAACTCATGCCTATATTAAAAACTCATTCCCAGCCAAATCACCTTTCGTCACCTTTTTTCCGTAGTCCCAGCCAGCCAGATCACCTTTCATCACCTTTTTGATCATTTTTTGAATTTTGACATTTTTAGAGAAAAAACTGACCATTTTAGGTTCATATGAGTCCAAGCATTGGATTTGTGATGGAAATGACGTCATCGCCAGAAACCGGAAATGGAGCGTCTCTCCAACGTAAACAACATGTTATTTTCACATTGGAAGCCATTACAGCAACGCCGCTATATCTCAGCATCAATACATCGGATTTTGATCCGGTTTGAAGTGTCTATGGCGTCTATTGCGTGTCCCAGGCGATAGTAGTTAGGTTTTTACACCATCAAGCGCGCGTGTGACGCACAGGGTCCCACGCTCTTCCATGCTAACGCTAATGTAAAGTGGATGAGCAGGCTAATATCATGAGGCCTAATAGCAAAGGCCGGAGACCTAATCGTTGGCGCTATCTAGTGGTACATTAAATCCACTACAGCCTACAATTATTTCATGCCGGCTAGAATGATGTACTGTAAAACTGAAAAATGTATAATATTCCTGGCTTATAAGCGCACAAGCATATTGTAAATTGGCTATGAGAGAGGTTTACTGCAGTGTCAGTATTTCATCTAAACTCAAGCTACAAAATTGCGTCGCAAAAGCTACAACATTGCTGCACAGTCGCCATTGATGCTCAAGCCACACTGCCTAAATGGAAATGGAAAGTGTATAGTAGCACAGAGCACTGGTTTCTACCCTTAACGTCACTGTGTAGCTTGATTTCTGAGAAAATTACTTGTAGTAGTAGTGCAACAATTAATCAAACTAATCACACTGATAGTTGCAGCCCTTGCTCCTGTTGCTTTGTTACCTAAACTAATACAAGCACGTCATTTGTGATAAGCTGCAGCCAACTCTTGATTTCTGCTTTTGGAGAGCATAGCTGTGATTATTTCCCTAGCGGGAATCAAACCAGAATCTCTTGAACTCCATCCACTAATGCTCCCCCTGCATTGTGAGGCCTAAAGAACTTTGATACTTCTTATCTCATATCTAAACAGAAACAGCTAAACTATAACAGGGATGGATTGAGCTCTGGGTAATGCTACACAGTAAAACACAGCAGTGTTCATTCATCCATTTTTAACTCCCAGCGTTACATTAAAACTGATGGTTTACTATGTTTGTATTGCAGGGGTCTTCAACGTTTTCAGACCAAGGACCCCTTAGTTGAGAGAGAGATGAAGCAGTGACCCCCACCACAAGCTTTTCATAGATTCCATATAATATTGTTTCATCGTTTGACGGTGTATTTTGGATTCATGTCAATTTGTGTTTTAAGATATTTAACCACTTCAGCCGTCATTACCTAATAAACTTGACCTTTTACTCTGTGCTTAGTCTGCTCTTTCTCCCCTCTACACCAAACCTCTTTGCCGAAAATAGCCGATCTACAAGCTCACAAGCGTTGTGAGCTTGTAGATCTGCTATTTTTGGCTACAGTTCTCAGAATATGGACGCTAGGGTTCAAATTGTTAATATAAAAAGGATTGGAAGATTTGGAGGACCCCCGTAGTAACTCTGAGGTCCGGACCCCCTGTTGTATTGTGCACACTGTTAATGTGAAATGGTAGAGGTGTTCATTTTGGTAAAGGGCAGGCTGGGTCCCTGTCACTGTCACCATGCAGCCTCTCAGTGGTCATCATGGAATCTATCCCTGTACAGAATGTGTCATGTCAGCATAGTTTACTGTTCATCAGATATGTCCAATTGGGTCAATGTATGTACCGTATATCACGTTCTATATCGTGACTTGTGAGCTGCAGCCGGGGTATCAGTTCCCCTCTTTATAGGACACAGAAGGCCCCCTTCTGTGTGTGTGTGTGTGTGTGTGTGTGTGTGTGTGTGTTTGTGTGTGTGTGTGTGTGTGAGAGAGAGAGAACGTGTGTGAGCAACTACCCCAATATCGTGTTCATTTTTATGTTTTACGTTTTAGGCATCTTTGGCATGTCGCTCTTTGCTGGTGCATGGAGTTCAACAGTGGAACAAGCTTCACTTCATTCACAAACATTCCGCTCTGATAGTAGCAAGGTGTGCAAAGGTCAGGGATTAATTTTAACTTTTGACCGGGTCTCGGCTCCCCAGGGGTCTATACTATAGTATAACCAATGTACAAGCTGGCGATTTGTCATGCTGCAACACATTGTGTGAGCTTGCAGCTCTGCTGTTTGCCAGATTCTTCCCATTTATGACATGCCCTGAAGAGGGATGCTAGGGGTTCATAGCATAAGCGGTCATAATGAGGACATACAGTATATCATTAGATATCCCAAAAGCTTTTAAAACTCAATCTTTTTGTATTTTTATATAACAAATCTCTAAAAGTCAACTCAAATGTACTGTTGTGATGACATAGATAGACTCACAAATGTGATGACATAGATAGACCCTAAATATAAATACTATACTCTTGGGCTGCTACGATCTTTATCCAACTCAAGATGACGGGCAGCCGGTGCATTACTTGTTACTTTAAACACAAACAGAATATTGGAGGTGAGGTGTCTCTCTCTGCCTGCATCAGCTGTGCTGTATGCTCTGATCATGCAGTGTGTACAGTCCAGACTCCAGACATCCGATAGCTGACACTGTGATTGGGTGCACAAAACACCCCCCCCCCCCCCCCCAGTTCTGAGCTAAACTCATTATTAGTATTTTACTGTACCAAATACAATTGACAATTGTCAAGCATTGCTGTATCAAACACAACACATATATGATATAAAATATATATAGTTACAAGGAGGAAGCAGTGAAAAATATTTTGGTGAATTGTTTTCCCTGGTACACTCAGACTTTGACCGTGTCTCAGCCTCTAACAGAGCGAAACAAGCCAAATATCTGCGTCGTATCAGTGCCGTTGACATGCTCCTGAGACACTGCAGCCATTTTGGTAAAGGTTACCCTGATAGGCCCACTCAGCGCCTGATGGAGAACACGACAGGTCGGTGCTTGGGAGCGTCTGAGTCCGCTGTGCTAGCTTTTGAGGATCATGACCGAGCGTTCCGCTCAGCATTAGAGGCCACTTGATTTCCAGGGAAACCAAGCTAGGACGAGGAAACCAGGCCAGAAGGCCAGAATCTGTTATTAGCCGCTTGTAGAGGTTGCAGTGTTTTCTGTGAATAAGGGATTTCCTTGACCACAAAATGCTAACAATGTAATTGTGGGCTCGCCTGGAAGGCGAGCACACGTATGTTATCTTCATTATTTATTTCTATACTATACTAGTCAGTATCCTCAAAACTTTGGCGCGATTCATCTCCTAAACGCTTACACCTTTCAACACCATTCAAATTTTTATGTGTTCAGCTTACTGAGGACAAGTGTGCGTGTATTTTTCATTTTGAAATGTTTTGTAGTATAATTATAAAAAAATAAAAATGTTTAACTTTAAGCACCCAATGCATTTTCAATGGGTTTAGACAGAGTGAGACATAGGAAAGGGACCCATGTTTATATTAAGTCGCTGTGGCTGCAATATTCACACTTCAGATATGCTATTTATATCAATGCGTTCACACAGGTCTGCTGTCTGATTTGATCCAAATGTCTAAGCTGTGTGATGTATAAAACTATAGTTATAGTTAAAACTATAAATAAATGTCCCTCTACACTCTACTGATTGACACAGCTGTGATTAAAGGCTTGGCTGTCATTGGCTGTTCTGTGGTGATGTAGCCTTACATAAGTCGGCCCTGCAGTGACAATGTGAAAGTCTCGTCAGAGACGTCTTAATGTAAGGCTAGTGGTGCTGCAAAGTAACCAAGTACATTTACTCAAGTATATACAAGTACTTGTACCTACAGTACAATTTTGAGGTACTTTTACTCTACTTTCCATTTTTGTTACATATACTCTACTATAAATACAGCATTTGACAGCTTCAGTTACTTGTTATTTTGCAGATTTTATTATTAATAAAAAAACATAGATGGACCACTTAATACTGCTATGAAGTTGATCTACAATGTGCACGCACGCACACGCACGCACGCACACACACACACACACACACACACACACACACACACACACACACACACACACACACACACACACACACACACACACAACAACTGTTACTGTGGAGACGTTTGCTTGTATTTGTCTTTGAGACATGTTTTGTAGTGTTTTAGAAATTTTACTTAAAAAGAATAAGGGATTATTCTAAGTTATAGTTTTGCTTAGGCTTGCACCCCAATTGTTTGGCTACAAATCGGGAAAAATGGTCTACATTTTTTGTGCTGGATGTGCTCTAATTTGTGCAGTTGAAATCATCAATTGTGCTTTTATATATATTTATATATATAAATATTTATATGGTTATGAATTAGCAAATTTAGCAGCAGTTTACTGATTGCCGGTGCAGCAGTATTTCATTGTAGAAGATAGCAGCAGAACAGTGGTGTCGTGTAGAATATCTCAATAATGATAGCAGCACAAATTATAAAATTTACGGCACAATTCAGCACTAAAGAATGACACCATTTTTATTATTGTGGGCTCGCCTGGAAGGCGAGCACACGTATGTTATCTTCATTATTTATTTCTATACTAGTCAGTATCCTCAAAACTTTGGCGCGCTTCATCTCTTAAACGCTTACACCTTTCAACACCATTCAAATTTTTATGTGTTCAGCTTACTGAGGACAAGTGTGCGTGTATTTTTCTTTTTGAAATGTTTTGTAGTATAATTATAAAAAAATAAAAATGTTTAACTTTAAGCACCCAATGCATTTCCAATGGGTTTAGTGAGGAAAGGGACCCATGTTTATATTAAGGCGCTGTGGCTGCAATATTCACACTTCAGATATGCTATTTATATCAATGCGTTCACACAGGTCTGCTCTCTGATTTGATCCAAATATCTAAGCTGTGTGATGTATAAAACTATAGTTATAGTTAAAACTATAAATAAATGTCCCTCTCCACTCTACTGATTACACAGCTGTGATCAAGAATCAAGTCCGGGCGATGGGATGTAAATCCCATAGCCATATATCCTAGAGCCCGCAGGGACAGTCAGCCATATTAGTGGTTGTTGTTGGTTGTCAGGGAGATATCAAAAATGTCCAAGTCAGATCCACAAACACAATAAAAGCCATGCTCCACTCCTCAGTCTGGAGTGGCCACATAGAAGAACGCCTTGGTTATAGACATAGTGGAGGACAGATGTGATCTGGGATTGTTAGCCTACAGTATATGCACTCAATATACTCCACTACAGTTGGAGTCCATTTGACAGTTGCTGGTTCCCAAACACAGAATCAAAAATGTAGATCTAGAACACATAGAATATGTACAGTACAGTAAGGTTCAGTAGAGTACAGTAAAAGTACAGTAAGGTTCAGTAGAGTACAGTAAAGTACAGTAAGGTACAGAAAGGTACAGTACAGAAAGGTACAGTAGAGTACAGTACAGTAAGGTACAGTAAAGTACAATACAGTACAGTAAGGTACAGTAGAGTACAGTAAAGTACAGTAGAGTACAGTAAGGTACAGTAGAGTACAGTAAAGTACAGTATAGTAAGGTACAGTAGAGTACAGTACAGTAAGGTACAGTACGGCACAGTAGAGTACAGTACAGTATAGTACAGTAAGGTACAGTAGAGTACAGTAAAGTACAGTACAGTAAGGTACAGTACAGTAAGGTACAGTAGAGTACAGTAAAGTACAGTAAGGTACAGTACAGTAGAGTAGAGTAAAGTACAGTACAGTAAGGTACAGTAAGTTACAGTAGAGTACAGTAAAGTACAGTAAGGTACAGCAGAGTACAGTAAAGTACAGTACTGTAAGGTACAGTACAGTACAGTAGTGTACAGTAAAGTACAGTTAAGTACAGTAACGTACAGCACAGTAAGGTACAGCAAGATACAGTAGTGTACAGTAAAGTACAGTACAGTAAAGTACAATACAGTACAGTAAGGTACAGTAGAGTACAGTAAAGTACAGTAGAGTACAGTAAGGTACAGTAGAGTACAGTAAAGTACAGTATAGTAAGGTACAGTAGAGTACAGTACAGTAAGTTACAGTACGGCATAGTAGAGTACAGTACAGTATAGTACAGTAAGGTACAGTAGAGTACAGTTAAGTACAGTACAGTAAGGTACAGTACAGTAAGGTACAGTACAGTACAGTAAAGTACAGTAAGTTACAGTACAGTACAGTACAGTACAGTACAGTACAGTAAGGTGCAGTACAGTATAGTAAGGTACAGTACAATACTGTAAGGTACTGTACCTTACAGTACCTTAAAGTATCCTATTTGTTGGGTTGGAATCGAGCCCACACTGTTTCGAAGGAACAGTATTTCTAGTGTTTTCATCATATCTTACTTTCCATTTTTGTTACTTAAACTCCACTACAATTACAGTATTTGACTGCTTCAGTTACTTGTTACTTTGCAGATTTTAGAATTAATACAAAACATAGGGAAACCTGGAGGTCCTTGAGGGTCCATTGCTGGTTCCCAAAGTGTGGTTCGGTTACCCCCGAGGGTCCCTGAAAGGTTTCCAGGGGGTCCATGGCTGGTTGCCAAAGTGTGGTTCGGGTAGAGTACAGTAAAAGTACAGTAAGGTTCAGTAGAGTACAGTAAAGTACAGTAAGGTACAGTAAAGTAGAGTACAGTAAAGTACAGTAAGTTACAGTACAGTACAGTACAGTACAGTACAGTACAGTACAGTAAGGTGCAGTACAGTATAGTAAGGTACAGTACAATACTGTAAGGTACTGTACCTTACAGTACCTTAAAGTATCCTATTTGTTGGGTTGGAAGCGAGCCCACACTGTTTCGAAGGAACAGTCTTTCTAGTTTGTTATGTTGTTTAGACAGATCTTAGGTTTGATGTTTACTTGGTATCCCAGTTTATTTGTTTCTTTTCTGCTTATGTGACCATGTATCCTGTAATTTGTTGACGAGCATTCATTCCATTTGCTCTTGCACTAGCAAGTTGGTCTGAATAAGAGCACCTGCTAATGCCTAAATTGTACATTTTTGTATGGTGTTTTGCACCGTGGGGGTAATCTGCTGCTACCTATATAAATCCATTAATAAGTGGAAGTTGCTCAAATACATGGAACCAATCCCAGAGCTCTGCACAGGCAAGGCTCACGATTCAGCATTGGCTAAACTCCAGTTAAGTGAGCTCGTAAAAGCCAGAGGTGCTGTTGTAGTGCAAGAGGAAAGATAAGAGGTTGTGAATGGATGGAACCAATGACACCTCAAAGCTCTGATCATCTTCACCACACACTCTCTCTGTCCACACTCCAGTCCATGCAACATGTTGACGTCAGAAACAGACACAGACACTAAATTATGTATTGAATTTGGAATGTATTAAATAATATATGCCTTAAAGCACACACACGCACACACACACACACACACACACACACACACACACACACACACACACACACACACACACACACACACACACACACACACAGGGCAGTAGTGATTAGAGCTTTATTGGAATGTTAATGAGCTGCCGGCTGGACTCTAGCAGTGAGGTATTCAGGTCACGACACGGAAAATAGGGATTAGGAACTGCTACAGGCCACACTGCTCACATAAAGCACTGCAATAGTATTTTAGAATATGTGTGTAAGCCTGCGTGTGTAACTGCATGTGTGTGCAGTACTGTGCACACCTGCCCCATGCCAGCTCGCCTCTGTGTGCTTTCTATACAAATGTATAATGGTGCGATGTACGTACATGTGAGTGTTTATGTCCAAAGCAGATTTAGTTGGGAGACTGTTGTGTGAGTGTTTATCCAATTATGTGTCAGCAGGGGGGGGGGGGGGGGGGGGGGGGCTTGGGCGTGTGTAAATCCCAAGTTTGTGCATCTTTGTGTCCTCCTCAAATCGTCTATGATTGATACACAGCTATGATTCTGTGTAGGGTGCAGATATGGGTGAGCCTTGTTCAGGAGACTGCCTGTCTGACCTATCTGGAGCTCTGGGTATCTGTTGCTAAGGCAAAAGCTAAACTTGGATAACTCCAGGATCAAAGTATATAGGCCTATATATCGTCGCTGTCCGATGAAAACCTTGTATGTCCAAAACCGTTCGTTTTGCATTTATCATTTTAAAAATGATTTAAACTAGTGAAAACAGCCGATCTACGAGCACACAACGCCTCGCACCGCGAGGCGTTGTGTGCTTGTAGATCTGCTGTTTTCACTACTTTTGTGCGACGGCCTTGTCTGATGAAGCAGGGCTTTACTTTGCGAAAGAACGTACAAATTTGAAACTTGGAGATACGAGGTTTCCACCCGACAACGACGATATATATATATATATTTATTTTATTTTATTCCATGCACAGACTGACAAGAATGTAGCATTTTGTCCGAAGACGCCGAATGTTTCTAAAAACACATTTTGAATGACATGCACTTGTAGAGTAGAACCAGGACACTTTTAGCTTTCCCACTGTGCCAATATTATTTTTGTTCTCCAAATATTCCGAGCACATAGTCACATTACATAGGCTATACAAAAAACTGCTTAAATTGTATCACATAAAAAATGTTTATAAGCCGCCTATTTGCAATTCTTGCCAATAAGTCCTTATTTCTTCATGGACGACAGACTTTTGGTAAGAATAAATGGTCAAAGCTGAGGTGAATAAAAAGTAACGAAGTGAAGGATGGAGAAAGAAGGAAGAGAGAGATCGACCACAAAGTACAGGCCGGCGTCTGGCAGAAACAGGGAGGCCAATTGCTTCTGTTTCTGAGTAAACAAAAACAAAAAAGGACAAGAAAATGGAATTGGGGAGGATACGAAACCTGCTACACCCTTTGGCTGCAAATGGGGGGAATTCCCTTTCAGAGATACACAAATTATATGTCAAATAAAGATATATGCATATATGCATGAAAACTGTCTAATTTGCTGCAGTGGCGTCTTGGGAAGTATAGCTGCAGAGAGAGACAAGGTTAAGCCTCCTGTCACCAGGGTGCTACTCAACACAACCACAGTCTGCTGCTGGGGTGTTAATTTACCTTGCTCAAGGGCCACAGAGGAATTGTTTAATGATCCGGTGCAACGGTTCAAAAACTCAGTCCTGAAATAGTCTGAACTGAATTGGCTATAGCTATTTTAGTTGGCCTTTTAGCCTATACATGTCCCTCTTGTTAAAACCTTCTATGGCAAGGCCAAGTTTTGCACTCTACATACAATGCTGTTGTACATAGAGATGGTATGAGTTGTATGATTATATTTTGAATTTTACTTTTTACTTGGAAAAAGTGAAAGCATCTACCTTTAAAAAGGAGGTATAAAGTTCCAAAAGTCAATAAGATCAGACTACAGAAGTCCTTTGTTCACCAGTCGATTTTGAGGCTAAATTTAGAATCTGTCTGAGGGGTAATAGAAGAATGAAGGACATCACTGCTCTTGTCTTCATGTTTTTATGTAATAAATGTTTAGTTTGTTTGTGTGTGTGGTATGTCAAATGTGTGTATTATGTGTTGCATACAAGGCTCAAGACAAATGTATGTAATATTGTGTCATAATATATATCTCTCATAGACCTTCCTTCAGTGGCTGTGTCCTGTCTACGTCACATTATGTGTTTTTTGTGCATTACACAATGATATAAGTTTCCTGTAACATGGTACTTTCACACTGTGCCAGGTTGGACAAAGCATTTAGACATTATGGGACATACAGTACGTGCTGCCCCTGGCACTGCAATAATCCATCCAGTTCATTGAGAATGTCTTGCCCCCGAGGGGACGTTTATTAGTTAGGTATAGAAAGTGCTTCAGGGTCGAGGGTCAACGCATTACGTTTCCTATTCTCAAAGGGCTCATTCCATTTCCATATCAATCAGTCAGCACCACTAACCACCTATATACTTCATTGACCGGAGTCCCCAGGGGTCTATACTAATCATCCAAAATGTCTTCACGAAGACTAAATCTCTTTGCCAAAAATAGCCAATCTATAATCTCTGTGAGCTTAATAAATGTGGGCCTGCGTGCATTCAGATAGATATAGCTAGTGCTGATGGAGTAGCCACATATAGATAGCATGTTTATAGTTAACATAGTTTTGGAAATAACCATCTCTCTCTCTCTCTCTCTCTCTCTGTCTTTTTTGCAGAAAAACTGTATAACTCCAATGGACGTGACTTAAGGAGGGCACTTTTCTCCCTAAAGCAAATATTTCAGGTAAAACAAAAAAAGACACTTGCACACACACACGCGCGCACACACACACACACACACACACACACACACACACACACACACACACACACACACACACACACACACACACACACACACACAATTACAGTTTCAGTATGTGTTTGGAGAATACAGTTGGTTACTGTGGCCACTGTGTGCTTCCATGATGACAGGCAGCTCCTTCCACGTGGCTTGTGTGTGCGCGCGCACACACGTGTGTGTGTGTGTGTGTGTGTGTGTGTGTGTGTGTGCGTGTGCAAACCTTTATTTTAGGATGAGAGAAGTCAGCCTCTTTCAACGCCACGGACACTTTTGCTATCTGGATGACACACGTGCCCACAGAAGTGTGCTTGTGTGGAAAAAAAAAACACACACACACACACACACACACACACACACACACACACACACACACACACAGGCATGCACACGCACGCGCGCACACACACACACACACACACACACACACACACACACACACACACACACACACACACACACACACACACACACACACACTCACTCAGCCACTCAGCAGTGAAGAAGACTTTCCGGCATTTCATCAACAACAAATTGAGAAATACATTGATGTTGAAACTACCTCTGTATGTCTGAGCTGGTGAGAGGCATATTAGTTTGCCTTTGGCAGATGATGTAGCAATCAGTAAACCAATATAAGGCCAGTCATACTCCCTGCACATTACTGCCACCTTCTGGTTAAGAACGTAGATTGCAATTACATGTGACTCATCATGTTATAAATCAATAGAATATGCACACGTCATACATGTTGCATGTTTGTCTTGCTCAACCCCCACCCCCTCTCCTTCCCACTGTTTTTCTGCCTCTATAATAATAAATAATGATAATGGATTGCATTTTTATAGTGCTTTTCTAAGCAAGTTGTGAACTCAAAGCGCTTTACAATGGTCCATTCATTCATCATGGGGTGTCCTCCTCTCCTTCTGTTCAGGATGACAAAGACCTGGTCCATGAGTTTGTCATAGCAGAGGGCCTGACATGCCTCATCAAGGTGGGAGCAGAGGCTGACCAGAACTACCAGAACTACATACTGAGAGGTAAGCTCTAGTCTAGATCCACATCTGTTTTTTTTTTTGGGTTGATTGAATACTTTATTAACACGTTGGCGAGTACAATTAAACGAGCAAAGACACCCTAAGATTGCGATTGTTTACTCTCATGCACACGCTGCCTTTGTGCATGTCTTGTGCAATGTTTTCATCTAGTGTTGTACTCGAGAACACCTAATATGACACTAATAGGGGTTTGAGACTGAATCAAGACCAAGACTGAAGGGGGGTTCAGACCAGGTTTAGATCGAGACTTAGATAAAGATAGAGAGACCATAAGAATGTAGTCTTGAGACAGAACCAAGACCAGTTTTGACAGTTAATCCAACAGTACATTCCTATAGGTCCTTCTCTGTCACCTTCTCTCTTTCTTTTTCTCTTCCTCTCCCTCTCCCTCTCTCTCTCACTCTCTCCCTCTCTCTTGCACGCACGCACAGACACATGCACACACATACATAACGAATGGGCACCTGGGCTTATCTATCAAAGCCACACTCCAAACACTTGTCACTGATAATAGCTCCTAGAGCAGCATAATTACAGAGTGTTTGTGTTCGTTATTAATTGGTAATAAGTCACGCAAGTCACCACTAGCTGCTCACATCCCTGTGGTAACTGGATACCACTGAGGTCATTATTGTCGCACCATGTTTGATGTCTCCGCTTCACAACTTTGCTTAAGTTTCCCCCCGGGGGAAACTCCATACCCGTCTTGTCACTAAATGAACAGCTCTTGTTGAATTATAGCATTTCTGTAGCATGTGTGAACAATTCACATGTATGTTAGCTGTAACATGCAAGCTGGCACGGCTGAATTTATGTTCAGGTGACATAAGTGTTAAAATATGTGTGCGCGTGTGCGTGCGTGCGTGCGTGCGTGCGTGTGTGCGTGCGTGCGTGTGTGTGTGTGTGTGTGTGTGTGTGTGTGTGTGTGTGTGTGTGTGTGTTGTGTTATGAGCAACTCAAATCAAAGCACAATTCAGATACCAATTCAACTTGACATCACCTGTAAATGTTTAGCAGTGTAAGAATTATGTGCATTACACTGAACAGTATAAAGAAACATTTACTAAATATTATTTATACGAATAGTTTTCAAAAACAATGAGAATCTAGTATATTGCTATGGAAATACAAATCAATGTGTACCAACATTCCTTGGCTGCCAACATAATGGAAAAAATACAAATAGTACAACCCCAAAACAGAAACTTGTCAAAGCTGATTCAGATGTGTTCCCTTGTTTCTTAAAGGGTAGAAATATGTTTGACGGAACGTATTCATGTACATTTTATAGATCATGTAATCTGTTTCTCTCTCTCTCTCTCTCTCTCTCTCTCTCTCTCTCTCTCTCTCTCTCTCTCTCTCTCTCTCTCTCTCTCTCTCTCTCTCTCTCTCTCTCTCTGATGCCCACAGCTCTGGGTCAGATCATGCTGTATGTTGATGGGATGAACGGTGTTATTGGCCATGACGAGACCATCCAGTGGCTCTACACTCTAATCGGGTCAAAGGTGAAGATGCTCCATATTGCCCAATGACAAAACCTGGAATGCTTTCTGAAATGAGTGTACAACAACATTCAATCTGCTTGCATGTGGAACTATACGTCAGCAGCTGTCCTGTTGGGAAATCAGCCTTGCATCCAATACGATACGCACGCACACACGCATGCACGCACCCACACGCACATGCACACGCACACGCACACGCACACGCACACACACACACACACACACACACACACACACACACACACACACACACACACACACACTCATTACCATGTCAAATTCCTCACAGCTGGCTTTAAATGCACCACTTAAAATGTTGAACTCCATCCACTGTTGTGTTAGCAGTGTAGCAACAGTGTCCTGACATGAGTAGTAGTGGGTGGTGTATCTGTTACTAGTTGTAGGTATATGTATGTACTGTATGTGCACATGAGAGAGTGTTTTCTACTGGTGATTCAGTCAGAGTGTATCAAAGGGTGCGCTCGTTTTATTGTCCACGACATTGCAAGCGGCGCGTAGGCCAGCGGTCCTTGGTCCTGCTCTTCGCCCCCGAGCGCCGCAGGCGCGAGTGGCCGCGAAGAGCGGGCCAGGCCGCCGGCCGCGCGAGTTACGAAGCCGTGGTGAATGCAATCGTTATATTTATGCCCAGGCCGTAAGGCCTGGGCAAGCCCACGATAAACGCCCGCGCAGTCCGGTGCGCATTTCCGAACGCACCCTTTGATACACTCGGACTGAAACACCAGAGGAAAACACCATCCCATGTGCACATACAGTATATGTATTGCATACTTACAGTATTATCTGTTTTTACAGTATTATGTTTGTTTTCTCATAGTTCCGTCTGGTGGTGAAGACGGCTCTAAAGCTGTTGCTGGTGTTCGTGGAATACTCCGAGTCCAACGCCGCTCTGCTCATCCAGGCCATCACCACTGTGGACAGCAAGAGAGGTACAGGACACCACCACGCTGGAAAGTCTAAAGGCCCTTTCCCACTAGCCTGGTTAACAAACCAGACTGCACAACACCACCCCCTGGCGGTAGTGGTGGTGCAGTGAGGAATTAGTATGAGCAACGCCAGGTTACTTTCCCACTGCGGCGCGATACGATACCGATAACGATAAAAAATATATTTCTCCATTGAAGTGGATGAGAGTGGATGGTAGCGTCCACATCACAACGATATAATCAGTCAAGAAAAAAAAGTTTCTAATAAACCTAAAAAACAAATGCTAACTAGCTTCATGTATGGTCATTGAGTGTTTCAGTAGTGCTTTGGGTTTAGGTGGAGTCTGAAAAGGTGAGTCTTCATTCCACGGCGAAAGCGAGTGAGTCCGTTGCTCTATGCCTAAACTGTTGTTATCGTTATCGGGTGCTGTGGGAAAGGGCCTTAACTCCTGAGATTTGGTTACATTTAAACACTAGAAGTGTCTAAATAACACTTGAAGATTTTACTATGTGCATGCATGCACACACATTGACACACTGACAGACAGACAGACAGACACACAGACACACAGATGTACTGTAGTTGGTGGACGGATGGATAAGACACATAGTGTATCTGTGTTGACTTCCAGGTGGTAAGCAATGGTCCCACTGCATGGAGATCCTGGACGAGAAGGACGGAGTGGACACAGAGCTGCTGGTGTACGCCATGACCCTCATCAACAAGGTATGCTGGGAATCTATGCTTTTTACTTTACTTACAGTGCAGATACACATACTGTATGGGTGGATTCTTTTAAACGCTACCCGCTTGACCTGTGTGTGAACCTATGTTATGTATTCTCTTTCTCTCCTCCGTCCCTGGCAGACCCTGGCAGCGCTGCCTGACCAGGATTCCTTCTATGACATGGTGGACGGACTGGAGGAGCAGGGCATCGAGTCGGTGTCCCAGAGGCACCTGGGACGCAGGGGCACCGATATAGACCTGGTGGAACAGCTCAACATCTACGAGGTCTGTGTCTACAGTATGTTCTGTACTGTAGAGCAGTGTCAAGGACCCCCCAAATTACCCCCAAATTGACACGTAATAGCTCACGGACAACCATTTGAAAAGATATGCCAAGGACCCCCATAAGAGCAGACTTTTATGGCTCTTGCAGTGATTTTCAACCATTTTAATTTCAAGGACCCCCAATTTGACATACATTAGGCCACATTTAATGGCATTTCTATCTCTGGGACCCCAATTTATGTTGTAAAATCAATGTTAATTTAAATCTGAGAGTGTACAAATGTGTACACTCTCTGAGTTACAGACCCATAAGGGTCCATTTGGTTCCTATTATCATTTAGCTGGGGACTCCCTCAAGGATCCCTGGGGGTCCCCGGACCCCACTTTGAGAACCACTGCTGTAGAGGTTCAACCAAAGAACAATGAAGTTCCTAAAGACACACAAACACACACTCCTCATCACCTCACCTCACCCTGGGCCCTCCTCTCGTCTTCCCTCCTCAGGCGACCTTACGTCACGAGGACGGCGATGACGACAGCCAACCCCCGCCCACGGGCCGCAGGGACCGCCGGCGGACCAGCCTCACGGGCGGAGACAAGAGGCGTGGCCTGGAGAGGAGGCGGAGCCGCAGAGCCTCTCTAGGGAGGTCCGGACACGCCTCGCCCAGCAGCCCCGCCTCGCCCATGAGAGACCCCAGCGAGAGGTGAGACCCAGGGGACGGACAGAGGAAACAGAGGAGGGGGTTGGGGTGGGGTAATAGGGTATACTCCACTCCACGGGATGCAAAGAAAAAACATTTTCATTCATGGTACCTTGACACACATGTATGGGGTCCTGAAAAACCTGAACAAATACGAAAAAAAATGTCTTCTGAATCCGAATGGTTTTCTGAAAAACGTATGTTTCTTTATCTGTGGTGCTCATAGTTTTTAATGTCAAGGACCCCTAGATTTATATGTATTTGACCGCATCTTGCTTTCAAGCTTTCACGTTTTTTCAAAAATAGCAGATCTATAAGCTCATCTGATATGAGCTTGAAGATCTGCTATTTTTGAATAGCCAAAGTATAAAAAAAAGAATGGTTAAAGTGGTTGCGTGTCACAGATGAGTGACTGATTGTGTCCCTGTGACACTCTCCCCCAGAGCACTGTCAGGTTGTCTCCAGTCCATGTAAGTTTTCTAATGCCACTCAGAAGAAAGGTCAGAGCTGATGGCCTTTGTCCTTCTGCCTATTCATTAAAACACATGGCTCTTTAACACAGGGATCCTCACCCTCTGTCATTTCAAGGACCCCCCAGTTTGATATGCGCCAGTCCACGGACCCCCAATTTGATACAATGTAATATCCTCAGGGAGTGTACAGATGGAACCAAATGGACCCGTAGTCTGTACACTCTTGGAGATACTGACCCATAAGGATCCAATTGTTTTTTTTTAACTATCAATCATTTAGCTGGATCCCTGGAACCCACCCCCCATGGGGGTCCCTGGATTGCACATTGAGAACCAGTGGTTTCACAGAAGTGTGTCACACACGCGTTTATTTTTCTTAACACTTGAGTCACAGGCGCAAAAAAGAAAATACGCCACGCTCCAAAATTGCAGGAGCACAAGCCTACTCAGTTTGCAGAGGAGTTTTGTTTGTGATGATGCTAACTGCAGCAAGCACATGAGCTGAACCAACTAACTAGTTTCGAGAGAGCGTTGCTGTCTGTGCATGCAGGTGAGTTGGGAGACCTGCGGCTCCAGGAGCATGCCTCAGGTACATGTACTCCCTCTTTCTCCCTCGTGCCCCCCCCCCCCCCCCCCCCCTTTTTCTCGTCTTTCATCGTCCTCGCCTCTCCTTGCCCTGCTCTCCTCTCTACCTGTCTCCCCCTCTCGTCTCCCGTCACCCCCTCTCAGCTTGAAATGTGTGAACGCAGTAAGGTTCTGGCCCTGGGCCCGTGTAAGTACAGCGCAGGGACTGTCAGCGCCGTTGCTAACGCAGCGCTGTGTGTTAACAGCATGGGCTAGTGAAATGCTGGCGTGTGTGTGTGTGTGTGTGTGTGACCATGTGCACATTTGTGTGTGTGTGTATTTGCACATAACATGAAAGTGTACAGGAGGGAGTCAACGGTCAATGGTCACACGGCTCATTGATCGACTGTTGAAAGGAAATATTGCCAGCTTCATATTTACTGTATGTTTATGTTAATACGGTACTGCATAGTGCCCGCACAGACACACAGACGAGATGGACATGCCACACACAGTATGTCATACACAGACACACACACACACACACACACACACACACACACACGCGCACACACACACACACACACACACACACACACACACACACACACACACACACACACACACACACACACACACACACACACACACACACACACACACACACACACACACACACACAGCACACGCACGCTTGCAGATGTGTTATGTACACACGCGCGAGCACACATTTATTGGGTGTTCCATCCGTCTCACACACACAGAAAGACACACACGCACGTACGCAGCTTCGGTCCAATGGAACAGCACCTGGCAGTGCACAGCGGTGCGGCCCCAACAAGCCTCATCTGGTTTCACTAGCAGGAACATCTCAACGCGCCTGACTCCCAATCAGCCGGCTCACATGTCCCCCGTCTCACCGGCGCGGACCTGAGCTGATCTCAGATCACTTGTTATATGCCCTGAGTCATTTCCTCCCTGCATCGTTCCTCCTCCTCCCTCTGTCTCTGTCAGCGTGTTCAGTCTCCACATGCATGTAAAACTACTGTACCAGAGGACCGTACTGTAATTAGAAACATCCACCCTCTGTTGTTCTTTCTCTCCTTCTTTTTACATCACTCTTTTCTCGCTTCCTGTCTCTTTTCATCTTTCCCTCCTTTCTTTGTGCATCTCTGTCCTCTCTGTCTCCATCTGCCTCCCTGTGTCTTGTTAATGTCTGCACGACTTTCATGGATATTTCATACATTGAAGAGTGTATGAAACGATAGACTTTTCAAAGATGTTGAAAATAGTTCTACAAGCCTGCGATTCAATTTGTTGTGAGCTTGTAGATACAGGCTATACAGGCTATTTTCAATATCTGTCCCTCAAGGAAGTAATGTATAATGGTTTGTGACGTAATATTTCATACATTTTAGTATGTATGTAATACAGTGTCTTTCCTGTACATCCATCTCTTACCCCCTTTTTCATTCTTCCTCCCTGTTTGTTTACCTCCCCCTTTTGTGAAAATTGTTCTCATCTGTCCCGTCTCATCTCTGCATCCATCCCACTTTCTCTCCTTCCATCGATCTGTCCATTTATCTCCCACTTCCTCCTCCGTCCATTCCTCCACTCCATTTCCTCCTCCCCACCTCCGCAGAGAGGAGGAGGAGGAGGAGGAGGTGGAGGAGGATGAGGAGGAAGAGTCTCCAATGTCAGAGTCTGATTCTGATGAGCAGGAGGGGGCTGATAGACGCTCTATTCAGACCACCCCCAGGTATTCTAGGGACAAATAAAAGGCATAATGTACTGAAGGTTCTTTATATACAGTATAACCAGCTTGGGTTATCCACACCCTCCGTTATGTTCATATTTTGTTGTAGATTTATTAAAGGGGCCACACCATGCTTTTAAAAATATATATTTTATATAAATATTGATCCATAATAAGGTTTTATACAGGTTATAGCCTAAACAACCACTATAGCCTAAAGATATTGAAATTTCATGTTCTGTCTCTAGTTCCAAGCCATTTCAGATGCAATACGGGGCGCTGTCTTTGGACTAAAATTAGAACGATACAGAGAAGATACCATGGAGGCACCATGCTAATCTTCTCTGTATCGTTCCAATTTTAGCATGGCACAATGCTAATCTTCTCTTTATCGTTTTAGAACCACTTTACCTCATGGTTCCACCTCATATACTGTATATAGTCTCAATAGACTCCCAAAAAAGTACCACCCCCTTCTCGAGGGGGCCCAATAGGAAATGAGCCCCCTGTGACATAGAAGGAGAGTTCAAAAGAGTACCCTTCAGACACGCCCATTCAGAAAATCACTGAAATGAAAGGCAAGGCTAGAGTTAATGAATTGTTTTTTTTTAGGCTGGAAGAGACACTGGGAAGACCAAAAAACAAGAAAAAAATGAAAAATGTGAAATTCATGGTGTAGTCCCTTTAATGTGCTTCACTATCATCATCTCTAGACAAGACGAGGTCATAGTTACCATTCATCAGTCCTGTTTTACTCGTGTTTACTTGTCACAGTTCTCATTCCTCCGTCCCTCTGTTCCCAGCATGACTAGAAACCAACCGTCCAGCGTTCACAGAACAACCCTCCAGTCCATCACTATCACTTCCAGGAAAGGGGAGAAACTGGTAGAGGAGAGGAGGAGTAGGCCACCAACGCTACCGCTGCCCGCTGTCCACTCTACGCTCACCAGCGCCACCTCCCCTCCCGCCTCGTCCCCCCTCAGCCCGCCGGCGCAGCCCTCCATTCTTGCCACGCTGCTGGCCAGGAAGAAATCCTCCGTCATCGTCCCCGTCACCAAGGAAGTCGGCCCCCTGTCTCGGGGCAGGCCCTCCCCCGACCACCTCCCCTACACGCCCCAATCCCCCTTCCACCTCTTCTCCTATGACATGGACGAGGAGCCTTCGCCACCGGCTCCTTCCCCGAAACCCAGGGAAGAGATTCCTAAGACTACATCTCCCAGGTCAGATGGGTCAGAAGGGAACTCAAACTCCCATGGGTCCATGGTTTCGGGGGCGTGACAAGGGAACCCTGTCTCCTCTCTTCACAGCGAGCGCTTCTGTTTCCGCTTTCCTCCTCTCTTGTTTCTGGCACTTTACTCTCACACCACTTTGAGCCTCTTCTACCCACCAGCCATCTTCCCCGACACCTTCGCCTTATTCACTCAGCACCTTTTCAGCGCCCTCTCAGTCTTCACCGATTTCCACTTTGAATCTGTCACAGCGTTGTTTACTCACCTCACATCTTTATCTGAACTCTGTGGCTGCATCCTCTTGAGCTTCTACGATTCGAAACGCACTCTTTGCCTCCAGCTGTCACTCCCCTCCTCTTCTTTCACAGTGCACAAGTAGTCCTGTTCACAGATTTGGCATCTAACTCTTCACATTTGTACTTTTTTTTTTCCATTAACCATTTTAACCTTGGTATCCCAGTTTTGTCTATGTACAGTAATTATTGGCGGATTATTTATATATATATATATATATTTTTTTTTAATAGCTGATCTAGAAGCTCACAACATTCTGCACAGCGACACGTTGTGAGCTTGTGGTTAAGTTGTTAAGTTGTTAAACATCTTCCATTCCTTTGCTTTGCTAACTCTTTTCTCACAGTCCATTTGAGTGAGTGTGGATGTATAGTATGTACTATATGTGTGTTGAGGAAAAGGCTGCCAACAATGTGCTCTAATCTTATGCTAAATATGGAAGTTCGTAGTACTGCTCTCTTCACATATGAAGTGAGTTCCCTACAGAGCCGTTTTTGGTAAGGCTCTGTGCTTCTAAACAAATACACCTCATGGCTTTGCTTTATGTAGCTTTGTACTGCTCTGCTCCAAAGCTGTAACACACCCATTTCAGAGAAGTGTAAAAACTATTAGCTTAAAGCTGCAATCTATAACTTTATTATTATTCACCCATGTGCTTTTATTTGTTTATTTAAACTGATCCCCATTAGCTGATGCCTTAAAGAGGTGGTGCCATAGTTTTGTACTTTTTCTGTTTTTCATGTGTCTAGGAGGTTGAAAGTACTTCATTAGACCCCCTGGTGTGTTTTTTTTGAGAAATGATGTATTCTCTTACTATTTGTTTGTTTTCTCTTGGAGGCTGCCCCTTGTGGTCAAAAGTGTCAGTTAAAAAACACAGATACTAGGTATGTCACAGTATCAACTCCTCCCCAATTACCATTCACCCAACGCTGTGGGGTGTGGCTATATCAGCTGGGTCACCACCCACGAAGGCATCCTTGCATACTTAATGAACTGGGGGTGTGGCCACATAAAAACCCAATTTTAACTCTTTCTGTATACTTTTTTGGAAAACATCTTCCTCCTAGTATAATCATAATACCTGATAATCATGTTTTAGAGGGGGGGGGGGGGGGGAATCATGGCACCACCTCTTTAACGTCAGCTAGTCCTCCTGGGGTCCAAGACATTAAAATACATTAGCACAAATATATAAAATATCACAAAGTATTACAAAGAAATAGCAACAATACATTATACAAAAGTATCACCTAAAAATAAAATAACATCATGTATACAACACATTTAAAAAGTAAGAAAATTTGCTATTTTATGTTTACAGTAAGTATGCCCTTAGGGGGCATACTTATTATTGTGGGCTTGCTGAAAGGCGAGACCAGTATGTTATACCAAAACTTTATAGGTCAAGTTTATTCTCCTCAAAAAAATGACCGACAGTACAAAGGCAGGGCCTTTAGCCAATGAGGAGCAGCGTTCTTGAAATCTTTGGGCTCGCTGAAATCTTTATAGACCAAGTTTATTCTCCACTACGCTGAAAGCGTATGTTCTCCCAGGCCAGGATGTTCTCCCGAATCTTATCAGGTTATTCCCCTCAAAAGACTTGCCGACAGTACAAAGGCAGGGCCTTTAGCCAATGAGGGAGCAGCAAGCCCACACTGTTTCGTAGGAACAGTAGTTCTAGTTCTGAGAGATGTTGACCCTGTGGTCGGGTCTGACCACTACTGGTTGCCAAAAGGTATTGCATGAAGCTCAAAGCCTAATATAACACGAACAGGATCATTTCCGTCTTAGCCTAGTTGTAGAACCTTGGGTGGTCGTGTGGGAGATCCCAGGTTGGACATAAATCTTATGGATTGCAGCTTTAAACCAGCGTTTTCCAGAGACAACTAGGAAGCGAAATGTCACAGTGGTAACTAATAAGGGTCGTCTCTAGTGTTGCACTGACCGCATTCCAGTTAAGCAACTAGGTGTTAACTTACATTCATATTTCTTCGCTCACTGGTTGGTCAATATGGTGTCATGTTTTTCACCGATCATGAGAAGGGGGTCGGTCGGTCACTCACTGCCTCCGTCTCCTGTCCCCCCAACCCCTCCCCCTCCCTCAGGAATGGAGCTCCCAATTCCTACTCGGCTCTGAGCAGTCCTGCTACACCCACCAACACCAGGTGACTGACCGCAGAAGGCGGAGCACGTGTCATTTTGATTGACAAGTTTGGTAACAGTGCAAACAGCCAAACGTTATGTTAAAAGGATAACACAGAAAGCCCCGGTACAACATATCATCAGTAAAAGCCCCTGTAGCAGCAAAAGGTATTACAGAAAAGGCGGGGTCAAGGGGCAGAGAATGAACTCCTGTGCTCACACATACAGGGGTGTCGCACCAAATTCTGGGCCCTGGGTACAAGGATTCACTGCGGGCCCCCCATGAATGCTCTTCATAGGGGGAGGGGTTTAACCCATTTAGACTGGGAACACATTACACATTATTTAGTGCTT